>NC_088250.1:15300833-15611666 GCF_036013445.1 Caloenas nicobarica | reverse complement strand
ACTGAAGTAAAATTATGCCTTAAGTAAAAATGGAATTCAAATGCAAACATAGCCTTGTGTATGCAGTATATATAAAAACAAGGCAAAAATATTTTTCCAAAACTTCTACTACTGCTAAGATACATTTTTATATAATATCTGACCGATACAGTGTTTTTATGACACTATCCTCTCCCACCCTTCAAGGCTACATGTAAAAACACTGCCCTCATTCAGAGAGACACTTTTTAAAAAGAAAAATTGCTTCTTCTGATTCCCACTGTTAGAAAGTTGGTGACTTGAATCATATCTGGCATCAAATTTAGTCCAAACCTGTACATTGAACACATGTTTGAACAGCTGAAAAGTACTTTTGTGGATGTGGAAACACTAGCAATAAATAAGGAAAAAATTCCAATTTTGTCTGCCTCTAAATGACAGGTATTTGCAAGGTCATCCTTGAGAGTATCTTTATCTCCTTTCAGATGTAATAACTTACATCACAAAACACTGTCAATATTTATTACTGTACAGAAGTATCATTTCTGGCTTTATGCACTACTGAAATTGTAGTTTCTCCCTCATCATTGTTTGACAACTAAAACAAAGGTTTTACAGATGACTGAAAATTTAAGCTGTCAGTGAATTGCTTGTGTAATCAATACAGTTGAATCCCAGAGAGGTGGTGTACATATACAGCAAAGTCCCTATCACGTGAATGTATCTAAACTCCTCAGCTATCTCAAAGCTTTAATATTTATTTAATGCATTCCTGATAATTACTAGGCAGTAAAGATGGTAAAAAATATTTTTTTATTAACATAGCTGTAGAATTCGCTTTAAAAGCATTTGTACATGTAATAATACACATTAAAATGCATTATTACTAAACTGCAGTTTGGTCCTAGTAAATCTTAAGCTAATAGCCTTCACTTGGAGGAATACAAACTATTGGAGAGTTTCCATCTTTCATTAGTTAAGCTTTAAAACAGAGAAGATTTTGAATCATGATTCATAAATAAATTGCATGTACCTTGCCAAGTGAAGACCCAAGACAAATGCACATTCACCAAACCAACAGCACAATGCAAGCTTACACTGCCTGCTTTGCAATGAAACAGGATTGCATCCTGTTGAGCTTTACTTGACTCTGAAAAATAAAGGAAAAAACTGGACATCCCTGCCCGGTCATTTCTGACATGTGTAACAAAGCAAAGGAATGCAAAATAACCAGACTATCCAGACTCACTTGTGTTTCATGAGCACTTCAAGGCAATTGGTCACAGCACAGACAAGGGTCTGAATATACAGCTAATACAAATCGATGCAAAAGAAGTCCAACAAAAATATCCGGAGAGAGAAATATCTTTACACAGCCTTACCCCATTAAATTACAGAGCTAGAAACAGAGGCATTTCAGACATTAGATGGTGAAGGCTCAGTTTAGGATTCTCTGTGCAAGGCAAGCATTCAGAGTGGGACTTATTTGGCCTTTCTTGCACAGACACTTATATACACCTGCATTTTAGAATTCTGAAAGTTCTGCTTGTCCTACTATGCTTAAGGTAGTTTTTAGTTCATCTAAACAAAGATAATTGAAGCTGTATCAACTTCTTCTAACCATATAGAAACAATGCTATTTTCATGTTCGTTCAAGGATTCAAGAATGTGACTGATAAATCTGGACAAGACCCCAGCTATATTATTAACACTTTTCTGTGTAAAGTATCATAGAAAGTCCAATTTTATTCATAGTAATGTGACAATTACTAATCCAACTATTTCCATGATACAGAAATACACAAACTTAAAAATTGATGCCAGGATAATTTCAAATTGAGCTATCCTAATATATTACTGGTATATCACACCATTTAATGGGATTTATTTTCAGATTTTCTCTCAGAATATAGAGTCAAATATTAGTATATACAACTTACTCATTTCTTATTTATACTCACTGTTTGACTCAAAGAAAAGGATTGAATTTCACTTTGTTCACCCCTGCCATGAACTTCCAAAGATAAGCAAGCTGGCTGTGCAATTTTTTTTTGCACCAAGCAAAACAAGGACATGTTGGTAGTCCCATACATGTAGTTTTCTCCTCTCTTTACTAAGATGCAGTTCCATTTTATTAGTGGTAAACTGGCTTAATTTGGGGGGTTGCCTTCTGGATTAACGAAATAATATTGAAAGGTTTCAGGACATTCTGAAAACCCCTCCAAGGCTTCTCTTTCGTACAACTCACATGTTCCTGCTGACACCACCTGCTTCTTGGACAGAGCAGAACCCAGTTCTCCTCCCACCACAGCCATTTCCAGTTCTTTGATATTTAGGGGACCTTCGTGACCATCAGTGTTTGTTGGCTCTTTCTGCTTTCTTTAGTGTTCACCAGCTGTCCTTGGCACTTTAAGTCTCCCTAGCCTTTGTCAGTAATCTCAACTATTCCCATACTAAACACAGGCAGCCAATATAAACAGAATTAAATACTTAATTGCATTTGGCATTTTTGAAGATTTAGCCGTGAATAAGAATGTCCAAGGAAAAACATCAGCTAATGTCTGCAGACTTCATGTCTAGCTGTCAGAAGTAACCCTAGACTCTGTCATTCTCCATCTCAGGTATTCAAAATATAATTATTGAGATTTCAGAAGGCAGGAAATAGTAAGTTGGTATTGTCCTCCCCCCTTTACCTGTGGAGATAGCATTATGGGCCCTGCCCATTTCAGTGGATAAGCCTAGTGTCTCGTATGTCACTCAACAGAAAATCGCCGCAGGAGATTGCTCTCTTACAGAATTATTATACTCACTGTTCCTCTGGCAGTAAGACCACTTGAGATACAGACTAAAAGACAAAAGCTTTCAGGCTTCATTTCTCGTAAGAACTACAAGAACAGCCAACATTTTTCTCTAAATATATAAGCATTTAATTAGTATTTCTTCTTAATGGTATCATTTATATTTCATTTTTTTGGTAGGTTGTATGTACATATGTAAGCATGTCAGATGAAGTGAAGAACATGAGAGCTCACTGCATGTTAGCAGCTGGAAAATAATTATTTTATCTGTCTTATTCAATATACTTTATGTAGTATACGTCAGTAAGCTGTCTTTTCATTGGCTTTTGTAAACTTTCGAAATCGAACACTTTTAGACAATAACTTATGAATGGAAAGGTGGACTTCATTATCTTACATAACAGACTAGAGTGAGTACTGTAAACCCTATGTATGCAGGTCTACAATATGTAGGAACTCATACAAGCTGTTCAGCTAGAAAACACAGGACAAAGAGACAATAATGAAGGTGAAGATTTTGCAAGTTTAGTTTTACAGTTTTAGTTTACACTTATTACATTATTATACTATGCCTCTATGGCAAACAACTGTGTTCCACATTAGGGCTCTGAGTGAAGGAAATGATGGACAGTTTATTTAAAAATCAGCTTAGAAGCTAAGAGTTATTATGAGAAGCAACAGCCAACATCAGGGACAGCTACATTAACTATTGAGAGGAAAGATTAAAAATAAGACCTTCCTAATCAAATGCCTCTTAACAATTTTAAAATAATTTCAGATGGTAACTCTGGCAAAAATCTAGCATTCTGCTTTTAGTCTGATATCAGCTTCTCTACCAGAATAGTTGTGAACTTCTTGCTATGCTGTATATTAAAAAGTCTGCATACCTGATAAAAATAAGATGATGCACTGGAAAGCATACTTTCGCCCATGGGGGTTATTTTCCTGCTCTTGTTAACTTGCAATTAAAAAAACCAAAAAAAACCAAAAAAAACCAAAACACCACCCGCACACAAACAAAAACAACACACAAACACAATTTTTGTTTCTCCCAAAGAAACCCATTTTCTTGCCATTACCTAAATGCTTTGGAAAAAACCTTTAGATCAAAGAATCACTTTTTAGTTTAAAGGCTTTCACAGCTGACATGCTTTATTTTTATGTTGTCCATGTGAAATTTCCTATTTCAGATATTTACAGCTAATGAATTCTGTAGACACACCTTTCATAATTTTGTTCTTCTTTTTGGCATGCCAGTAAGAGTCTTTGTCCAGAGCTTTAAATTCTTTTGGTACTTACGATAACTTCTGTTCTTTGCTTTTCTGATTTATTTCCACGCACCTAAAATATTCTAATTGGAAAAAGTTTTATTTGGAATTCAGTTTGCCCCAGACAGATTTCTCTTTTTACTTACTGTTGTTTCTCCACTGACACATTCTCTTCCATGATGCTGAACTGTTTAGACCTATCACTTGGTCTATGAAAACTACCAAGTACATATCCCTGTAGGCCCCTGCCACTTAGAAAAGGATCCAGGCTTCCAGCCCAACTACAGTTTCTTAGCTAACCACAATAAGAATATGCCAGCAAAGTATTTTGCAGATACAAAAACTGACACAATATTTGAAATGCTTGATGCAAGTCATACAGGCAGGATTAAATAAAAAATTTAAATCTGCGCCTCTCTTCAAATCTAGTTGACTAACTGGATTTCATAATGACAAATGTTGAATGTATAGATAGTAAATGGTTCCATCTTTAAAACAAGAAGAGAAATAATGTGCACTGAGTGCTATTGTAGTTTGCCCACTGATTCATCAAGTCCTCAATAATCCAGAGGCTGGAGATTCTCATTTATCAGACTATTTTTAATTTCTTAATCTTCTTACATGATCCAAATCTGGTGTCCACTGAATTCAAAAGAAATGGATCAATGACTTCAAGGAGCATTCAATCAGCTGCAGGAGTGAGATAAGGCTCATTTCAAAGGATCAGCAAACAGAGATTGTCTGGGGGTGAGGCAGCATAACCATCAGCCTTGGCACCACTGAGAGAGGAGCTGTCAAGATGAACAGCCTCAATGGGGGCCAGCAGATTTCAGCCCTTCTAGTAGCTCAGCAAAACACACGTGCTCTCTCCCTGCTCCGTAATAACCGCTATGTTCCATGCTCTTTACATGCTCTGTATGGCTCAAGTGAAAAGAAGCAGTAGTCTTCATTCTGTACACAGCTTTACCCCCATTAGAGTACTTTGCACAATTAAATACTACTTACAGCAGCTTTCCATGACCATTATTCTTTACCTAGTGTAAAGAGTATTACTGGAACTTAAGAGTATCACATATTGAATATGATCCTTTTCATAGCAGTCTTATTCCTATTATCACAGCTAAAAAAACATAGCGAACAGTGATACTAATAACCATAAAACCCCAGATATTAGATTGAAAGAACAATTTCTTTCATGCAGTGCTTACCAACAGGAATAACATATTAATGCTGCACATACATGCAGTGTATAATTAAATGACTATTTTATCTAATCTCTCTAAATCACGAAGGCGCCACTTTCTATATAAAGCAAAATCATAACTCTATACTCTTCTCTCCCAGAGTGCTAAATAAAAAGAGCAGTTGCTATCGTTATTCATAACAGTTAAGAATAGGCAATTCTTCCACTTAAATAACTGGAAACTTTATTTTCTTGCACTTTAGGCTTGCATCTGAGATAAATAATCTACATGGGAACAGAAACTACTTTTTCCAGTCTTGAAAGATCTATCCATGTCAAAAAGGAAAAGTTAGTGATAGCAAAGACAGCTTAGCAATCACAGCCTAATGCTGTACTTGAAAACAAAGCAGAATACCTGGTGTTGTATCCTGCACAAATATAATCCCAATTGCATAAACATCTTCAATTCCATTATTGGAATTTCTAAGTTTATCAGTGTTCAACTTTGTGACATTCCAGTTTCAACTGAAATTGAAAGTATATGTGAATTTCTTCATAGAGAAATCTAACGGTTAATTTTTTTTATAACCTCAGATTCAGGGTTCAGTGAGGATAACTAGTAAGAAGAACACTTTTCTTACTACATGATGGATTTTACAAATCATCATGGATTTTAAAAAGGATTTTGTTAGCTAAAGCTAAACTCTCAGGCTTGGTTCAAAAAATATAGAAATCCATTGAATAGATTGGTACTACTGGAATCTGTAACCTTAAAGCTGATGAATTTTGTTGAAGTATCATAAGAATTCTAATTCAGTATGTGTTTGAGAGAACTAGTCTATCATTAGAAATCACTGAAGTCTAATGTGGAGCCATAAACAGCAAAACATATACATTGTAATTGTACAACACTGATGTACAAAACTTTAAATACAGGGAATCTTGTACATTTGCTCCCCTTGCGGCATGATTCAGATTCAATTCAACCACAACATTGTCTTTTATTGGTTTATAATGCTTCCTGAAAAAGACTGAGAATTACTAACAAACATTTAAAGAGATACAAACCCTTATTAATATATATTCCACATTTAACCTTTAATTCAAATTTGTTTCACAATTACTTAACTGATTTTAGTGGAGCTACCTTGATTTAGTCTCTATAATTAACATAAATTTTAGTCTCCAACATGTGCCCAATTAACAGTCCTTTAGACCAAAAAACTATTTCTATTTAGCTAACAAGGAGAGCGTAGAAAACTATGCACTGTGGTTGGTCATTGTTCTTCGTTCTGGTCAAAGAAGGGACTAGCTCTAAAGAGAGGGGATAAAAATACATCCTCACTAAAGTCAGTCAAGCTGGAATTTTACATAAAATTATTTACTCTCAACCAATGAGGTCCCCAGGGAACACAAAGCAAATAAAGGTTCAACTAGTTACAGCCGTACCTTTACCACTTCTGGTACACAACTAAGTATAAAAACATTTTAACAAAGGCACTAACTTCCACTGAACAGTAAGTTTGGATCTACTCTGACTTGAGCCAAAATCAAAATAAATTCCTTATTGTAAACAGGTCTGTTTAACTAATACCATTTATTCTGGAACATTCATAAAACCAATAGCTTTTAAGAGGAACTGTTGCCATCTTTAGACTATAGAACTAGCTCAAATCTTTGACAGTTCCTTTTGGTCAAAAAATTACTGATAAAAGATTTTTCCATAGTCTCTTTGAACATCATTAAGATGTGGTCTAACACATTCTGGCTCCTAGCAATTGAGTTAAGAATTACTTAAGTAACTTAAAATACTGTTCCCTAAGTCCATAACTGGGACAGGGAAAATGTATTTGTACTCTGAAGTGCCACCAAAAAACTACTGGTCCTTTCCCTCATGGTGACATTCCTGCAAGAGCTGTAACTGGCACAAGTACTTCCTGGCATGTTTGCATTGGCAGAAATAATTTAACATGACTGCTTTGCATTTACTCCTTTATTGGAGCTATGACAATAATACAACTACTGTGGGTGCAAATGAGGTAGCAGGAACAAAAAGCATTCCTTAAAAACCTTATTAAAAGACTTGTCATTTTTCTCTGCATAGAGTCTTGTCTGCTTTAAAAGTAAATCAGACCATTTCAAAACCATATAACATTACTGAGTGCAGCTGAAAAAATAAAAAATTGTTGACTTGGGAATCAATATCTGTTGTTGTGACACAAGCATTGCTGTTTAGACAAATCTAGGTAAATAAAGAACCAGAAATCAGAAAATTTGAAAGTAGAGCCTGTATTATTGATGCTTTAATTAAAGCTAGCAACACAGGAAACTGAGGCACAATCTGCATGAGTCACTTGAATTTACCATTCCTGTCATGTTAGGTACTTCAGAGAAGAAACCTTGTAAAGCTGAAGGGCGTAAAAGGGAATATTCTACAAAGACCACCTAAACCTTATTGACAGAATATCACATTACATGTATTGCACACAAGAAATGAAGCATCAGTAATCTCTAATCCACGTAAAGGACTGGGGGTGAAAGTAGAGTTTTAGGTGGGCTAACTTGATAAAGTTAGGCTACAGAGCTGACTTTTTAAAAGCCACATAGTAATTATGGAATTTCATTATTTCTATTTAGGTAAATGGTATCTCTATACTATAGTCACTGATGTTTTGCTTTACTAATAAACAAAAAAGTTCATGTCAACCAGAGACAAGATGAGACAAAGTGGTCAGACAACACAAGGGCAACAAAAAGACACATCAAAGCAGTCAGACGAGATCTGGATGACAAAACACCAGTTACAGTATTTCTTCCCTAGATCAATGCTAGTGCTATTGTTTACACCTTAAATGAGGAAATAACATGTCTGACCGTGACAAGAAGTAGCCAGAGCATAGAATGATGCTTCCTGGAGTAAAAATTGACAGTAACATCCTGAGACACAGGTTAGGAAGGAGGCCCTGGCAGGCAGTCCCAGGGCTGTGATGCTACTGAATGCCAACACAACGGCAGTGTGGCATCAGAAAGCAGAAACTGGGGAGTATCACAGCAGAAAATGTAATAGCTAACAGGCTGGATTGCTCTGGCTGCCAACACACCAAATAGATGCCTGGTCTCCTGAATTAGTCCTTACAGTGAACACCAGCCTGGGATGGAAGAGTCAGTAGCTCTCAGTCTCCCTGTGATCAGTATAATAAGGTAATAGTGCGGCATAACAAGGTGACAGTAGGGCAGAGAGATGAAAATCCAACTTCCCGATCTACCCCTCAGGGATACCAAAATGCAGCAGCACAATATGCCCATCACTCATATAAGAGAATTACTTTCCCCTGAGACTGCAAAAGTCACTAGGGACCAAGATAAGACTGACTCCAAAACCAGAATAACTCTCTGACTTTTGCTACTCTACGTATTGGAAAAGACTTGTCATCTTTGGAGCCAAAATGAAATATAAGACACAAAGATCTCCTGGAGGAAGCCCTTCTGTGTTGAAGATTAAGAAAATGAATGAACAAACAGAGCATTCAGGCTACCTCTGCATTAGACGCTGAGCAAACAATGGCATGTGCAGACTTTAGCTATATTTGAACATGTCTTTTCCCTTGCTTATTATTAAAGTTGCCTAATGATAACAGTTTATTTCAGTCTTCATCTGCTAGAGAAATGCTGATCATTTTCATATTTTTCTAAATTGAATCCAGAAGTTGTGAAAGATGCAAGATTGATGATGCTGTGTCTGCCAGCTGCTGACAGGACAGCAGAACTCCAGCCAACCCAGAGGACTAATTCCACTGCTTATTACTGCAGACAAACACTCAGAGTGCAGCCCCCTGCCCTCTCAGCCATAAGTCAATCACAAGAGCCAGAAGGCAGTTTGCCTCTTACTAGGCTAATAGCCTAGCAATTAGAAGGTTGCTTTGCCTCTCTACATGTCCCATTTTTTCCATGAATGCACCCTGTACAGGGTGCAGCTTGGCAACTTTCATATCTTCGTTTCCATTCTGAGGAAGGCAAACAGTAATCCTAGGAGAGATGCTTTATTTCACACTGTTCTTCTGTAAGGAAAACCTGCCTGTCACTGCCATTGCAAATCTTCGTATTCTTATTTTCAATGGGCTGCATCAACTCTGTTAATCAACACCTGGTTAGCTGCTTACAGACTGTGACACCTTAATAACTACAGTGAAATGTAGTGTGCATGGCCATGAACAACTGCAGAACTTGATATTTTAGTAACATGTACATGCAGAAAATTCTCTATGTGAACTTTAAACAAATATGAAGACCATAGAATTATCCATTATGGATGCATGTACCTAAGATGGTAAGGAAAGAAAAAAAAAAAGTTACACCAAAGGCTTTCCAAGGGATCCCTGGTATTTACAGGGCAGACCGTGACCTAAACAAGTTGTTGAAGAAGTCTTGGCTGGTTGCCAGCCTTTACTGCACAATTCATCACTGTAGTGATGTGACATGTTTAGAAATAAGCTTACTGGGATCTTTAAATCTCCACTGCCTGTAAAGTTTAGCTCTGTTTTAATGGAGTCGATGAAAGGTTTTTGTAGATTCAACAAAAGCAGGGAAAATATCCTTTACAGAAGTAGGAGGTATAGAATGACTGAAAAAAATAAAAGGCAAAGAATATTAAAAAAATATGTCAAAAGAAATGGCATATAGAGACCATCATCAGTAAAAATATAGAAATACATCTACATTATTCATGTATATTTTTAAGAACATAGATGGTTCAATTAGGATTCTTCTGAACAATCCTAGGTAGAAGCATCAATAGATTTTGTTGAAAGGGAAAATTTAAATTGCTCAACTCACTTTTTTTCATTGATAGTCATAGCTTTGCTAATTTGAATTTTATAGCCATACATTTCCCTTTCTTTCAACTTCAGGACTTTCTCATTTTAGTGAGCCAGCTGTGTTTCATGCACTGTGGGCTGGCTGGCAAGAAACTGAACCTTTTTGCTTACTACAGTCACATAATCTAGGTTAGTGGCTCAAGATCAAAAGCAACAACATTACAGGTGCTGTAAGATTTCCACGTCACTCCACTATATACAACTGAAAGCATATTACATTCTGATTTCTGAGGTCAGAAGTGGCATGTACCAATTATCTTTCCAACCACAAAGAGCAAGAAAAATGAAGAAAATTGTGGCCCGAAAAAACCCCCAAAATCAAAACAAGCGCACACCACCACCGCAAACAAAACACACACAAAACCACACACACATCTCAGCCTTCCACCAGCAGAAGCCCCAGTGCTGGAAAGAACAAAACATAGCTTTGGCAGATGGCAGCAGTCACTGTCAATGCAGATACCAGCTTCACAGAAACATCCCGAGATTCTGTGTCTGCACCCATCTATAATACATCCTCTAAAATATGCTGAATATCAAACAGGTATAGTCTTTTCCAGAACTTTTTTGTTCTTCCACCCTGTCATGTCAAACAGTCACAACTGGCAAACATTACTTTAATTCTGCCATCCTTGGAAGTGACTATTTTGAAGTGACTTTTTCCTGTTAACTAGCAGAGAAGACCTACAGATGGATAGACTTTGTTCATTCCTGATGCTACTCCACAATCTATTTATTTACGCATTTCAGTAAACAGAAAAAAGTCTGAACTGGAAGGGATGAGATACTTCACCTTAAAGGTCAACATTTTGAAGGAAAAACATGTCAAAACAGATTCTCCTTTTAGTTGAGAGTGTCTGCAGAGCTGTTAATTTCAGAGCTGCAAAAATGATACTATTTATTTTTGTTCCATACAGAGTGCTTCCAAAAGCAAGGTGGAAAGCGAGTCTTGACAGAATTAAAGAGGGATGAAGCTCCAGGTCTCAAGGCTTCAAGATGTTGCAACCACTACAAACTAGAACCTCAAATTCAACTGCTCAAAGGTTCACCAAGCTCCTGTAAAGGTCAGATAGATTACCACAGGTAAGCATTTTGGCTAAAATGAACTTAATACATTTGTTGCTGGTTGAATGCCTCCCAGTGTCAACCATAACTAACATAGCACTGCTGAATCCTGTGTATGCATATAGTCTTAAAACAACAGGGCACAGAGGAACTCCCTCACACAGAAGCTTAAATAGCTCGGGAACAACAAAACAGATATTCAGACGATTAGTGTGAAATGTCATAAAAATAACTGGGCAGACTCTTTAGACAAATATTCCTTGCCTACATGAGTTTACAGTAACCCAAGGTATGATTGCAGTTTCAGTTGCAGGAGCCTTTGTATTATTGTATAGGTTCAAAAATTGCCTGTGAAATGCTCTGGGAATAAATAATTTAGAGTACTATTGGCAATCAAGTATGATTAGTCCCAGGCATAAATAATTACATTTGTATCCAATCTCTTCCCTTCCCTTTGCCTCCTGCTTTCCCATTTGTGTAGCATCACCATCCCACTGCTAGCCAGACACACTGAAATCTTGTAATATTGCCTCGATCTGTCTTCCTCGCTAAATTTAAGAGCAAGTAAAGGAATTTGCTTCTTCATTTTGCCAAAGGAAGAGGGAAAGGGTTAACCTCCTCTAAGCCAAAATTAAGCTTTGCAACTCGTAATTAAATTGCTTCAGAGAGACTCTAAGTAACATCAAGACTCAGCTTGTAAAATAGCTTTATATTTGTAGATATCGCAACAGTCTCTTTGGAAAGATTATTATTTTCTCTTTATTCCAAAGTAGTAAGTTTTAATACACAAATATTTCTTAGTTTAGGGCAGCCTGTACAAGTTGTGGCAAAATGTCATTTTCCCATCTTGTTTAACAAGCATTTGTGTGCCTAAAGTATCACTTATTTGAAAATTTATCTTCAAAACTAAACTGTTCTTTCAAATACACAAAGGCAATATAATTATTTTTAAAAACTTAGTAAGTACAGTATTATTGTGTGAATTTCAACAGGTATTCATTTGAATTCTTACCTCAACTTTAATTATGTGTAGTTTTTATATATATATATATATATATATGTACACACACGTGTATACTTTTCTCTAGCCTGCTTGATTTTAATGCACCATTGAGACTTAAGTTCATTTTATTTAACATTTATTTACCATTTTGTTTTCCTTCATGAAATTAAGTTCCAGCTTGTCTTGCAAATAATCCAGGAGCAATTACAATAAAAATTTAGAAGTACTTGAACTGGCGTAAACATATTAGAAAAACAAAACAAAAAAAGGATATTTTTCTGCCTGTTAAGTAGTTAATCTGGTAAACTACTGAGTTTCATTTACATATGGTGGGTCAAAGCTGCCACTACAAGCTGACACTGCTCCAGCTTCAGAAGGTAAAGCTAATAGTAACCTAAGGAAAACACAGTTTGGTTCAAATACCATTGACTGGGTTTCAGTTCTGTAATAATTCAGAACGAGAAGCAGCATCCCATTCCCCACTCCAACTGGAGTTTGGTTTAGAACTCTTTTCTCAGAGATCAACTTGAAGTTAGCAAAATATTTGAACTAATCAGGTTTGGTAGCAGTTTCATTAATACAACTAAATAAAAAACATCCTTCTAACTTAGTACCCAAATATCCAGCCTGCAAGTACCACCTAATACAAAGCTAACTGCAAAAGGATGCATGGTTATGATGTGTTTATCAGGTGATGTTTGTTATAGGTTGCTAAATAGTTTTTCATCATCTTTCACAAGAATATTTTAATCATGAGCTATTTTTGATTGAACATTTTCCTTTAATCGGCAAATATTTGCAGCAATTAACTCGTCCAGATTGACTCAAGACAGTGTGAGCCATAACTTTCCCTTGGGGATTCAACAATTGCATAACTCTGTTTATATCTGCCATCACATACAACACCTGGATGTCAAGTTACTGGAAGTGCTTCTATCCTTATAAATAATGCAACATCCTAATGTTGCTAATTATGACATGTACATAATTTATTGCTCCCTAGAGCCAACAGGAATTTCTCTCTCCTACAGAATGCATAACATTAGTTTTTGTAATGACAAGAATTTTCAGGAAAATTATCTCAGGGCAGGAACGAGACTGAAATTCTTGTCTCCCTGCTTACATTACATTTCCATAAATACAAAGTGAATTTTCAGTAAGTATGCAATGTCTTATGTAGAACAGTAGACTTGCTAAATGACAAAGATGCCAATAAGCAGAAAATACAATTTTCAAATAATTCAGCTCAGTGATATCAAATTAGTCAGGTGCTTATTTCTATCTTTGACTACTTAACTACCCTTAAAAAACATCTCATACGTACTCATTTGCACTTTCAAGTGCATTTGTTTTCAAAGAATTTTCAATGGCAAGTTAGGCAGTATCTGCCTTTGACATCCCAGATTGCCATTTATTCTACTAAAAATATCTTTGGTGATGATTCTCTTCCTTTTTTTTTTTTTTTTTTCATTAAAAGATTTGGTGTACATTGATACAGAGACCTGAAGAGATACTTGAAAGATCTAGATGACAAAATACATTTAGCAGATTCGTGAGATAAAAATTTCTAATGAATTAATGAATGTAGTAGGCTCCTGCTGTACAAGTTTGAGAGGACTAGACAGGCTAAGTTACAAGGAACTGGGCAGTCTAAGATTCTCATTAACAAGTAACAATTTGGGGCATGTTTAGTTTTCTATATAAAACCTGAGAAATTTAAAAGTCTGATTCTTGATAATTATTTCTGACTTATTTCTCATCCACTACAAAAGACTTCAAGTGATTATTCACTCTTGAAAATCCTGACTGTAATTTGATTCTCTTCTCTTTCAATAAGAGAATTCATCTAGTTTCCTGTATTTACTGGGAGGCGAGAGATTCCATAGGTAATTATTTTGACTGTGAAGCTAAACTGCTATGGTCATGTTACACTTGAACTGCAAAGAATCTCAGTGCACTAGAACGTTTCCTGCTCTCATAAGGCTCATAACCTATGTGTTAGGTTGTTCTCCTTCAGCATCAAATCATATTTGATCATATGTAAAACATTTAGCATAGTTTAGGGGGGAGGGAGGGCGGGAAATTAAGTTTCTGTAGAAAAAAATTCTATGCAGAAGTATATCGTGGCTGAACCCAGGAGCAAGTGACCAGCAGAGACCCCAAGCACTGGCTTGTTTGGTTGCTCTGCTTCACCTCACTGAACACAAAGTTCTTGGGTAATTTGAGCAAAACATGCTCAGGTTATTTAAAAAAACCCCTAGATTTTTACCCTCATGTTATATCATGATACAATACCTAGTACTGACAGTTAAAGACAAATCTTAAAATCAACTGCAAGTTTTGTTGCTCTTTATATGAAACTTAGAGAATCCACACAGACCTTTCGAGTAAGCTAAAATAACTATCTTTGGTAAAAAGATCTACTACAGTAAAAAGATCTGAAGATGTGTCATGTTGGCATTTCCTTCCAGAATAGTGAGCAGCCATGACAAAGAATTGGCTGTTTGAAATTTCATTAATGAAGAAAAGAAGCTTTTTAAAATAGTAATTTTCTCAGCAATTTAATATCGCTTCCTGTGAACCTTGACAAGTTTTTGGTATATATGCTTTTTTCGGAAAATGTCACTGCTATTGAATTTCTACTGCAGCTAAGTAGTAATATTTTTTTAAAATTCTTCTTACTTTCTCATTTTTAACTGAGCAGTCTGCTTTTTCCCTTTAACTTCATGACATTCTCAGCAATAATGTCTTTTACAGTTGAGGTTGGGAAGGAAAGAGAGAAGTAAAGATGAGATAAAGATAGTCACTAATGCTTTTTAAGCATAAAATCTCAGTCTTTATAAGACTTATTGAAAAATAAATGGCTGTTGAAAAGCTTTGATAACATGAATCTCACAATATATACAGTTCAGATGCTATTTCAACTTAGTTAAGCTGCTGTTACATATAATTTACATTTTCCTAAAGATTGGTGGGTATAATAATGTATTGTTTTTCAGCAATAAAATACATGTATTAGAAAAAATACTATTTGCAGGGCACATGAAGCCTTCTCTTCCAAGCTCCGAGGTAATGAGGAATTCTCAGTTTTGTTCAGATTTTCTGTATAAATACTAGCAAAAAGTCTTGCCAGACCCTCTACATGTAATTTAAGTCTTCTACGCTCTCCAAACTTGGGAGGAGGGTTTTATTAGGCCAAAGGGTACCATGTTTCCCCTATGTGAAACCTCCATTCCTGCCTCTGGCAGGTGGACCACCACATTTTGTCCAGTTATACGCTACTAATGGCTACACAACAGAAACGCTTTTCAAATATCCAGGAAGCTTTTCATGTGGCAAGTAGAACTAGACAGAAAAAACATGAAAGGCTTGAAAAAATATGTACCTTCCTTTTGTCTTTCTTTTGCTCAAAAGTAAGATCCATAGGACATTTAGTTTCTTTTCTGACATTACCATTACAATGTAATGAGCCACATGCTACACCAAAAATGGGAGTGAAGTCACCTATGGTCCAAACAAAATTGTTTCATAATGTTTAAAAATCAAATTAATGCACTGTTAATTTATGGCTTCTAAGTATCAAGAACTTGAAATAACCTCAGTAAAGAAATCTCAAAGGCAGTCTTCATTGTAAAATACTTCAGGAAGAAATTCTTAGAAGCAATAGAAGGGCAAGACAAATATTTTTTTCCAGACTTCTACGCTAGCATATCAATATTGCTGTTTATACATCCTTTTGTATACCAAGAGATCACAACTTGCTTATTAAGTGCACCTTCAAAATCCTTAATTTAGGTTACCATCTACCATAAGACTGCCACTATCACTTCAATTACATTCCCTTCCTCAGTGCATAATGCAACCAGTCTCCATCAATTACTGTTTCAGACCAGATGCAGGAGACTTAAGTCAGCTCTGGCTCAGGCTAAGGAGGCTGCTGTAGATCAAAATTAACAAAAACAACAAAAAAAAGATTATTCTCTTCTGTGATTTACCCAGCATCACCCCAAATCATCTCCTGACAGATCATTTATAAGCATTTCTCTTCACAATTATGTTCCCAACTTGTTCAGTGAAATTGATTTTAAACTAAATCGTTACTTTAGGCAGAGTCATAGATTTCTCCAGTATGACATTACAGAGCGAGCCAGCTGAATGGAAGGCACTAATAAATTTGTGAGCTGCTTTGAGCAAATTACACGTATTGTTATATGAATGATCTAGCACAATAGCAGATCTAATTAAGTGCTTCATAAAGCAAAACATTGGGCAGATACTAAAACTGATAATCATGTTTTATTCCGTCACTGTGATGAGTCCTTACGTACACTAAGAAATATTTGAATGCCAGATGACAGTACTGGGATACCCAGTGGCTTGTCTAGTGTTTGAGAAAGATGAAATCTGCAAGTACTCTTGGTTTACCATCTGGTGTTGAGTGAATGGAAGTTCAGTTAGACATAATTCTTAATTAAGAGGTAACATCAAATAATTGTGTTTCATGTTTCAGCTGCTACTATTCCATGCACAGGCGTGATATCCATCTTTTCTAAAGCCACATTTGCCATCTCTCGAGACTATTCAGGCACAAATTTGCATTTCAAAGTAGAGACAAAAGGGAGAGACACTAGACCAATTACTAGACAGGTAACATTTGTTTAAAAAAATTATGAAGGAGCAAGTCTGCATTTTCACATCTCTAGAATTTACCATATCTTAGTGTTATATTTTTATATCTTTATAAAATATTTCTACTTGTACTAATATGCTATGGATATGATCAGTAAGGAAACTCAAACTTATTTGTAAACTGTTCTCATGCTAAATTTTTACAGAAGTATATAAAACTGGTACAGCTGATTTGCCCAGATAGCATGTCACGTTAATGTTGCTGTGCTATTTTAGACTAACCCTGATCTAGATGAACTACGTGGTGTTGTCTACTTTAGCAACAGCAGAAACCAAAAAGATCGAATCTGGAGCAAAATAGTCCAGTACCAGCTAGACACCTGACAGCTACATTTTTACACATTTTTACTATCTTGTTTTACTTCATAATGGCTCTTGTCTAGTCTGATGATTCAACAGTGGAATACATTCAGAGTGCATCTCCCAGTTCAATTTCATCTGCAATAAGTCTCATCCATGCACTCCTAAAAACAACGCTGAAAACCAAGCACAACAAGTAGGGTTGATCCTCCAGGAAAGTTCACTCCTAATTCAGATCAAGGCACAAACATGAAAACATCCTCTGATGCTACATGACCTAGTATATCCTTCCACTCTGCTTCAGGGTGCAGTGTAGACATGCTGAAGCAGCTGGATTAAAAACATAAAACTGAAAACAGAGGAGGCTTTTAGCAGCATGGCTGGAGAACTCCACGTCTTTTTGCAAATTGAGCAATGCTGATCAGGCCCAGTCAGAATACGTGAAGAAAAGAATTCGCACCTTGTGTGAGCCTGTCACTATTAGACTGGTTTTTGATCTTTGCACATCATTAACAGAGGGACATCGGCAAATTGGACTCAAGAACAAAGGAAAATTATGGAGAGACTAAGTTAAGAACTTAACTAAAAAAAATTGGTTTGTTATTTGACAGCAAAACTGTGACTTGATAGCCATCAATAAAGACCTGCAGGATGTAAATGTGTACTGGAAAGAGAAGACTTATAAAAAGTGCCTTAGGTGGGTACAACTTAAAATAAATTCACGAAGAACACTGGAAACAGACCATCAGCGCAAGCAAAAAAGTCACTACAGATGCCTGATAACAACTTTTTCAGCTAGAAAGACTAAATAATTCCTCAGTGCTAGATAGTTGAGCTCACCTGTAAAGGTAATAATATTCCTTATCAGCTCAATGGTAAACCCACAAGGTTTTATTCTTCTGAGACGATCTGGTGGTAAGGTTAGAATCTTGTTTACTTTTCATTTACTTTTAAAATAAGCCTCTTACTGCTTAGGCTGTGACTTTCCATTCAGGAAGACCTTCAAAGACAGACCTCAAGAAACAGGTTGCTGACTCAGGAAACACAGGAAAAAAAAATTGAAGGCCATTCTTGATCCAAATGATATTGTAGGGACAAAGGTTTGTCTTCAGAGTAATGATTTCTCCTAAAAAAGCAAGGTCAATGGGACTATAAACCCATACCCTGTCCATTCTGACATTGATTTGGTGCAGCAGAGAGAAAAGGAAGCTCCTGAAAGCATCACAAAAGCAGAAGTCAGCAGATCCTACAGACAGATAAAATTTCTAAGTAGAACACCAGTGTTCTGTATCATTGATTTTTCTTTCAGCATCTGCATATCCCGAAGGATATTCCAAGTCGTGAAAGAAAAAAAGTATGCAAAATGAAAGAAAGAGTTAGGTGTTTAACCTCTACCTTCTAATTGGAAAATGAAGCACAGCCAACTTGTTCTGTCAAAAATACGTAAGAAAAATAAAGACAATTTTTTCAGAAGACTGAAATATTCAGCCATGTCCCCTTGTACTCTGGAAAACAGCACAGCAGCCTCAATCTGTTGTTGATCAAGACTTATCAGATTAAAAATACTTTATCAATGTCAATGGAGCTGTAGTCCCACCTTTCTAAACTGAGAGCAACACTGAGGCTTCCCTAGGCTTACATGGATTTGTCAGCCCTCTTGCTCCTAGTTTGCCTTTCAATGCAGAGTGTAGATAGATGCACTGTGGCCTACCTTAGTTAATAGAGAGGCCCTAATTCTATACAGAGCCTGCATAATACATGGAAATCAGTATGCACATTAATCAGAATTAGTTACGTAGTGTAAACGAAAACATCTGTAACAGCTGAGCAGCCACATGGGTAGCTATGCTGTCAGGCACTCCATCATCTATGGCAGCAATGTTGAGCTATGTGGACAGACGGAACCGCAACACACCTTGCATATCTGCAGCTATTTCCAACCACAATTAACAGCACAGAGACAGCAGACGGAAACTTAATATTACATTTACATTTTATTAGCTAGGTTGAAGCTTTGATAGTTTCCCCATTACTGTGTAGCCCTAAGTAAGACTTGAATGAGAAACTGCAATAAATTAAACTGTGTTCCATACACCTATTTCCTCCATATCACATCTCACTGACTTGCTTTCAGGTTGTGGTAGAGCATTTGCTTTTTCTCCCCCATTTCACCTTTGCTCTGAAACTGTGAAGACAGGAGGCAGTTCTACACATTTCTTACATAGACAAACGTGGTGTGGGCTTTTTCACCTTTCAGCATGTACTCAGCTGGGCTGGCATAGAAGAGCTGGCATCACATACATTGCAGCTGCAAGGGGGCCCAGTGAGCTTGGCAGTTTAGGAGACGTTCAGTTGAGTTTTGTGTTTTTCAAGGGCAGTTTTGGGCCCCAATCTTAAGGAGTTAAATGTTCTTTGTCTTGCACGGTTGTGCTTCTCTTTGCCTCATGTCTTTTTCCATCTACATGAAGGTGAATGAATGGAAGATTTTTGGGCTGGGCATGACCTACAGACATAATGCAGCTCTGACACTAGACATCTCAAAGTTATATGGAGATCTTACATATTTATCAAATTATGTAGTCAAGCAAAGGCCAGGTTTCCTCATTTTAAAACAGAACAATAAATAAAGATGTTTAATTTTTATGTTGGTTCAAGCTAAAAAACAATTTTCCATCAAAAGTCATTTGTTGGCCTAAAAATACAATTCTGGCCAGATAAAGGCATAAAACAATTGAACTTTACAGTAAAAAGACAGACCATTTTAAATTCCCACTCCATAAAATTTAGTAACGTTCAGAAAGACTGAAAATTACATAGACTGATTCACTATTTTGAGTTCAAGTCTAAGTAATTCTGACTCCATACTTAAACAACTTATGTCAATAAAAAATAAGTCCTTAATTCCAATGAGTTTTAAATCAGGCCTGTTATAACAGAAGAAAACAAGAAGCCTATATTAAGTGCATACAAGTATTAATCAAGGAGAACATACTGTGACCTGATTGAAAGCTGTGCTTCAGGACATGGTCACTAAAAAAACCCAGCACACCTAAATTATGCTTTTTACCAAGCAGGATAGAGATAATAATCTCCAGTTTTCATATACATATGAAAAATGTAGCATATCAACAAAATAAAAATAAAAAGCTGTATGACTCAAAACTCCAATTGCCTTTGAAGGTCTAATTAACATCTTTCTAAGGAAAGGTTATGAAGAGTAGCATGGTATGTTTTTACAAAATGCACACATAACTACAGATACTTAAAAGATAAATGACTGTCTAAAAATTCAAGTTAGAGTTGTATTCCAGTACATTTTAAATGATCATGCTAAAAAAAAAAATTCAGATGCTGCTCTTAATAGGAACTAGATGTCAGTTTAGTTAACAGCGGTAATGACAGGTATTGAGAGATGACTCAAAGGCAAAGATGACACTATCCATGTACATCAAAACAAAAGTTCTTCAAGGATATAATTCCTCTTGCCTTCAGGTCCTAGGAAACAGTGTGATATAGAATCATCAGGGACTGGAAATCAGGTAACCAAAACAACTGTAACTAGAAACTTTAACACATACCAATTCTGAAAAGAAACTGGAAAGAACTTTAACCTATAAATCTAGATTTAAACCCACGTAAGTGTTAAAAACTAGTAAGATATTCAATACCTTGAGCATTTCATCTATGAGGGTGTTTGCAAATCGAAAAAAATAAAGTACTGTTGTACTTTTTACATTCATTCCTCATCTCCCACTCACTGTAGCATGATGGCCAGGCTGTGCTCATGATGTACTCCTTTCCCTTGCTGTAGACACCCATTCCCACCAAGTGTTTCAAAAGAGCCGCCAACACAGGTGCTCTGTGTCAAGTAGAGGGCTCTTGGGAACATTCAAAAAGGCCTTTAAGGACATTTCATTGGGCAGCTCTGTTAGAAATCTGACTTGATGAACCTCAATTTAACAAAGGAGAAAGCACATAATATTTTAATATTGTTTTAATATTAGACCACCTAGAGAAGAGACTTAGCCCCAGAAATACTGAGAATTTTTGTTAAGTGTACAGATTAACAATCTTCCCCCCACAACATCAGGATATATATATATTTTTTTTTTTTTTACTACATGTTATGGAATTTAGAGGAAACATTTCTCCAATCGTTTGAGCAGGATTCAAAACTGATTTTTAAAATATAGCAATGATTTTCAAACATGCATCTACCTCAACACCTGCAGGATTTAGTCTTACATAGGTAAGCAGTTACAGAAACAACTTATTCCTCTGATGCTTCTGTACCTTCTAGGAATGCCTACAACACAACAAAGAAATCAAGTTCCTTGTGGTGACATGCCATCAATTATCCCATGTTCTTTCAGTGTATTCTACAAGTCCTGTTTCTATTTTAGTCTGAAAAATAGGAAAAAGCTTTTTGTATTCACTGCAAAAGCATTAGACGGAGCTGTTTATCCTAAATCTGAAAATATCTGCTGCCACTGGTAAAAAGTTAAAGCTGCAATAGTATAATTCCTCCCCCAATTCTCAAGGTGTCAGGATCTGCTATGACTTACAAATTCACGGGAAGGAAAATCTGAAAGTGGCTGTTTGCACTGAAAGCAGATGATAACTCTTAGAAACACTTTTTTTTTTTTTTGGAAATAGGCATTTTTCAGGGCTTGTCATAACGATCTTTTGAAGACTTTTCTGTTTCACTGTCTGAAATATTATAATCTTCCCTGCACAAGGTGCAAGGCTGGCGCTGTGCAAGAGGACTCTGAACTGGCACAGAGACTCAACTTGGCTCCCCACAAGCAGAGTGCTCCAGAAAAGCCCTATTACACAGGACTGCAACATTACTGGGCATCGAGATTTATTCAGACTCCTGGTGATTCATTTTTCCCAGCTTCTGTACACATTTCTTGTTCCCAACACATAAAAATAGTGCTGGCTCCACATGGCTGTGTACAGATTGTTTTTACGTGGCTGTGACCTCTATCCTAAATATGGCCACAGCTGTTTCTTCTCTGCCTCATCCAGTGCATGGAGGAGAAGAAAAAAAAATAGAGTAAGCATTTTTGATCACAGAGCAAACCTATTTCACAGTTATAATGAAAACAATCTGTTTTTTCACTTGTTTCAGTAGGCTACTAATAGATTATTTTAACACAGAAAGAAAAAAGTACAACAGAAAGGACCTGTGGATTCATTTGGTCTCAATTTACAGCTACACACTGTCCTATCCCCCCAACAGATTGCATTCCTACAAAGTAGTCCTCAGGCACAAAAATTATCACAGAGCTGTATTTTCCATGGCTTGTACTTCTGTGGAACCACTGAAGTAGCAACATATTATCCCACAGGAGAAAGATTATCAAAGATTAATAAAATACCACAGAAGAAAGCAGATTTCTAAATAAAGACTGCTGTGATTTACCAGTAACCGTTCGTTGAGATCACTCATCCTTTATAACTGTGAAACAGAAAAATACCTTTTGAGCCTGTGTAATGTCTTGTAATTTCCTAACAACTAAAACAAAGCCACTAATGAATCAAACTTCCCAACCACTAGATACAACAGAAAAATTAAGGACACTAGTTATTTATCATCATGCTCTAGCTCATTCCAAAACTCAGAGAGTTTAGAAACTTTAGTACTATAATATTGGATACTTACTCCATATAATACATTTTCCTTTTCCCCATAAATACACTCTTAAATATCCCTTTAGCAATATAATATCAAGCAACATTCTGGAGATAAACTGCAGAGTTTTAAAACTGAATTTTTTGACATTTAAAAACGTCATTTTTTCTGCACTTTCAGTGATCTAATATACAGAAAGAAATCTTAAGTCACTAGGTAACCATAGGCTAACACTGTAGGGTTGGCATTTTAGCCCAAGAGAAAAGGCAAGAAATGTAGAATTTGAGGTATTCCAACTTGTTTTGATATTTATTTCTAGATGTCTGTTTTTTCAGTACAGAAAATTTACGTGGTACATTTATCTTCCACCTGGATTTTAAGTATAATTTTCTCTTTCATCATCTGCAGGATTTCACAAATCCTGACAACTCATCCTGTAATTAACAAACGGATCTAGCTTGCATTGCACTTTTTTGCTTTGCTAAATTGACAGCATTCGAAGCAGCTCTGCAGGGTAGCTGGGGGCTCCAGAGAAGAGAACATAAGTGAAGAAAAAAAGAAAACAGTAGAATAAGCAAAATATGTACAAGAATAAGCTGGGAGAGACATAGGAGTAGTCATAGTAAGAGCATGGGAGAAAGAAAAATAAGCTATTCAAATCACTTAGCTGCTAGTTTCACTGTGCTGTACAGTAGAGGACAGAAAGCACTTGCTGGCACAGATGTCCATAATTAATTTTAAATGAGTGGTAAAGCACCCTCTTCCATAGTTATAAATTCCTTTCATCCCTGAAATAGCTACATTGCTATTAATATAAATGCTCTAAGTAGTAAAGTGCAAGTTTGAAAGAAGCAGTTTGGTACACATTTTGAGGAGGTGAGGACTGGAAAAAGTGAATGCCATGAACTGCAGCAGCTAATTTCAATTTCAACTAGATCCTAGCTCTCACCAAAATACAAAGTGACAAAATAATTCAGTGCTGCAGTGACACAATGAGATGGAGAACAGTGAAATGCCTGCAGTACCCTAGCAGTAAAATTCATAATTAAATCCAAAGAAAGATTTTTGGGGAAAAGACAGACATCTCAGAGGTGAAAAATTCATTGATAAAGCCTCAACAAGCCTAAATAAGAAAGAAAGGAGCTGACAAAGCTCCTCTTATTCAGTATTTCACTCTTTATGGTAACCTGCCACACATCACTGAATTGGTTTCAGTCCCTGCCTTCTACGACAGGAATTTTAATCAGTGCCCAAGGCTGGTGTGCTGCCTGGAGCAAGACACCACAAAATAACTCCTTCCAGTCTTTCCTCTTGATATAGTCTTATTAGAAATAGTTGAATAGTTATTGGAAAAAGAACTAGCATTCAGATATTCAATGTTTGAAGAAAGCGCATATGTTTACACTTGCTTTTTTTGGTATAAATATTGGTGTACTTAATACCAAGTGAGCTACTGGCCATGCCCACCCAGACACCTGGGATGTGGGAGAGGGGCCCAATCTGAGGCAGACAACATTTACTTTCAAGTATTTTGGTATCACTGCTTATATAAAATAAGAAAAGACTTAACATCTAAAATATACATTTATTTTGTTTTGTTTGCAAAATTTTGGAAACCATAGTAGACTACAATAGAACTTTAAAGAGTAACATTTATATGGTGAAAGCATGACAAAACTGATAATTCTTAATAGCAAATTTATTAAAAATACATTTTAGTTGTCCTCAGTCTATACTAATAATTCATTTAAGTGATCCTGTCTTCAATACCAGTGACCACTGAATTATTAAAGACAGAAGATGGACATAAAGTATGCTTGTCAGCACTTGCTTCATTCAAGATGCTGTGAAAGCAAAGTGTAAAGATCTTACAGTATCAGCATTAATAAGGGATCCATACAGCTCTTTCATTCAAGTTACATGTCTGGTCTGTCAGAAGGAATATT
Organism: Caloenas nicobarica; assembly: GCF_036013445.1. Taxonomy (NCBI): domain Eukaryota; kingdom Metazoa; phylum Chordata; class Aves; order Columbiformes; family Columbidae; genus Caloenas; species Caloenas nicobarica. The sequence continues at coordinate 15,586,923 of NC_088250.1, read as the reverse complement.
AATACAATAAGTGAAACTGCAAATATAAGGCAAAATGTTGATGCCACGCAAAGTAGTCTCTGAAACTTTTTTGCTTTATTAAACATTTATCTAGTTCTGTTCTTGTTCTACTGTACCAGCAACTTTAATCTGTCAGATTTTAAATAGCATCTGAAATGCAATTGTGTGTCTCATAATATGTTGCCAGCAAGAGGAGAATTGATTGGATGTTCTTAACTTGTCCTTTTGGGATGTTGCAAGGAAAGGGTGCTACAGAAAAAAAAAAAAAAAGTGCATGCCTTACTAGTTTTAACCTAAAACACCAAAATTCTCATGTTAAAATTCAAGAGATTAACACAGATCACCATTAATACTTAATACAACTACATAATCACACAATGACCAGTATTATATTGTATAGTACCAACTCTTTATAAAATGTTCATCTAAGAATGGTTATTTTATTCTACTTACGCCAGGCATTTTCTTTGTATAAGGCAAAGCCGTGAAAAGGAAGACAATCTACTTAGTTTTAGGAAACCCAATGGCCTATCACACCCTTAGTGATCTTTGAAAGAAAAATGGAAGTGTATCAACTAAAAATCAATGTTTCCCAAGCCAGCATATAAAAATATTGTTCTCCTTGATTTGAATTTTTTTCATGTTTCCTCCCCCACCTCTGACACAGTTACGGAAAGTCTTTCTGTGATATAGATCACAAAGAATATCATCCTGGCTGCACTGGTCAATTCCTAGCCACAAAGAACAGAATCAGAAAGTCTTCAGATGAGCAAGACAAAGCAACAGAACACATCTGTGGATCAAAGGAGGGGCCAGTGGAACAAGATATGACAAAGAGGCACACAATAATTAGTTAATAAGACTACTACTAACTATATGATAATAAATACTGGCTCAAAAACACCCTAGCTGGTAAAAAAGCTAGATCATGACACAGCTTGTGTCATGGAACCAAGAAAAGAAAAAAAAAAAAAAGTTTTGGCGTAAATTCTAATCCAATTTGGTGAGAGTACCAACAAATCCTTAACTATTCCCTTTCCTGGTGGTTTCAGTGTTGCAGAAACTTGAGGAGGCAACTCAAGATCTAGCACAAGCTAAGCAAGAAGCTTTGGTGACGTATTTCACTGTAGCATGTACTGAATCTCAGACAGAATCTCTGAAATTAACCTCGTTAGTGAAGTGTGCTGCATGGTTCACAAACAACACAAGAGACTCAAGGCATAAACCTAAAAGGTCCAACAGTCTTGAAGCTCAGGCTGCAATAATGTATTTCATCTTCCAAGTAAGCATGACTAAAGACACCCTCTACAAAACTGGTGGCCTCCACCGCCAATATGCCAAAGCCCTTAACCTGCATCTGTAAGTACATATTAAAATAAAGGATAACTAAGCATTTGCTGCAGTAACATACACAATCTGTGTCATATCAGAAAGATCGGATTTGCTGTCTTCGGTAGTCCAGTTTTCAAACCATGGAAAGTACCTCTCAGCAGTGTGATTAGCTGTTGACCTGTATTTGTATCTCAGAAAGGAGAAGGAAAGGGACCTTTTCTCCCTGTTACACACCATGGTACCTTAAAGAGAACATCAGTTAAGGGAGTCTTAAGCAGAGAACTGAAGAGGAATAATGATTCTATGGGGTGCTGCATTACCTAAGCTGTTATATCAACAACGCTAAGCTGACAAATGCTAATAGTTGCATCAGGTATTACATTTACTAATTGTCTGTCCAAGCAAGAGCCCAGCTCCTGTAGAAAGCCACCAAAAGATTTAACAAACACTTCAGTATTCAAACAAATTACATAAATTCCCCTTGTAGTAAAGAGAATGCTTTTAGCCAGTGGTATTGAATTCAACGCTGGAAGCTCTGTAGGTCTGCTCTGCCCTTTCTTATCCTTCACACTAATTAATCTCAATGGGATTTTGTAAAATGTTGAAGATAGTAATTGTAAGATAGCATCCAACAACCAGACATTACTAAACTGGTATGAGTTACTTCCCCAGCCACTACAATTTCAGAGATCCCAATCTTATTAAGAAACCTTTAATGCAGAACAATGGCATCAGGATGTCACACCGCAGTAACCGAGCCTCTGGAGAAGCACAAGACAGCTCTGTGGGAAGGGGAAGGGTGGGGGCAGCGGGGGAAGGAATTGTTTGGGGGTTTTTTTGCTAGTCTGCTTTCAAGCAGGTGCTCAAGGTTTATTTTCAGAGCAAGGATAGTGGAAGATGGATAGGGTATTACATTTGTCCTACTGCATGACAGCAGAATAGAAGAGGAAAAGACATGCATTTATGCTTAGGACTGAATATTGTAAATTAGGAGGAAAAATATGGGCATGATTTATTCTGCAACTTTTGCTTTCCTTCCCCTCCCTCATTATATCAGTCTCGTTAATCCTAGGTCTTGCAAGATAGAATTTTTTTAAACATGCAAAAAACTTACATAAGCAGTTTTTCAGAACTTTCAGGAGTGATGATGATGAATGGGCACATAATTGCAGTAGGTTTCAGTTTTAACTGACATAACTTAAAAAAAAAATTCTTATAATTACCACCATTAGAGCCATTAGCTCATTTCAGTAGAATTCTCATGACCGCATCTAGGGAAAGCACTTATTAGGCCACCACTTACCATTATTTATATTATAGGACAAAAGCCCGTATACATAAGACATAAGCCCAAGACATATACAAGACATAAGCCCAAATAAATAATTTTAGTATTTATACAAGAAGAAATACTAAATTTCATTCCAGCTATTTTAGAGCTCAGGAAATCAAACTTAATAATGGTGATTTCAATCAAGCTAAGAGATGCTTTGCAGCAATTCTTGCAGAGGCTGGACTGTGCAAATTCAGCCCCATGAAACATTAAGTCATACCTATAGCAGTACAAATAATGAGGGAAAATGTAAATAACAGCTTAACAGTGGGCAGAAGAACAGACTACAGTGGAATTCTCTTCAGGTGTAATCTCAATTTTACTACCGTTTTAAACTGAAGTTTTAATTATCAGTGTAGGGGTTCTGTTGTGGCTATAATAAAGGCTAATGAATGCTTTTGATCCTGATACAGGTTTATCATAACTTCACTATCTCTGCATGGATTAACAAATAAATACTGGCCAAAACGGAATGTAACATCTATTGACAAAACTCTGCCAAGTCAGTTTTAAACAACAAAACAATAAATCTTCTAGTAGGTTTAAATAAGAGGCCAAAATAGGCACTGCTTATAAACCTGAACAATATACAACATGATTTTGATTTCATTTCAAGCCAAAGTGGCTATTTCAGTCACTGACAAAACATTTTAGTCCGTTGGCAAACATTTAAGTGATACCTACTATTTACTTAGATTTGTAACTGTACAATAACCCTTTGGAATACAACATTTGTATAGAGACAAATCTGTATACATTTAAATCAGAGCTGGCAAAACACTGCAAGACTGAGCTTCTGATTTAATTTAAAAGCACTTTACTCCACCAACTCTGTCTACGTAGCTTTGCCAATGCTGACAAGCAGAATTGATGGCACTCATCCAGAAACCTAAGAAAATTCCATTTCTTTCACAATATTGAAAAGGAGAATTTCAGAATTTAATGTAGTAAGTATCTGAAGCTCAGGATTTATGTTTGTGTCTTCTCTGTTCTTTCATTCTTGCGGGATTTGCAGCTGACCAGAGGACTGAGGTTGTCTGCATTTGGGAAGAAGGTCAGACTTTTTACTGAAACACCAGCCTTCAACTCTATTGCAATTTACTAGTTGTAACATAAGTCTAATAAAAATATAGCAATGCTTTTCAGGAGTTTTTTTCAGTTGTTAAACTGACTTCTAAATGGCTTTTTAAAAGCAAAGAAACAAATACTAAAAATTTAAAGCTCTTTATCTACACACACCCACATCTATATTCAAGTCATTATACTGTACGTCTGCTATATTTTTCGCAGCATTTTTGTTCATACAGCATCCAAGTCTCCTCTGACTCAGGTTTGTAATTGCAATGAGAAAATGCTCATATTATAGGTCTTTACAGTAAGACAAAGATCCCTCTCCTGTGCTTCATATCACAACTCTCATATGCTACACAGAAATCTGAGTCCCTTATCTACTTCAATCAGAATGTCAGAATCCAATTTTATTAGGCCTTGTGATAGTATTAGTGTCATATTTAAATTATCATCTGCTTGTAGTAACCCCAGGCTGAAATGACCAAGTGACAATAACATTTCTGCTTTCTTTATATGAGGAAAAAAAAAGAATGGCTGGCTGGGCTGTTTTGCTGTTACAGATCTCTGCTACTTTTTATGTTTCAAAATTCAGCCCTATGTTACTACAGACAAGATAAAACAGAACTGATTTAAATACATGTTATAAAAGCTTAGTTCTCTGTCCTGACAGCCCTATTATTCTGGGTGATACGATATGAATAAAACCATATACAAATATAAGTAGAGCAGCTCTATAGTGAAAGCTCTAAACCCCAAACTAGACTTATTGTCCTTGAGTTCAAGTATCTCAACTAGACTGAAAGAAAAAAGCATCTGTTTGGATCTTCATTTATCCCATATTGTGTTTAAGGAAGGAAATTGTGAAATGACTTCTTGAACCAGGGTCTGAAACTCTGTTTTTACATTGGTTTTTTTGCAATAAAGTGTTGAAGTTAAAAACATATACATATGTTTTTGTTTTGCACGAGATTGACAGTTGGAAAAAAAGATACAGATATCTGAGTTTTAAAATAAGCCAACAGCAGCCAATGGTTGTGCGAAGCAATTGAAATATTCAGAGTAAGCTCCAGATTCTTATTTCTTGAATATCATACCAACATTAGCTGAACGGAGATAACTCCAAGGCAGTAACTCAAAGGCTAATTGATTCAAACTTATGTTAATAGTAGTTAAATTCTGGTTTAAGATTTAGAAAAATGACACATTGTGGCTAGTTGGACAGGAACCCTACTTTTACTACAGAGTAATTTCTGAATGTACTGAAGTTTTCCATTAGCATTCCAATGGCTTCACTAACAATATAATTTACTAACTCCCTTCAGAATCAGCTGAGGTGGGAGAAAGGATCTAGTGCCATCCTCTGCAAAACCCTCTTCATTTTAATTTCAAAGACTGATTAAGTTTCTGCAAAGATTACTTCCAGAGTTGGATTCCCCCTCCCCCCTTTCACTATTCTACCTGCCTTTATCATTTAATTCTTATGGACAATGAAAGGTCAATTTAGTTCACAACTGCAAAAGCTGAGTTATACATGACAAGCCAATGACAACTTTCTTAACAGTGCTTTGTAATAATTCAGATAATAGGTAGGCAAATTAATGTAAATCTTTAGAAATCAATCATGGTTTTTACTTAATAGCCAATAAAGCCAAATCCATATTTTCTGATTAAACCCCTTCCCTTAAATCACTTCTCGAAAAACATTGCAGTACTAGTCAGAATACCACAGATTTTTGTATATCACAATCTTTAGAAAAAGTAATCATGTTCAGCTGTTGGGTTTAGGACAGCCCAACATGGGCAACATTGTTGCAGCTGTCTGAACTGATTAGAAAGAAGATGCAAACAAGGCCTTCAGGCAAGTGGAAGAAACCTCACATTGGCAAGCCCTGGTCCTCAAGGGGGACTTCAGCCACCTGAATTCCTGCTGGAGGGACAACACAGCAGGCACAGGCATTCCCAGGAGGACTCAATAACAAGTTCCTGACAAGAGACAAAGGAGCTAATGAGTGAGTGTGTTCAGTGAGCCTAGTACTGGATGGGAGCCAATAAAGTAGGTAGAACCAGACTAGCCTTGGTGTCCAGTGAAAAGACAAGAGTCAATGGGCACAGCTGAAACAGCTAAAAGTCCGTTTGATCAAGAAAACAAACAAAACCCCCTTTTTCATTGCAAGGGTGGTCAAACATTAGAGCAGATTGCCAGTGCCCATCTCTGGAGGTGTTCAAAGCCTGACTGGACACAGCCCTGATCAACCTGCTCTAGTGGACCCTCCTTTGAGCAGGGGGGTTGAATTCATCTCCAGAGGCCCCTTCCAGCCTCAGGGATTCTGTGGTCATTCCAATTCCTTTTCTGCTTCATTTAAGGGATAGCATCTTTCAATGATTAGAGTATATGTATATTTATGAGCCCAGGGAATATATTCCCCAGGCCTAGTGTTACCACAATAGATATTAATTATGTAATTATCTATACAGTACAAACTTAGTGACTCTTATAACAATTTACCATGAACTTTCTTCTCTTATTAATTTTCCTCTTAATCTCAGTAATAGTTAACATTAAGAAAATACATAGAAGATAAATGGCTTTATTAATTCATACTGACTGAGCAATTTATAATGACAACAGCTGAGGAAACTTGACAGGCTTTCAATTAATAGACACAGGCATCTCATTCCTCCAGACATGCTATGACATCACTTGCAATTACACCATGCTAATAACACACATTAACTCTTGGCCTCATTACTTTCAAGATAGATTATTACAAGTAGATCTGCTTTTAATGTATCTATGTATTATTTTTAATTTGTCAGTCCTTAGCACCAAGGATTATAACCTGATCACCTCAAGGGGCCTTAACAGCATGATATGGTAGGCTGAGTTCAGGTGCCACAAAATTTGCTAGAAAGGCAAGTTTAATGGCACTCTGACCCACCAACATCAACAGATAAAATGTGTAGCCATAGTAAGCGTGCCCAAGCATTGAACATGACTGAAAGCTGAGAGGATATTTTACTTAAGTTAATTTGTGAGCTTCAGAAAACTTGAGAGCCTACAAAAAGGCCACAACCAATCTTCAACTACAACAAAAAGGTCCAAAATGAACAAATGGCAATTTCTTTCAAATTTTAGTTTTTAAACTCATGCAGCCATTGAGAAACTGTGTGTTTTGGCTGGTTTTTGCAGTACATTTTAATGAGTTATTTTATTTGTTCTCATTCATTCCAGGCCACAGAAAGAAAACCAGAAATTCAAGGACCAATCCAACAAACTTTGACTAATTTAGTTAGTACATTAATTTCAATGGTATGCTCACCATTGTCTAAATTTGTACATAAGTATACCTGTTTATTTGCCCCCCAAATAGTTAGGTAGGACAGTTTCCCCCTTAGGTTAAATGCTTTACGGGGTATCCTCCAGTTTTCCTGTAAAAGCAATGGATAAAAACCATCTATACCTTGAAAGTAAAAGCTGTATTCTGAAATGCCAGCTACTAGGTAGATGCTTTTTTCAACCCTTGAGAAACATTAGATAACTCATGAGTCAAGGATAATTTATTAATATGTTTAAGTCTTCCCTAGAAGTTATTACACAATTTATGAAATAAATTTGAAATACAGAATCTGATTCCCACTCAATAAATGCAAATGCACAGACCTATTTCCTCCAAAACATAAAGACAACTCCAGTAATATTTAACTTCCCTAAAGCTTTTTTTCTCCTATTTAAATATATAAAGTTACAAGAACTTTCAGAAGGGACAGTTCAATGCTTAAGAGATAAAAGGCTGGCCTCAGAACTAAATGTGAGTTTTGTCAACAGACCCAGGATTTTACTTAACTGATTTTCACAAATATATTTATTTCTAGTCACAAGACTCAAAACCATGGTCTTTAACAAATGCAGAAAACAAGTTTCACAGAGAAAGGGAAACTGTTAGTAAGTGGTTAGAATCAGTCCTCTATATATTAATGTCTTAACACATGGAATGAGGGAATAGTCCATCAGACTGGGACTTAGTTATATTTCAGATGAAACCATATGAAAAGGAGCCTAGAAATCACTGGATTTCTTCTTACTGGAGGCACAACAGGCAGTAGTAAAACTGATTCCGTAGCAGGGGCAACGTGACCTTGATGACAACATGCAGTTACTAGCAGAGCAGACAGTGGATGCAGAGCGCTCTCAGTTCACACTACACTTGCTTTAATTCACTTCAGCAGGTGGTGGACAGGTTGGCTGGTGAAAGAAAGGAACTGAGAACCTGCATTCCGTCTTATGGACAACACAGCTGTGATGGAGCACAGCACATTATAACAATGCCAACGGAGACCAACAGCAGCTCATTATTACTCCTCCTTCCACACAGTGAAAAGAAATGAAACAAAACCAAGGCTCAGCATTTACTCAAAAGGTGCCAAATGTATGCAGCTCCATTTGTTAATAGCTGATCCTGAAGTCACAATGAAGTTGTAAAGGAAAAAATTTCATATCATGATTTTTTCATTGAAAGATTTTGGAATAGTAATTATCACATCTCTAGATATTACCAGTGAACTTGAAAAACACTAGGAATGAAAACTGAAAACTTATATACAATAAGCAATCATACACTCAACAATCCATTTTGGAGCAGCCCAGCTAGACGTGAACATTTTAACAATTTGTAAAGAAATCCACACAAGTATTTTAAATCCGATATGTTTTAACGTACATGCCTATCAAATCCTCCCTCTACATAGTACTCTAAAGCGAAAGAGAAAGAATGGTAGTATATGAAATTGCTGCATTTCCAGTCATGACCACCTGAGGTTTAAATACTAATTATGTTTTTGCCAAGTTTTTAACATCCAGTATTGCACAGTGAACATTTTCATGCAGCTCTTTTATTATATAGCTTATTTTTAAATATGAATTATTCTGCATTTAGGCACAACATTTGGATAGGTAATGCAGCATAGTTCTATGGAGGGATTTCTATCGATTGCTTCCTGGCTCTGGCATGTCTTCTGTGAAAGTCATAACACCAGGTGTTTGCCAATGCAGTTAAATGGAGCAGCCAGTAAATTGTCACAAATAAGCTCTCTCATTATACAGCCTGATCCTACAAATCAAGTCAACTAAATACTCTCTGGTACAGTATTTCAGGAAAAGGAGTGCACATTTATTGTTAACTATAACACTACTGTATTCATTACCTGCAACAATGCTATACAGAATGAAAACCAATCCATTTAATTATATTTTACCAGGTTACAGGAAGACCCACTCAGTCAAGCAATACATGGAAGCTATGAAATCCATAATTATTTTTTTGTTCCTGGTTATAAACCTTCTAGCTACTGGACTCATATCAAACAGGATCCTATTTTGTGGAACCAAGAACTTAAGAGAATCACAGAGCTAGACAAATGGAAGATATACTATGACAAGAATCACAAGTTAGAGATGCAGCATGTCCGCCAGCAACTCATTCTTCCAACTTGTCTGATCTCTTCCAGTTTCAAAAGCCATTTAACATAATTTTACAGTCAACAGTATTTGTCCAAACTATCCCATAGACAAAACTACGCTGTATAGTATTTCTTCTACACTTTATCTTCCCAGGCCAAAAAAGGCATCACATATCATTTATATTTTTCTCCTGAGTCCCCTTACACTGTCTGCACCAATATAAAACAAGTGAAAAATAAAGATACATCAAAATCTATACTTAGTCCACTAAAGTAATAAGAAAATCTTTACATACTTTTGGACGTATTATCATTATACCTACTGCTGGGGACAATCTCTGTCGTACAAATTTATGAGAACATTAGTTATAATAATTCTATTTTGTATTTTATCTCTGCAGGAGCAGTATTATAAACTGTTCCAATCATCTGAGTGCATTAAAAGTGTTATGCTTTCAACTCATCTTATTTGCCTACAATTTTTTTTTTGCAAGATAATATTTTGGAGCCTGTGGTTAACACTTAACGTGCATTTGGACTCATGACCTTCATGTTTGTTTTAAAGTGAAATTATGACAATATTTGTGAATAACTCCACATGGATGTCAGTGGGGAGTGCTAAACATGACTGACATAAGTCACAGCTTTACCCAAGTTTCCTTTTTGTGTCAGTCATTCAGAGAAACACTTCAAATAGTTGCTACTTGCTCTGAAGAGTATCGTTCCTAAAGCTGAAAGCAAAATGTTACCATCCATACTAACTGCACGCATCACTCTTCTCTGGGCTAGATATCAGTAATAGTATCCTAAGAAATGTTCTTTTATTTCAGTCAAAGTGAACCAGAAGTAAAGACCTGCTGTTTATAGACTTTAAACCAGCCTGAAGTAGATAGTTCCATGAACAGTTCAGGCTGGCAGATCCAAGTTAGCCATCTTTTACAGGGGACCAGGCGTTAAAACAGGAATGAATCCCATTCTTCCATTAACACTGTTGTTGGTAGAGTATACGTGCCCGCAAGACAAATAGATTTAGCCCACAAAATAAGTATGCAGACAAGTAAAATATGATAAATATATACAGCATCACACAACTCCAGAGGGACAACGGCAGTTAACATTTCTCGAGATAGCATAACATTGATATGCTGCGATGTTTTAATGGTGTTAAGGATTTCCAGGAAGTGGAAGTTGACTTCCATAGGATGACACTGGCAAATCTGATAAAACATTTCAATCTCTTTGGAGAGAGGGAGTCTGGCTGCAGTACTGCAGATGGTCAAGTCTAATCCTATTTAAATTCAAACATATTCTGCAAATATCAACTGCATTTCTTTTTCAAAGGCAGAGTTTCTGCCAATTGACTTTACATTCGAAGTGTACACATGAAGGTGATTTTTTGCTGAAAACAGTCTTCATGTAAAATACTGTATAAAATATAGAACATATGTTCATATAAAATACGAACTTGATAAAGGTTTACTAATGCATAAGCAATCCTGTAACAGAATTTTTGACATGCTAGTGTTTTTTCCTCCCTGAAATAGTACTACAGTATTAGCTAAACAGAACACTTCAGCTGAAAAAGTCAGACTTAAATTCAGTCATTAGCCAAATGCATTTTGGCTAATATTGCCTTCCAAAAATTTAACAAGCATTGCCTGTTCCAGTTGCAAAGATTAAAGAGTTTAACTTCATTGAGGTAGAGTCACAGCTGTGTGCAAACAGACAGTGATTATGAACCTGTCAAACCAAAGTGTCTTTAATAGAAATTAACTGTCCAGCCATTCTAATTTTGCTAGACATTGCAACATATCACAAAACATGACATCAGTAAACTTATGGCCACAGAAAAATAGCTTAATACATTAGGGCAATTAAACAATTCCATTAGAGCTTAAAACATTATTTGAAGTGCAAATTTGGGCCTGCCTACATGAGAATTGAAATATAGGTCATGTGCTATGCATCACTATTTATTTCCTCTAGGTTTGGTTGGGGATTTTTTTTTTGTATATGTCCATGGTGATTAAAATGAATATTTGATGAAATTACTGTACTGAAAAAATAAATAACCAGCAATGTGACAGCACCAAGTGTCATTCTAATTTGTCACACTTATAAAAGCCAAGTTTTCCGAGAAGCTACTGTAAAAAAAAAAAAAAAAAAAACAAAAAAAAAAACCCAACAAACTATCAGGGAAAGGCAATGGAATTTTTTTTTTTCCCCCACAAGGAACCAACTTAATCCTTATTTTCTTCTATTTTTAAAAGACCTTTAGCATTAGATCATTGACAGCTTTAAGAAAATAAGTTCATTCCTCAGAGATACATTTCTGGTCTATTAGCAAAAGCTACTGTACTGATTAATATTACATTAACATTTCCATTACCAGATCAAGCTGACTGAAAAAATAAATGCCTTCATCTCTGTTTTCAAGCTCAGTGTGCTCTCGGTCTTCCTATAATCACCTTTTCTGCAATCAGAAGACTTCAGTTTGTCTTTTACAGAACACCCCCAGAAGCAGCCCAGTGCTTAGAAACATCAAGGTACTTGCCAAGTCTCCCACCTGTTGGATCCCTGTAAGCAACTGCATGTGACAATATAGTCAGGACCTTTATATTAATATTGTAGAAAGTTACGAAGTCCCTCATAGGAGTAAGATCTAAATAATCTTTTGGCTTAAAATCAATTCACCCATATAAGGATAGCAAAATCCCATGTGAAAGTAGAACTATTCACACTTCTGATTAAAAAGTATTTTCTATGGAATAATCTACAGCAGTTATGTGAATTAGAACTTATATTCATTCATCTTAACTCATTTATCATTTACAAAGAAGTCTTTGTTGTTTTTTGGTGGTGTGTTTTTTTTTTTTTCCCCTTCTCCCTTCATTGTTCCAAGAAATGAGAAAGAATGGGATAATCAGTCTTGAGACAATAGGCGTGCACATAAAATATGTTTCTTAACTTTTTATTACGCAGTGATAGAAAATATTTGATTTTGCCTACACTTCTTGTTTTTATTGTGACCAACAATGCCCTAATGTTGATTTGGCAGTGAAAACACAACTTTTGTACAGGTAAGAAAAATCTAGCAACACACCTATGCCATTTGCTGTTTTCTATCTTTTATTTTTTGACCATGTAGATTGTGCTGCTATTGCTTTCATTTAGTTTGCCTTAGCTTGTTTCTAAAGATTCTAATATTGCTTTTCCTATAATTGAGGGAAGACCACCTTCATTGCCAATTCTTGAAGTGCCATTGTTGTATGTGGTAAACTTTGCTAAGTTTGTTTGCACTGAAAGCACACATTTGCAGTTCTCATACAGGAATGTGCCAGGCATGTTTGCATGCAGCAGGTAGCAGAGCACCTGATTGGTTACTATATTTAGTTTCTTCAATTTTTAAAGTTGAGCCTCAGCCCTTCTACCAAAAGTGTGCCCGTTTTCTACTGCCTCTGGTGGCTTCAGTTTTAGATACACCAAGGAGCTGCAGATTTTCTAGTAGTGACTGATGGGAGCGCTGAGCACCTCTGAGGGTCAGACTACATGCCTATTACTTTTCTATTGTTTTTCTTACTGTAGAGTGCTTTTTATGGATTTCAACTTAGCACAACTCATCTCTTCTTAGTTTAATGATGCGTTTCCTGTATTTCTCATGACAGTTAAGGTTCACCATAGACATCTATTTGCATTTTGTCTTCAAACCTCCATTTGACTAGAGATTTTTTTGCTACAGGTTTTTCTACATTCTTACAAAGTACTCCATTTATGCACAGCCCCTCTATTCTTCTCTCAGTAGAGGTGCAGTAACCAGTATCAGTCCATTTCAGTTCAAAGCACCAAGCTGGACAAGTGCTAAAAGAGCTCCACCTTTGAGTATTCGAAGTCTTACGACGAGTTAAGCACTTCAGCCATTATGAACACAGGTAGAGAAGTCAACCTTCTTTATGTGCCAAGGACATCATGATTAAAAAAAAATAACAGGAGAAAGCACTATAAAATGGCATGAACAACTTTAAGATTGGGGAATCGTACCAATGAAGACTGAAACGGATTTACTGTGACACCAAACAAGCCACTTTAAACCAGCACATTCTGATCACTTGTCCTGAAAACATCAAATTGAAGGCAAGTGAGAAGTGACAGAGTGACATTAGCATTTTCAGAATTTGAATCCAATTTTTCCACATGAAGTGAAACTAAACAAGGAATAAAATGAAGTCATGATTGAAAGAGGTCATTTGTAAAGCAACATCACAGCTGGTGCATTTGAAGGTGGGGTTTTAGTAAAAAAACTTAAATATGGAGTATTGTCAAAGAACAAATTAAATACATCTGAATACACCCGAAGGAATCTTTTCATTAGCAGTTTGACAATATATGTTGCAGCATAAAATAATTATGGCAGATGCAGGTACTTTCCTGAGTCTCTGTACTTGCTCCAAGTGTTTGTTATTAAGATCTGCAACATGATATTGCTGCTGTGCTGAAACTGTAAGGTTTAAAAATGATGCAAAGATAATGATTCTAGAGTAAGCTTTCAGTCAGGATGAGGACAACCACCTGACCAGGCAAAACTTTCCAGTGTAATGGAAATCAGTCCATTGACAAAGTTACATGCAGACTACATATATATCTCATAAAAACATTACTACTACCTCAGACAAGGTTTTCCTGACCTACTTATGCCAATTTGGGAGTTGCTATGCTAGCAATGAAGCACAGAACAGCTGCATCAGAGAAGTTGTTTCATGAAAATAACTGGAAAGATATTAAGTAACATTAATAAAAGAAGTCAATAAAATGCTGCTCGGTACAGTGGTTAAGTAAATTAGCAACCCAGTTATATGACTATCAATCAGCAAACAACCCAACTATTCTACAAACAGCAATTGCTTGTATTAATCTTTTCAGTAACTTAACACATTGTAAGATGCTTTGAAACAGTGCCGGTGTAGTTTACAAGAAGTTCATTAATATGTTACTCACTTCAACAGAATGCGTTTGGAAGCCAGCAAACAAAATTTAAAGTTACCCAGAACACTGTCCTATTGCTATAGAAGAAATACATGCAATATAGGAGGTGTTTTTGCCCATAGCTTCAGAAAAAAACCCTACACTTGTCTCATCCTATTTGTGTGTTTGAAGAAATTACTACCTCCATATTTATTTGAGATGGAAAAGCTGGGTAACTGATAATCATTCGCTTCATATTCTTGACACTTCAGGATTTCAGAGCATGTAGTAAATTGCCAAATTATGTTATTAAAGCTCATGGAATAATCAATATTAGCATAATAAAGCAGCAGAGCACATATAAACCAGCCAAATCATCCTGTGTTTTTAAAAGTCATTCGATCATGAAAATGAAACTTGTAAGTTGCTCTCTGAAGCTGAACAGGGGGCTACATGACAGAACCCAAAGAGCCTAAACGAACAGATTTTTTACTATACAAGCTATCCAAATTTGTTAAGTTTGACAGCTGTTGCAGGGAAAAATAAAAGTACCTAAGAAATGGCCTGGAATCTGAGGAGAAGGGAAAAATATACGACAGGAAAAGGAGAGGGAAAAAAAGTACATGAAGTATCTTTCACTCAAAATTTGAAGTTCTTCCTCCCTTATACTATTTTTGGAAGGGGCAAAGATTAGAAGATAAACATCACATCAAAGTGAATAATTATGTATTCTACATCTAGACAAAGTGCCTGATCCTAACAGCACTTGTGCTGATTAACTTGTGTGTATAATTGAAACTGAGTGTCAGTATTCTTCAGTCGGTGTCAATAAAATAGGCATGGGAAAACTGCGGGCAATTGAATTAATTAACCCTAAAATCAGATCTGATTGTAGGTAA
This sequence comes from Caloenas nicobarica, assembly GCF_036013445.1. NCBI lineage: Eukaryota > Metazoa > Chordata > Aves > Columbiformes > Columbidae > Caloenas > Caloenas nicobarica. The sequence goes on along the minus strand of NC_088250.1, from coordinate 15,571,872 downwards.
TCCAAACTGAATAACTTTTCAGTTCTTCTTATACTAGTTCTTATGGAAGGAAATGGAAAAGTAAGAGACATGAATTAAACATTTTCATTTCACAGTACTAAACGTTCACCCATCACCCATGAAAGCTCATTCCTCATCCCAAGGGCTTCAGTTGCAGCAGTGCCTGCTTAATAAGTGAGCACTAATTATTCAAAATTATGAAGAAATGTTGTACTCAGCATGTACTCTCTCTTTCACATATATTCAGACTGTATAACAGTCTACCATATAGAATATAAAAGAGGGCAATTACAACACAACACAGAAATAACAGTGCTAGTGGCTGTATCTGTATGACTTGCTATACTGATTTTTCTTTGAAAAATACAGTCTCGGAGCTGGAAAGCCATCCTCAGAAGTTGTGTTCCACAGAAATCAGTAACGTTATTGCTGTTCCTCTGAAAAAAACCATTTTAAACTTTTCCATAAAAGATACAAATATACATATAACAACTCCTGGACAACATATGGAACTACAAAGTCAACATTTGGAATTATCAGTTGTTATAGTCTTAAACTATTTCTTAGAATTATTTAAAACCAAAATAGTTTCATTAGTATGACCTAACTAATAACACAGCTGCAGTCAGCACATCTGGTAAATATCACAATATCCCCACCACCACTGAAGTCCCACAGCATGCTACACATGAGATGCTGTAAAGATGAAAAAGTTTCTAATCAGTACTAAGGTCTATTTTTTAAAATAATGGAATCCTTTCACTACTTTCAATTATTTTACTGTAACACAGTACATGTTTAACATATCACACCCAATTAAAATAAATTCATAGCAGCAAAACAGAATTCCAGAATTTTGCAAACTAAAATACATTAATGTTTTCAGAATCCCACAGTATTTCTGATTTCAAGTTGTTGAATAACATTTTCAAACACTCCAAGATAAACCAGTCTGGAATTTAACCGTCATTAGTGGACAAGTAAACGCAAGGCTTGGTTTGGACTCAAAATTACGTTGACACAATTTCACAGACACTGATTGTCAGCAATTTTGTTAGCTGTTTTACGTATCGCCACTTATGACATATATTTCTGTTATCACAATAGTAAATGAACTATAAAACACATAAATCCTGAAAAAAACCCACATTTTAGATTTTAGGTTTTCTACTTGGAGGCAAAATTGTGCAAGTTAAGTTTTCTGCGATCTTAAATAAATTGCAAAGTTATCACAGAAAGCAGCAGATTTTGCTCTGCACATTTTTCTATACACCGCATCCAAGAAACATGAATCGTTTTACTATAATGCCTAGGCAAAGATCAGCAGGGGAGACATGAAAACACCCCAACCTGTACTGGACTGCAGGTGCAGTAAAGCTGTCATACAGAAAAAAAAAGTATAATTTCACTGTAGCATTGGGGTTAACAGCAAGTACAAACTGTGGCCATCCTCGCTACACAGACCCATCTCCTACACGACCTCCCTTTCTCCTGGGACCCTTTTCTGTGCCTTGAACTTGCCTTTCAGCACAGCTAATGAAGCAAAAACATTCCCTGTCTGCACTGCTGTGGGTTTGTTGACATGAGCCACTCGCCCAGGCCTCCTAGGACAGCACCAGCATTAATTCCACTCTAATTGCATCTTTTCGACTACAAATACTGTGGTATTTGGTGGGTACTTTTGGATGTAGTTTCAAACCACTGCAGTTCATTATTTACAGGCACGTTTGAAATGAAAGTCCTTATAAAAGCTTCAGATGACATTCAATTTAATCTTGCAGTATCCCAGAGAGGGGATCCTGGGGTTTGGACACACACAGTTTTGTAAGTAGGAAAAGCCATGTGCTTGAGTGTATCCTGATGGGATTTTGAGGGGGTGGAGGGTAGAAAGAAGAGGAAAGTAGTAATGTTAAAAAGGTAATTGATAAATGCAGAACAAAAAAATATAGCATTTCCTGCCCCAGATTCAACTATGTAAAAGCAGTTAGTTTTAACAATAGATGAGAAGGCCTCTAAACATCCACATTAAAAAAAAAAAAAAGAGAGAGAAAATCATATTGATTAGCTGTGAAATTAAGTTTTAACAGGATTTTGAGATACATGGATAGTATAGGATTATTTCAATTCAATTAACATAATCTGTATGTGTTAATAATCAATTGGTAAGAACCAAGGTATAATGATGGAGGAGTAGGGAAGAAACATCTAAATGCAAGCCAGTGACTTCTTTAAGAGCATGGAAACTAAAACCAGGTGGTGATTAACTAAATGCAAGATAAAATATTGCTTTATTTTGTAACAACTAATAATTCTGAGGGAACTCTCATTGTTCCCCCAGTTCCAGGCAGGTGAGCTGAAGTACCTCAAAATAGTCTTGCCAATTAAAATAATACTTAATTAACTACTTCTCTACAGTAGAGAAGATGTTTATGGTCTATTGGCACAGAACTGAACCTGTACAATTTTGATGCTAGAAATAAATTGACATGTCCGTATTTTCAGCTAAACAAAAGTGTCAACTTACCCCAAATTTTGCCAATTATTTGAGCATATGAACATAACTTAAATGGCAGAAGGTTAACACATTTGAACTGATGAAATTATGCGTGACTGAAAGGACTGTATGCCAAGTGGGACTTGTATAATATTCAAACCAGTTACTTCTGTTGTTCTGATAATCAAAGTTCATGTATTTATAACTGTTGATTCAGAAAAGCTTGTTAACAAAAGAAAACTCATAGTTTCTACTAGTTTTTAACAGTGTTCAGGCTTTCCCTGTATTGTTTTATTTCTGGGTAATTTCTCACAGTTAGCTTTTAATGTTGCTAATTTAAATATTTAACATTTGCTACTCTGCACCCAGACCGAATAAAGGAAAAATTACATTCTCAAATTGTCTATTTTCAATCAAATCGATCAGACATCGTCTTTCTTAACAGAGAATGCAGAACATGTTCATCTAATAAGCTATTACTCCTTCCTGTAAGAAATAGTTCTGTCTCGAAGAATTTTTGAAGTAGTGCTAACTTTGGAGACAAAAAAAGGAATTGAAGTTATTTCTCTCATGTTTTTCTCTCCAAGAGGATGATTTTTTTGCAAGTGGAAAGCTTATTCCACACATACGCCTGTGCACTAAGCCTCCACTAGGCAGGAATTGCTCTGACAATCCCCTTCTGAACCAATTTCCAAACTCAGATTCCAGAGAATCTTGTTATTACTCCCTTGGAAAGCTGTGACTAGCTACAAAGTGGGAAGTTCCTGAACCATAAATCTCTGAATTCTGCCTGTGTTTCCTCTGGAAAAACTGGAAATGACTGTGTGCTTTACTCATCCTGCCTTTTCTCCGAACATCTGTCCTTGGCACCTATCAGAAACTGGATATTGGACAAAACAGACCCAGTAGGACCCTTGTCATGTTACTAATCATCCGACTGGCTTTCTCTTCACTTTTAAATACTCGATTTTACTTCCTTGTAAGTTCCACACATGACTAAAGTTATAGAAGACTAATTTCATTTTTAGAATTTCAGTTTGACTAAAACATGCCTTTTTCTGCTCATCCAGTGTATTTGCACACAAAGGTCAAAACAAAAATCAGACAAAGAGTTTCAATAAAACAACTAGCACTGTTCAAATTTTACCTGATTTTTCCTCTGAAGAGAAATTAGTCTCACCAGTAATCAAAGAAACACTGGCACAACTTCATGATGCTTTCCAGTTCAATTGAACTATATTGTCTCCAGATTTTTTTTTTTTTTTTCCAATCACAGTGTGCTCTTTAAGTTTTTATTCAGGTCTACATTTTGAGTCATTCTGTCCTTTATTTATTCATTTTTATAGCTTTTTTTTTTTTTGGCTCTGCCTGCTCCTAACAAGCATTTGCAAATCAGCTTTTCCTGAGCAAATCTCCAGAATTCCATTGGGTATCTAAATCACAATAGCCCTTACCTTAAAGAAAAAACACACAGATTGCTGATTTTAGGCATCATCAGAAGGGCTATAGTCACACAGCAGTAAATTCTGGCTCTAAATTAAACTATCTCAAATTTCCCATTTCTTACAACATGAGTTTAAGGAGCTTGGACTACATGACCTTTAAAGATCCCTTTCAACTCAAACTATTCTATGATTCTATGAACACCACTGCAGCTTAAGGTCTCACTGCACAATCATGCCTGGGCAAATAAGACTATTCTGAACCGGATAAATAGCACAGAGGACTCTAATATGACACCTGAGACTTTTGCATCTTTCCTATAGCTAAAATGCCACAGATCAGGTTTAGTTTACAGTCTATAATCTGCACTGCTTTACCATATTATAACATAGTCAAGTCCATTTGTTATTCAAAGGGTTGACAATACAGTACCATATCAGAGATTAAGTTAACTCTCAACCATACCAGTTTGTCTGTTGCATAAGAATAGTGTGGTTGTACTGCTACCAAAGTTTGAAGGAGTTTGTTCAGAATTAATTTGACCATGACTATACATGCTGAAATTAGCATTATGAATCAGTGTTAAGAAACTTGTTACATATTGGAAGAATAAACACTATGAATACTTTGTATATTTTATTTCTGGGCAGTGTTACAGTTTGCCGCCTTGAGGAAAAAAAGGCAAGATAATTCAGATTAGACAAATATTTTATGAAGTAATAATCAAATCCTGTTTTTTCTGCCAGAGATCTTAGAAGTGGATCAAAAAGGAAAGAGTTAATTTTGTCAGACAGACAAGTCTAAAGAAAATTTTAAAAATTTTATTCAAGATACATATAGAAAGTTCTTATCCAACCATTAGATGTCACTGGAAATCTTACCCAGCAGGACTGTGGTGTCTGACTCATGAGCAGGCTTAAATGACACCCAAGAGATAGAACTACTGGTAATTCTTACACTGTCACACCTTACACCTGCCTCGGCACCACTGATGTTTAAACTTGTCGAGGTCCCTTTAGGAATCTTTGAACGGACAAAGCACAGCGTTCAGTACACAGAATTGTCTTGAGCACTTTGACAGTGACTGAATATCACCCTCGCAGTCCCTATAGACCACTGACAGTGCTACAGGCAGATGACAGGAATGCTTTCTTCACACCTGTGTGTCACAGCAAACAATGCTTTTTCCTGTTCCACGGTAACACACGCCACTGTCTCCCATACGGTGTAACAGTACACAAATGCTTTGTTATTTGCCTTGCACTCCTTTCCTATCCCCACTCCCAGGTTTCTTTCTTTTATCTGACCAGGAGTTACATTACAGAGCCCTCAACATACAGCAGCACAAGCAAACGCAAGATTTCTGTAACAACAAATGCCCAAATACTTAAAAAGTTACAATCTTTAGTATTTAAAATCCAAAGAAACAGCTAGAAACATTTTCAAAGTAACAAGCTGCCAAAATGCAATGCTTTCTCATTTAAGCATCTCTTCATATGACTGCTGAGGAGCTCATCAGACAGCAGGCTACACTGTAAATCCTATTGCTCTCAGGAGGACTGGAGCTCCATGACTAGTTTAGATGTCTCTTATACTGATTAAAATTAGCATTTAAAATATACACACGGGGAATACCTTCTGAAAACTAATGGTTAGATTAAGGCTTTATCTTAGTCTGCATTTCAAAGTTTCACTGATGGAGTTGCATCCATTCAATTCAAGTCACATACACTGCTCAGCAGGTTTTGACCTCAGTATTTCCAATATAAACAGATTTCCCTACAGATGTGTTATTTCATGTGATTAGTTTATGGGATCTGGGAGGTTCTGATGGCTTTTGCTCTGTCTACACCAGAGGGTTATCAGGATTTGGCTGTCACTGATTCTGCAGCTATAGCTGTCTGCTGTCTTGCCAGTGCTCAATATTGCTCTGGCTGCTAAAAGGTAATTAAATCGCTTCCCAGCCCATCTAGAATTTATGCTGAGTTCAAGATTCATAAATATAGGGCCAGATAATTTAGGTTTAGGAAAACTGCAGTGAAAATTCTATCATATGCTTAAAACCTGTCACTGAACTTGCCAACAGACATCCTACATCGTGTCTACAACACACTTCACCTGTTCTTTCCACATAGAGAAAGGGCCACATAAACAGAACTGCTACAGCACAGGACTTGTTCCAGGGCAGAAATGAAGTTGCATTATAGCAGCCACAAACTCTACTGGCTAAAAAAAAAAAAAAAATTATGAAAATGTTCTGCAACTGATGAGCCTGCTGCTCTTATATCTTCTTCAATGTCTGACAAATTTCAAAATGTATCCATCCACATATCAGATTCTGGACAAGAGATAAGAAAATTGCCAAGAACCATTTAATGACTTTGTAATGTCCATGTATTCTCCATTTGCACACTTCTATTCATGTGACAATATTGCTCTAAGTGGTAATTTAATACTTGTATTCATTTTTACTTTTCTCTTTCTGAATAGTAATGAGAATTATTTCCTTCCCTCTATCACATCTATTTTGGCCAATATGAAACCAGAAATCAGCAAGGAGATGAGGAATGGAAAGGGAGGATGAATAAAATGGAGTAATATGAAGCATTCTGCAAAATCTTACAAGTATAAATCAATGTATACAATACCCTGATGAGCGAGAGACATGTTAGCCCATTTTATGGGAACCTGAAACAGAATTTAAGTGACTTGCCTAAAGCCAGACCTGTCATACGGGGGGATTGGAGGTCATGGTTTCTGTGCTCTTCCATTTGCTATACTGACTTGTATAACAACTGCAAAAAGCAGACATTGCCTGACTCAAGAAACAGTATTAAAGAAAAACTAAAATTCTAGTGTCAGACTACAACATGTGTTTTGCCACCTTGTTAAAGAAAATGATCAAAAGAGATGAAGTATCAACTTAGATCTTGGCAGTCAATTTATTTTGTAAAAGGGTGAAAAACAACATCTGTCAAATATGTACATTCAGTGTAAAAATACCTTAAAGTCAGATCAGATTGACATTTTGAAATAGAAACGTGAGACTATATAAGACTACTGAAAACATAGAAAATTGTGCGCAGGATGGAAATCTGGTTAAGATCTTCCAAGTTCTGAGAAAGCAGTGTTGGATGTTCTTGAAGTGCACTCCCTGCTCCCATTCATTATCAGCAATGGAACTCTTACCTCATGCCAGCAAAGAAAACTAGTATGCAAGTACCCTGAGAAGATTGTAACTGGCTTTCTTTGAATCATGTTTCCTCTTTAGGAAAGCAATGGTAGGGACGAGGGCACCTATTTCCTATCTATGCTATTTTGTAGTATCTTTTTATAACTTCTAAGTAACCTTTAAATAAGTGAATAACTCAGTATCACGAAGCTATAAAGCAGCACTAAGTAATTTTTTTCCCAAGCTCCCATAAAATGCTTTTCACAGATTTGAGAAGGCAAATAAAAGATGTAGTTTTACCATTCCACAATGTAGGGCATCAGTACTGAACATAGTATGCTAAGCTAACAATAACCTTATTCTATTCCCATTTTCTCTGCCTTTCTCCACTTCCCATGTCCCTCTTGTTTTCATCTGACAGATAAGAGAACAGCTCCTCTCAGAAGCCCCAGCCTGGAGTTGCCTTACAGAAAACAGACGGGATTATTCCAAGTTTTGAGCCAATAAAGCTGACAACTTCCAATAAGTTTACCTAGTAATTTTAGATACCAAACACTCTTTTTCAGAAAAAGCCACTACATACTAAATCTTACCTTCTGGGGGCTTCTGTTTGACTTGTTCCTAGCCTCAGAACTTACTCTGCATGGTCAGAGCACTATTTTCTGGCTTGCTATAGGTGCTCTCAGAAAAGAGGAGGATGTGCCCCAACTAAGAGCACAGCAGCATTACAGGATTAAGCAGGAACACGAAGTTGTTCATTTACAGGGGAATGAAGTAGCATACAAATAAGAGGAAATGCAGTCAGAAGAGGAGAACAAAACTGGAAATCAACAAACACTGGAAGAATTAATTTCATGTTTTCTTTCCAAATAATTTCATCTTGCATTCATTAAACAACACATATGTTCTGCAACACTTGTCCTTAAAATCCCTTTTGTTTTGTCAAATACTTCAAAGGTCTGTCTTTGGCAGCCTTCTTTGCACCTCCTCACACTGCTGAGCATTGTCTCAGCTGAAGCGGTGCCCTCTGCAGCTGCCCCGCGGACTGGGGCACTGCAGCCACGCTCACAATTGACACAATACAGGGCTCTGTGCTGGGAAAAACAAGTCCTGACTCACTGCCTTTATGAAGAACAGAAGACTTAAGGATCCTCTTTTCTTCAAAAGCACACAGGTTTGTCTTCAACTAAGTAGTAAAGAGAGACCAAGTGATTTTTTCCTGTAGCTCCTGACCCTTGAACTCCAACCCTCTTCCCGAAGGGAAAGAAAAAGGCCTAGTGGTACAAATTATGGTTCTTAACCACCTCAGGAACAATTCTATCCAAAAGCAAAACAACCTGTGATAAACTTAGAACTATGACACCCTGGAGACCAAACAACCTTCCAAGGACAGAAAATGGGTGATCCATTTTTGGCTTTGTAAGGTACATCCTGAAATAATCATTAGCAGCTTTTTGTTGTATCTTGCAAAGAAACCATCATTGATATATACAGCTCTATAGAAAAATAAATAAATAAATAAAGTGCCTACTTAAGTTCTGTAGGCATGAAAAGGAAAAGGGGATTTTTTTTCTTCCATGAAAATAGGCATACCTTTATGCCCCACAGATGGGAGAGTTTCCAAGAAACTGGGTGTTACACAGAGTATTCTCAACTGACTTGCTCTCTTGCCATAACAGCAATACCATTTGAAATTTCCTCTTCAAAACAGAACTTTTTGAAAATGGATTCCCCTGTTAATTCACAGAAAGCCAGATTCCAGTCACTGAATAAGATAATGTAGGCATTCTGGAAAAAATATAGTCTACTCAAAGGAAATTGGCAGACATTACATTTTGTATTTAAGGAATAGCACCAAGTATTATGAAAACAGCATTTGCCAGTATTTTGCATAGTGCAGACTGTGTTCCAATACCTACATAGCGCATACATTTGGTGTTAATGCTTCAGCAGCAATTCCAAAACATGTTTTCAAAAATTAATTCTGTCTTTCAAATACAGGTTTCTCTGAAATTCTAGGCCAGCATGTTTGATAATTTAAATAAAAGTTCTAGTCTTTTATTTGTCAACATAAAAAGCAGTTTCGGTAGAGTCAGTGATATGAAGGCAGGCAAATATTCCACAAAGCTGCAGAACATCTCACTTATGAATACAGTCATGGACCAATGAGTCTAGCATATTATTTAACTGAAAGGAGTAAGAGCAACAATAGTATTTAATGAAAAAGCCCTGAAAACACTGCAGAGATTAAGATGAAAATATTTTCACAAGTTTTATTTTATTTTCTGATCTTTCTGATTTTTTTTCCCTTTTTTTGTGTGCTAGAGGTTGAAGAATATGAAATTGGAGGTACTTTTGGTCATTAAAGAAGATTTATGAGACAGACCTAAAAGTTCAGCTAAACCTACAGGCTAAGAGAGAAGGAACGTTATTTTTTTTATACCTCAAAATAAAAGTACATGGTCTAGGCACATGTGATGTGATCGAAGTTGTCTGATGCTTAAATTAGTATGTTCAGACTGTACATCTGAATTTGGCTCATGAATTGTCCAGCCTGCACTAACCAGCACTGACTGACAACACTTCAAATCCTTGACTCATGAAGCATTATTTCCTACTAGCATGATTAAAAATATTATAAGCAATACTTCCATTTATCTTCACTGTTATTAGTACTGCTCTAAGGCAAAAGAAAGGGAAACTTAGGAAGTGTGATGGAACATCAGAACAATTTGAAGATCACTCTCTCCAAGGAAGAACAATCAATATACAAACATGCAAAAGAACTTGCTTTTTATTTCCATAGCATCTTACATCTCCCTGCAGGGAAGCGTTCTCAAGCAAAACCAGAAACAAAACTCTTCCTTTTGTATCTTTATATATTGCTTTGAAAATGGCAGTTAAATTATTCCTATCTTCCTCTATTTTCATCAGCATCATCTTTAAGCTATGTGCTGCTTATGTACACTGCTCAGGCAGCAGAATCACAAGGATGAAATTTTTAGTGCCATTAACATATGTAGATTATTCCTTTCCTTAGTTTCATCTCAGTTCCAAACTACAGACTTCAGTATCATTACCACAGTGATTTTATGCGTTTTAAGTTAAAACTGTCACATTTCATGCTCATATCACAAATCTTTACACAGATCCTGCAATATTCCCATATATCAAATAAAGTTACCAAAAGCTTTCAAGGAAGCAGGTATGCAATAAATATTGTATATGTTTTAAGTAACAAGAATTCTTTTTCCCTCCAAAATTCATGACTTATGCTTTCAGGAAATCCAGTGGCTCTTTTAAAAGACATTTGATTTCACTGTTTTGCCCATAAATGAATTAGGATTGCAAAATTACATCAGTCACTGTCATGAGGATTTGAGATATCTTAGCTAGGACTGGGATAGCAAACAAAATCCTTTTATTTCATACCAGTGCCTGGAAATACTGTTGCTGAAATAATCCTGAACCTTCTCATAGTAATCGATCTATATACAGAATTCAAATCTAGCAGCTGCAGAACTCAGACTCCCATATACTTCATGTACTGGGTCAAGTTTGTGGACAAATGCATCAGAAAGCTAAAACAGGAGATAAACTTTCAAAAACACTGCCCAAAAGCAATTTAATGCAAAGAAAAGGAAACAGCTAAAAGAGCAGCGTGATGAGATACGTGTGCTATGTAACTTTTGGTGGTTTACATATTTTTTTGTTTGATAATTTAGCCAGCAATCTAAACATCAGGTTAGCTTCCTTTAGTTTATTCATCACTGACAGATGTTGTAGTTCAGTAGTTACCATGAACAATCACACATGGACTGGGGAAGAGGAAAATAAGGTAGAACAGAAAAAGAAAAAAGCAAGACCCTAGGTTCAATACCAATTTTTTGATACAAGTATTTGTTTTGACCACTGAGGTATAGGTAGTTATAAAAAAATACATGGAGACAATGTGAATCAAGGTGCTTGTTACTTTAGAACATCCAGTGCTGTACACTGTGAAGTCTTTCTTCCTTTTGCATTTTTTTCTGTAACTGAGCAGAGGCTACCTCAAGAGCCTCTGATGGCTTTCTTTAGCACACAACTTCCAGATGTTCTTGAAACTTTAATATTTGCCCAAAATTACATACGTCTTCAGAACACCCAACTTCTCATTCATTTTATCTCACAGGGTCTATCTGTTCATGTTGATCACATTAAAGGATGAGCAGTTACGTAAAAAAATGAACTAAATACTGAATAAGAACACTGTACAGCAAAGCCAAAAGGAAAAAAATAATCAGAGAAATAGATATACAAACCACTCTTCAATTAAAGAGAATTACATACTGTGCTGATGGAATGTGCCAGGTGCAGAGTATATCATTAGCATCAAAGCAATCAAGGACATTTTGTCTCTCATTCCCAATTATTCTTGTATTGGATTAGTGTTTTTATACCAAAGGCTTTGGTTTTATTCTAATAGACAATACCCAAACCTAATACCTCCAAGCTCTAGAAACACTTTTTTTTTTCCTGCTAAGAGTGCATTAATCTAAGATGTTTTCACCATGCAGTCATAACTAATATTCACATATATATTTACTGCTAACATCATCACTTAAGACCATTGATATTACATAGGGCTAGCTTTTTTGCCTTTTTTTTTTTAAATCTCTTGTGTAACGTGCCTGCATTCACGAGCTGATACTCTGCATAAAGTGTTACTACAGTCACAACTTGTGATTTAACCAACATCACATACGTGCTTGCAATTTCTCTGCCTTGCTTTGTTGCTATTTACTTATACAAGATCCTTAAGGATCCTTATTAATATACCTTAAGTGGACACACATCTTCATGCAAATTAATAAAACAGCAGAAACTGAAATCCATATTCTTACTCCAAAATGAAAAGCTTGAACACAAATAGTACATTGTGTGAAACATTTCAGTAGAATGTTAAAAACCAGTGATGAAAACATTCCCATAAGACTGCTTTGATTATTTATAGTAGACTGAAGTCTTTGATCTGAAAAAGATGCCCTTTCCCTGAGAAGCACTGAACCACATATTCAGCAGGACTGTATTTGCTTCTTAATACTCCAACAAATAGTGATATGTTTCCTCTAAAAATACCTGTGAGAAAATCTTTTGAGGGAATCTCCTTCAAATAATAAAATAGGCATGGAGATAAGTGAAATTAGTCTGGGTTTTGCTTTAGGGAAAGTTAAATCATAGTTGGAAAAAAATCGCCTCCAAAGCCTCAAATGGAAAGAGGCTTGCTAGGCAATTGCCTATTCTTTATTGTAATCATTGCCCAAGTATTTATGGAGGTTTCCCCTCCAGTGTCTCCGATCATACACTACTGGGTGACTATGATGAGCACCTGACTATGAGAGCAATTCCCTGCAAGATTTCAGAGATCAAAATTTCACATAAGGCTGCTGAAGCAGCAGCTACATTTTTTCCCCTCTTAATGTAAGCTGTAAGGAAATATTAGACCTAAGTACATCCCATGGTTCACCCAATTTATAGCATTTATTTCATAGCAGAAATCTTCCTGCTCCAACCACTTCAAGTTATTACAGATTGTTGTTCAGGGTTTTTTTTATACACCTGGAACTATCACTGTCAATGGCTTTTTACTACGCTGTATCAATCCACTCCTAAAGAATACTTTCTATTTATTGATTACACAAACTTCTACTATGATCAAGATAGATAGTCTGTATTTCTGACCAAGAACAGAAATGGTTTAGGACAAATAAAACAAAGTAACCATAATGTATAAGTGAAAGTTAGCCATTTATACATTCTCAACTTGGTGGCAAAACGACGACAACAAGAAGATGACATCTAAACTCTTCCAAATTTCACAATGGATATCAATGCTGAAAACAACTGTCCGCTTTGTAAATTAATGCCACAATACTAAAAGTTACATTTTAAAATAGAATCCTTATGTGTGAGAATTTTAGACCAAAATAACAACTTGCTATTTTTATTGATACTAAATACTTGGGAAAAAAAAAAAAGATCTTGACATCTATTTATATTGGCTAATTCTGTTATTGTGCAGAAAGCACACAGAGCCTTTGCAGATGAGTTCAGAAAGAACATTTAGAAGCAGAACACTCTTTGGGTACCAGAGATAGACCAGGCTGTGTTACGTAGCCAGCATTACCCAGTTGCCAAAAACGCTTGTGAGAACACCAAGGAAACACAGGGATCTGGTCTCATCAAGAGCTCTAACTTTCTCATAAATACTGCTTTTTCCAGTGGGTTATTTTGTTCGGGAAGCCTGTTACATTAAATCCTTCCATGGAGCAGAAATTAGAATAGTTTCTATTAAGCCATTCACTTTCCACAAACTGCACATGAACTCTATTTCCTTTTCAGTTAACATGCACAGTGTTTTACTAAAAGATCAGGGTCAACTCACTCATAAGTGCTGTTCAAACACTTTTGTTTCAATGTTCACACATGAACTTGGGTATTCCACGTTTTAAGTGTCCCCACTAGATAATTAAGAAAATGAAAAATAACAGTAACCTGAGATACTGTAAACAATAGAAGGTATTTCTTTATTCATTAAAAGAAATCATGGCGATAAGTGTTAGAAAAACATGCAAAAATAACTGCTTATATTTCTGCCTTAACCAGCAGTACCTGGAAATCAGTTCCTCTGCCTACAAGCTTCAGACATTTTCTTTAATGCACCCTCAAACAATTGACTTCCATGAGACACATGTAGTACCTCCAAAACAGTTCAAAGAAAGATTTTTAAAAATTACTGAAAGATACTAATCCTATATCTTCCCACCAATAATCCAAAAATATAAAATGTGAAATACAAGAAATTGATTTTGAAATTCTACCCGGCCTCAACTTCTCCAAAAAGCTGTACTTTAAAAGTTCCACCTCCCCTCAGCTGAACATGAAAAACAAACCCCAAACCCACAACAAACGTAACCCCACAGTCAACTTGTCTCTGCTCTACTCTTTCTGACATTAATTTTTAACCATATCACATTGCCAAAGAAAGTGACAAGGGTCTGATTCATCTTTAGCTAAAACTGGCTTTCACTGAAGTTCTGAAGCTGGGTGTGAAACAAGGCAGGTCATGAACTACAGATCAAGCACTGGAGCTATTGGAGCTTCCCGTTTCCTGAAGTGCACACAAAATATGTATTTCTGTATACTGTCTGCTAAAGCCCGATCAAATTTGAACACCAAGTAGCTAAAACTTTTTTAGTTGTAGCAACATGAGTTTGTTCTAAGGACTTAAATTTCCAGATTTTTTTTTAAAGTCTTGAAATGAAACAATTTCTTTTATCTCTAAAATAGGACAATAAACTTGAAAAAACCCACCTGCATTTGCAGGAAGTTAAACTGACAGAAATAAAAGCCTATGCTGCTTGTATCTACTTGAACAACCCACCTTTTCTAGAGCTTTCAGAAGTTTCTCACAGTTTATATATAATTGGATACAAATACTGGGCATGACAATGTATCATGCACGTGAAGCCTTGTCACAGGATTCACAAAAATCTGTTTGATGAAGTCAATTTTTTAATTCTAATTGACATTGTGAAAATGTGAGAAACAACGCCAAATTTTCAGGTTTCCACTGAAATTTAACTTGCTGAACTGTCTGTTTCAGAAGTTATTATACCTATAGCTTCAGGATATAACTTGTGGCCCAGTCTTAGGAAAAACAGTAAGCATGTGGAAAAGTTTGTTGGGTGAGCAAGGTTCTGCTATTTTCAACTACACATTTTGATTGTTGAGCAACACACAACATAACAAAGCAGCAAAATATCACAGGAAGATTATTGGCTTAAAGACTTTTTCAGTTTGGTCAGACTTGAGGTACATTTACCCTATACACTGAGAATGCAAGTTCTTTTTAGTAACTGAATGCAGCTGACAGCTTACTTTTGTTTCTTCTTTTAACAATAGCTTTTAAAGTTTCTCCTTAAAAAGGGTTCATTCTTCAAAAAGAATTTTCAACAATATTAAGATGACCAGGAAGATTACTTTAAGTAAAATACTTGATAGAATACCTAGTTATCCCAAAATGAATATGGATTAACTGGAAGTCCAACATCCTTTCCAATAAGCAGTAAAGAACCAAGAATCTATAGTTAGACAGCAGCCATCTTATTGGGTTTCACATTTGAATGGATTTATATTTGTAAAACACACTCAGATGAGAATAAGCTTGAGCTGTTAATATAATTTGTTATCTGGAAGGTACTATAGTACTTTTATTCTTCATTATGATGCTTTACAAATATATACATTGTATTTAACATGGCTTCATTATGTATTTAATGCTACTACTGTAACCAATAATTTAAGTAGATAAACTTAGCTAAACAACTTTATGTGTAGCCACAAACAGCAAGTAATAAGCAGTATTAGATGAGAATGCTGAAATCCACAAGCCCAACAGGCTGTTAGCTGTATGGACACCTATCCAAAATAACCAAATTATGGAATTGTTCAAGTAAGGTTAAAGTGTTCACTCTGGTTTTGCTATGTTATGAGTTTTGTAGTGTGATACCGTAGAAATTCATATTCATAAGCTTCCCTTATCTGGCTGTCCGCAAAGCTGCTGATAAAACGCAATCATTAGAGACTTATGATAAGATCATACACTGAACCCACTGCAGGGACTTTTTCAAATACTGGAGGAGACTATTTGATGATTATCCACCAAGTAGATTGAAAGCAAAAGAAAACAGACTGATAATGCATTCAGTGAAACAGATTTCTAGTTTAAGAAAAAAAAAAGTCTTCCTTAGAATATATGGAAATTCTTTGTTTATTGGAATAGCAGAGATTCCTGTGGATAGAACTAATTACCATCTGTATATTGCCAGGCACTGTTACTCTATTCTCACATTTAGAGACGGTTTTGATGAAAGCTGCCTGCTTTTTGTTGTCTCCCTACAGGTCAGATATGCAGTACAGGAAGACTATTGAATCACACACCACCTAGATACAAAAGAATATTTCCTAGTCAGATTAATTCCCTGAAGCGGCTCTCCAGTGACTAACCCAGCTCAGCAGGTCGGCCAAAGCCCAGGACCAACTGTTTGCATCATCTACCAGCAGACTTTCCACTCAGCACTTTATGTCTGCATTTGCATCTCACAGACACAGGTATGCCTAAGGGAGACAGCCTTCTGAAATGCATTACATTTTCATTAGCATGTTCTCCTGCAGTTCTTAATGGAATAGTTACAATATGAATTCCATAAGAGTCATCTTACAAGCGAAGCACCTAGGAGGTTAGCAGGAGAGAACAAGCTCCATCTTTGTTCTTGTCATTCTTCTAAAGTATCATTGTCACAGCCGGCAGTATCAAAAGAGACGTGTTTATATGGATAAGTAATCTGGTGAATACTTTCACAGAGTCCAGGAAACTGAAATATCTAAGTAGAGATCTGAGGTTTATTTTGATAAACTAGGAAGAATAGTCAAAAAAGAAAAATAATCTCTCCCCCGCCCCTGGTGACAGTTATTTGGAAATAGCTACGCCTGTAGATGAATGCTCTGATAAGCAGAGCTGTAGCTGGTCTGAAGGTTGTCAGTGTGACAGAAGATTAGGCATTATGTGTCTGAATCAGTGTTCATCATTATCTGCTCACCGGTAATGAGTAATTCCTTTTATCTGCACTGCACAGCTATTCCTACCAGGAACCTTCCATTGACATTCATAGTTGAGTTAGAAGTAGAGAAGTATTTTCTGATGAAGCCCAGTTTTTCTGATCTTATCCATGGTAGTAGCCGTAAAGTGAAACAAGCTGAACTTGGCTCTCAATATTGACATTATGCAAATACAGAACAGAGGATCAAAACCATATAGGAATGCAGAGAAAATTCAAGTTTCTTCTTCAAGCAGCTGCTTAATCCCTTTTAATTGCTATTGTCTAAGAATAACCTGTAAACCTTAACTCTTTCAGCCCTGTATGGCGTTTTCAACTGATCCAGAGAAATTATCTTAAATCACCCACTCAGATTCCCCAAGACAGATGTACAGCTTTTTCATCAGTATCATCATTAGCAATGACATAATGCTTATTTAAAAGTCTTTGTGATGAATGGAAATCTGTGCACTCGTCTCTTTAGCACTCAGGAGCACTTTACGATATTAATATTTTGTACAATCGATACTAACAGGGGAAAAGGCAGAAGGCCCTGACTTAAGCTGTTAGTAGTAGTCACAAAAGCAGTGTTGACAACTCATTTTTATTATTTTTTCAGACATCAAATTTGGAGTTATTTGCTAGTCAGTGTCCTATAATCAAAACAACTCAGCAGATTCTGAAGTTAAGGACTAATTCTATCAGATTTAAAACAACAAACAAATGCAGTGACACTTAATCACCCTCAATGAGCACACAAAAAGTTACAAATTCCAAAGTCTGATAAATTACTGTAAGATGCATAACATTATATATGATGCCTCCAGGCACCACAAGAGGATAAAGTCTCAAGAAGGATTTTGAAGTTAAATATTGGGAAGGATTTCCCACTGTTCCACAATGTAAGGAGCACGGGAAGAAAAAAAAAAAAAAAATTGCAAGTAGTGCAGTAAGATTGAGAGAACTCTGTTTTCAAGCTATCATCACAGGAAAACAGTGAAGCAGAATAACAGTACAGGGAGTTTAGGGTACACAAAACAATAACAAAGTCTAAGTGCGTGAAAGTTAAATTACTGTCTTTTTTAACAATAATACAACATGGTAATTCAATTACTATGATTTTGACATTTGTTAGATGGAACGCCCATTTAATTTCAAAAGTTAATGCAGAAGGACAAATATGTCTTAGAATACTAATTTTCAGAAGTCAAAATGTAGAACTATTTCTATCAATTGTGCTTTATGATGTGTACATAATAAATTAAGAAAAAAATCAGCTTGAATTTGAGCCCACATTAAAGGAGAAAAAAAAGTGTTCTGTTGACAAGAAGTGGTTTTTAGGATACAGCATATAATCACATAAATGAGAGGTAAGCCTGACAGAGGCTTTGGTAACCTTGTTACAAACAGATTTGTCAGCTTGCAAAAATTATTTCAGCTGTTCCTCACAAGAAGATAAAACAGGCAAGTTTAATAGACTTTTCTTTGTGAAAAATTCTGCAAGAAACTTTTCTTTGTTAAAATCCAAGCCCTCCATGGTCAAATGCTCAAGAGACAATTTTTTTAAAATACTGGTTTTAACTCAGTTTGGGTACTATGATACTACAATCAGCTTTAAATGCTTACTTCAAGTTCAAGACTTCTTAAACTGGAAAGAGCTCATTGTGTTTTCTAACGTAGGAAGCTGACTACCACAAGTAACACACAATATCACACTGAAAAGTCACAATCATTGCTTGATTTTGTCCTACTGCTAAATTATTTCAAAGCATAATATAATCGGTATCAATATGAAGCTACCCTCCATTAGACATTTTTTACAGGCTCTTTATAAGCTTTTTACTCAAGGGAACATTGTAAAATTTTTTTTTTTTTAAATGTATTGATTTTGTCTTTGTTAGTAATTTCTTCTGCTTTCTCACTTTTCAAAGAGCATCCGTATTACCTGCCTCAGTGAGCTCTACTCATTGCTATGAGAAATGAGCTTTAGCCTTCAGATTTGAGTCATTTAAATGCTAGTTCTTGACTGAGACTCTTGAACTAAGCATCTAGTTTCATGATCCAAACACTCCAAAAAAAGAAAAATCTGTATTTCAAAACCATACACAATACATCAGAATATGCATCATGAGATAGGTCCAGCCTTGTCCAGGCTTATTAGCCTTGTAATGGTTCTGTTGCTATAGGCAAAGTTCTACATAATTACAATTCCCTTCTAATTGAGTTTTTTCTACAATTCTAAGCCTTCAGTTTACCGAGGTTCAGGAAGGATTCCACAGTCACTGCAGAGGGAGCGAGCATGGACTCCACAGCTAACAAAAGTAAAACTGAAGTAGTTTTACAAAAGGCAAGTTCCATTTGCTTATTTCTTTAAAGGTGGGTCTTCCACATCCTCCCAAAAGTAAGAAACTGAATCAGGATTTAAGAAAAATAATCATTGGGGGGGTGGTAAAATCAAGTAAAGAAATCTTCATTCCTAATCTGCTTTAGACCACATATTAACAGATATTTTACTGCACATTAGGAACCTTTTTACAACTTTGCTATACTTCTATAGAAATGTATCAGGATGCCCTTTAATAAAAATAAAACCTGCATCCTTACTAATTTTCTCTACCTTCTTCACCTATTCACAACCTTATCCAAACACTACAATTCATTGCTCATGCATATGTAAAATTAATAGTTAAATATATACTTAAAACTTTAAATCAGAATTTGTAGGTCCAGACACTATAAATCTTTACAAAATCTGTATGGATCAAATTAAATCACACCAGAGACTAGGGATAGCATTTGGGAGGTTGTATACAACACTGTACGGGGAAGTGACCAAATAACAGAATTTATTTCCAGTATGAAAAGTAATCACTCCATTTATGGTGAGAAATGAAAAACCCAGAAAAACAAATTTGTACAAAAACACACTGATTAAACACTTCCCAAACTGCCAACTGATACGTAATAACCCTATGGATATAGCTGATCTGCAAACTTATATGTCTAGCTCTTGAAAACAGTAGTACGGGGATATTTTCCTATTCAAAACTTGATTATTTCTAAGACAATTGTAAACTTTATCACCAAAATCAAACAGTTCTTTCATTCACAAAGCAGAATTTCCTGTCAGGAATGAATCCTTAGTACCTGCTTATTACAATTTTTATTATAATCATTGAGTTACTCTGGCATTTGTCTCCACCCATGTCTCTACTGTTAAACAGTAACAGCAAAGCTGCTACAACTCCTGCTGCAATGCCAGTGTAGGAAGTGACTGCAGTCTGAGACCTAACGCAGTGCCAAAAAAATTAATTCACTTATAAAATGCCTGACAGAAAAATCAGGGCTGCTGCCATTTTAACTTTGAACACAGCAGTGTGAGATCATGCAACCTCTAAGCAAAGTGTGACATATTTCATCAGGAATAAATTATTTCGAATAGCTGTCATAATAATCAGCTGCTGAAGAGAAACCAAGGCTGAAGTAAAGCTTTAGTTAATATTACATGAAGACTTCAACACAGAAAAGCCGTCAGAATATCAATATCATATAAAGCAATTATTTGTCCTCTAAGACAGAATGGACTCACATGTGAGTAATAAGGGCTTGAATTGTGCTGAAGTAAATCTAAATAAGTAGTAGAAATGGCAAGGAACTTAGCTGTTAGTATGCAAGCTGCCTCAAACTACACTTCATACTTTTCTTTTGCAATAAATCTGGGATTTAAAGTTGAATAAATGTACCTTATTTGTGCTAATGTTTTCCTTGCCAGAACATCTGTGTAGCAGCCTAAATGTTTTGATTTGTTTCACTAGACAAGGCACAAGTAAACTCACATAAGTCCTTCTTTGTGGACAAAAAATAGCACACTGTCACCTGAGAAGTATCCTGAACAGGAACAGCAGCCTCCTTGGCATGAAATCGCAATGATACATCTTATTGATTTCAGTCCTCAGTAAATCTGGGCTATGTTTCATTTTACGTGCCATCTTGTATGGTGCTTACTTCATGGCAGAGTCTTATGACATGTAATCCTCAAACCACCTCACTCTGGAGTCCTCAGTCTGAAAATCCTTTATTTGTGAATAGCCTTACCTAACGCAGGAGGCTACCTTTTGCTATGCTCAGAAAATGACTCTGGGGGAACAAGGATAGCTGTTGTTTTGCTACTTCTGTAGGAAGGAGGAAAACAGAGTTCAAGAGTGAAAAGGAAAGCAAAAGAGCTTAGAGAAAAACACAATTCCAGCCACAGTAGACAGCCAAACAAATAACATAGAAGGAAAACATGAGCTAATTTTCTTCTCTCCCAACATCGAAGGATTTGGGACTGAGGAAACACAAACCTATGCCACGCTCTTTCCTTTTTTCAGCAGCAGCCTAGTCACAAATCCTCATGGGCTACCACAGTAAAAGGAAAGATACATTTTTTTTAAAACAAGTGACAATATCCAGTAGTGCTCCAAGGATCACTGCACACACAAGCTTCATTTTACTAGCCTGCAGAACACAGCCCATCTTTTATCTGATGCATCCCTGTGACCGCACTTGGCTTTTCCCTCCCCATCCCATAGCAGCATGGGAAAGGTCTGGCCAATGCTCCAGAACTTGACCCTGAAAGTCCCCTGGTTCAGGCAGCAGAGCTGGTGACAAGGAGCCATCTCCTTGCATAGTAGACAGTGTTTGGGCAGCTAGGGTCCTGACCCCTGCAAGCAGCCCCCCTCTTAACAGCATCCCAAGGATGGGCACTGCTGTCACACTAATGAATGCTTAGTCGGAAAATAAAATCCTGCTGCACAAATAGAACAAATATTTTTTTATCAAACGGGAGGGAAAAAATTAAGTGTGCAAGCATACTGTTAGAACTCCACTTGCATAATATTGACCACTAAGTAATTATAAGCATAGACACAATTGCCCACAAACAAAGATGAGAGGTTGTGCTAACCTGTCAGCATCTCCATGCAGAAAAACTCGTCCTTCACATGCCCTCTGCCATCCCCCAGCAGGCATGTACCCATTTCTCCTCAAACCCACACCAGAGACATTTGGATTACACTGTACCATCAAGAAAGTTACCCAGATAAACTAGTTGCTTCAATCAGTGCAGGTGTCAGCACTAGCATTACCTATGCTATAATTTGTATATCTGAAATGAAATCCATTCTTTGCCTCAACAATCCTAATAGGCAAGTTAGAGCCTTTCAGAGAGTTGCAGTAGTATTTTATAACCTTTTTATATCTTTAAGATGTTGGCTTCTGGCAAAGCTTCTAGCTGGACAAATGGGTGAATTCTAATCCTATGAGAGCATTCTTAACTACATTTTGGAAGTGGTCCTACTGAAGTAATTACTATCCACAGATCAAGCAATAGGCAGCTTTAGAAAGCAACATTGGGTCTCTATTCTCCAAGTATGTAGTGGTCTGAAGTCAATCTAGAATCAAGGTACTAGGCAGAAGGATTGTGTGTATAGAAAATGCTAACAAGAGAAGCTACATGTAAGCAAGCAGAACGCCACAAAAGTTTCACTTTAAATTTACTCGTACTACAAAAAAAGTTAGTATTTATTTGATTTAGTAAACCCTAGTTTAGAAGGCTAGCCTCAGAGGAAGATTTGATGTGAACAAGTTAGTCTGCATGTGTTTTACACCACAAATATTAAGCTAAGAAAGAAAAACCTCATGCTGCAGACAAATTGTTCTAGTATTGCACAGATGTCATTGGACAATATTAAGAAAAGGTAATCTCATAGCCTATGTAATAGCATTTATTTAAATTGTTTAAGAGTGTGCCAGATTAGTTTAAAGTATTCATGCATTGTGTTTGTTAAACATCAGCAGTATACAGCTGCTTGTGGTTCACAGGCTTTACACTCAGTCAGGAGCTGTAATGAAGTGGAGAGACGGCATCCAAGAGTTACACTAGAGTCAGTATCTGTATGTGCCGTCTGTCAGTGTTTGCCAGAGAAAACTTAAGAACTGACAAAGCAGTGGCAACAAGTTTTTGAACGATTTCTGTTATGATTAGTGTACTACCCCTGAGGTACCACATACCCAGTGACACAAAAGGATTCTGAAAATTGTAGCTGCCTCTTCTATTTTAGCCTCTCCCATTGTGAACCTGATGACTCAATTTTCACCACACGCCCAAATTTATTTGAATTACACAGAAATAAAGTTACCATGGTAGGAAGTGTGGTTTGTGAGGCTTACATTGATAGCGTATAACCACCAGTAAAACAGTACATTAATTTTAAGTAGATCAAATTGTTATGTTTGAGGTACTTTATATTTGTCAGCCATAGAAAGAATTAATTTTTCCTTCTTCCTAATGACTAATTGCAATTTGAAAGTTAAAAATATTCCAAGCATTAAAGTGAATTCACTGCAAAAGAAAATATTATGGCACTGACAAAATAATCAGTCTATAGTGCTCTGAATGTATTGCCAAACCAATATCCGGTGTTTGTGAAAATCCAATATTTTAAGTGACTTGTGGTCATCATAAGAACTTCAGTCTCTAGTAGATATGTATAGGTGGGCTGTTCATTGCATTATGAGGGCATCATAATACAGTACTCTGCAAACAGTGTTCAACTGTGGATTTGGAAATAATACCTTGATTTTCTTTAGCGTAAGACACTTCTATATCCCTGTATTGCTTTGGTTCTCACTAAAGTACTATTTTAGAAACTTTCAGAAAATATTTATGGTAAATAAATTCTTCAGATATGTATTTCAGCTCCAAAGTGTATTCAGCAATTTTGTAGATTATAGTATGTTGAGCAAAATGTGGCACACAGGAGGAAGAATCCCAGCTGGCAGTCCTTGTCAAAGTCTTAGAAGCAGCGTTTATAAAATAAAACAATGGTCAGGAAAAAAAATGCATAAATAACTTGGTAGGAAACAGCAAATGAATGTCATTATTTACAATACTGAATAGGAACAAAGCACCACCTTTTTTCATTTTTCCTTTAAGTATCCTTTCCTATGAATGTTTTTTCAGGGATGCAGTTAATTTTTTCAGCACAGTAGAAATAACTCCAAAGTTTAAGGAGTAGAGAATAAACTGGTATGGTGTGTTGTTTTATATACACATATAAATTATGGATCAGAACTGTACCAAACAGAAGGATTGGCATAGCATTCTTCTAGAAATTTAAGTATTGTTTCTGACTTCTAACCTCTGCTCAGATAAAAGTTATCCTTGGTCACCTGCCAGAATTAATAACCTACTGTGTTATAGGAGAGAGGAGGGAAAGAAGCAGGGTCCCATGTCATAAAAATATTGATGATTCACATTTTAAAAGATTCATGTTCTAAAACCAGGTAGTAAATAACTGTAGGAAATCAAAGGAAGAAAATTGGGTTTGTCTGAAAATGAGTGTTTGCCTAAAACCAAAATCAGCTGCTGTTTATTTTATCTTCAGGAAAATAGTTTCTTATATTTCACATAAATATATTAGTCAATAAATTGAACTTGTTACTGTTTTTTTACTTTAGTCACTAAAAATCTGAAAAAAATAATCATAAATTGCAGAACAAGCACCTAATCTATGGATATTTTGCCTATTCTTGTCTTGCTGAATTATAGGGTATAAGGCTTCTCATTTGCCAGCCATCTCTGCTTGCTAGGATGACTAGATACTAATGAGACATAGATCATGTTGACAAGTTTTGCTTTCAGTGTATAAACCTGCAGTAAGTTAAAGCATGCTACTGTACAATAGCTCAAAATGTGACACTTCAGGAATGAAAATAATCAGCCAGCTCTTTATTAGTTCCTGCAGCCACATTCAAGGCAGTGCAAGCATGAAGAGAACATGCAATATTCAGACAAGTAAGCCTGTCACAACAGAAATTTCACTATAAGAAACTTCACAAGCATTGTACACAGTCCAAAAATAGCAAAAATATTCAGTATTTAATTGGTTCTATAGCAAATCTTAAAGGATTAAGGAAATGCTAAACTTAGAGAGACAGCTTTAAGCTACATGTAAAAAGTGTCATTCTTGTAGCCTTATTTAGAGCTGGTACAAGTTTTTCTGACAGTACTTCATCTCTGGATCTTGTCATCTACTGGAGATAATCACTCTCTATAATCCCAAACTGCTCAATTCCATTATAACATAAATTGAAACACCTATGCTCCCACTGCTCAAAGTGCAGAATCACTCCCAAATGCCTCTTGCAAAGCTCTCCCCTGCTACAAGAGTTCCATGTTCCCTGGAGTAGCTTTCAGCCCCTAGCTGATAGCACTGAGCTATCTTTGAGATGCTGTAAAGAAAACTCCACAATGATCAATCCAGGACACCTTGGAATGTAAAAAGACAACATCTAGCAGCAGAAACTGATGGTAGAGAATGAAGCTTACACTGCTGTCCATTCCTGCAGGTACACAAGTGGGTGGCAAATGAAGTACAACTACCATTTGACAGCCAACAGGATGTTCCAAGTACCCTTAATATTACCTATATTTCTACATGAACACTCATGAGTTTCTTCTCACTTAACTACCATTCCAGTGAAGATAATAAATAGCACCATTCAGCACCTTCAACTTCATGACCTGGTCCCACGTGATCACCTGAGCCAGCCAAGAATGGAGCCTTTGAGGCCAGCGTGACACGGGAAGGCTGCAGGATTGTGGGCTCTCAGTGTGCACATAGCTGTGGATCCCCAGAGATGTCATTAGTGATCAAGATCCTGCACTGAAACAGCAGAATTCTGTAGGCATTTTAAGAGCATATAAGCATGAAGAACATTTCATTCTCCATGGGCTGAAACACTTTTGAGCTTCATTCATTAGTAACAAAAGTGCACAGGGTCTCATGCAAGTCAGGTAAGGAATAGTACATTCAAGCCCCTGAGAACGTACTATGACTTCAAGATAACACACTAATCGAATATTGGTCATCTACCTACAATTCTGTAGGCATCTGACAAAACCACAGACCACAAATGCATTCTAACGACTATTCTCCTTCAGTTTCTGAGCAGATATTCAGCATTTTGGAAAAAGCAGTGGGTCTCCATTATGGTATGAAAAAATGTAGAAAAAAAATTAACCACCTGCGTCCTTAAAGAAAAATATCTTTATCTATGCTAAGAGATTATGAAGATGGGAAGATGCACAGAGACCCACCAGGACATTTTGTTTCATCAGTTCTTTCAAAATGGGAAAGGAAGCAAACTCAGTCAATACACCATGTATTAAAAGACAACTATAAATTTGTCATGTTCTGCAATGCAAACTTAGTGCTTCACATTCTCAAAGTCAGCATTTGTTGTCAGTCTTCTTTCCCGCAACCCTCTTATATCTTACTGGGTATAACTTGGAGGCTTTGGGGAATTTTGTTTTGCCTGCTTTGGATATGTATCTCTTGTGAACAGGAATTTAAGCTGAAATTCTCTCAAATCCTAAACACGAAGCAAAAAACACGTTAAGCTGTTACAAGAGCAGTCCACAATTAAAAAGATACTGGAGATCTTTGAATCTTTTAAGCAGCCCAAGCCAGGATTCTGAATGTGATGTGGTATTGTATTCAGATCTAGGCTCCAAACTGGAGTATTGTGCGATAGATTTATAAATATTTAGCTCAGAATTTCTCTGTTACCCTATTACAACTGAAAACTGTTAGTTCAGGTCCCAACAGTCACACAAATTCAAAAAAAGCTAGAGATAGGTTGAAGAAGTGTACTTTGAAACACCCTCCCCCTAATCGAATTATTAATATAAGCAGTATGAGCATACAGTATAGCCAGAAAAAAAACCCGACAAAAACACCACCACCACCACAAAAAGAACACCCACAAAAAACACAACACCCACACCAAAAACCAAAATCAACACATTGATTTTTGTCTACTGATTCAAATTGTTCTCAACTGCAGAGAACAACAATGTGTTGGGAGAAAGAAATAAAGTGAGAGTAGACAGCAAATTATTCTCTGTCAAAGGAAATCAGTGGTAACTTCCCAGGAATTAAAGTGTAGAATATTCAGACCCATTCATAGTCCACATTTAAGACCGATTAGCCTTCAAAACACAAGGAGTTTCCAGACCAAATAAATGTTTTAATAAAACAAACTCTACATCTTTCACCTACACATACAGAGAAAAAAATATTAATATAAGTTCTCTAAATTATCTTGGACCTTATATTTTTCAAGGTCTTCCTAAATATTAACTTTTAAAAATCACATTTTCAATGAGTACATTGTACAAAAGCGTACACAGATGGAGGTATGGGAAGTGTAGGGAATAGTATGCATGTTTATGAACTCCCTGCTACCCTGTCTCTATTACTAGCTTCTACAAGGTAATTTGAAAATTCTCAAATGAAAGTAGCAGCAATAATTATAAAGTCTTCAAATGTATGAGAAAGGCGATTTTTTCAGAGGGTTTAAAAAAAAAAAAAAGAGGTAAGAACGCAGTATCAGGGTTGTGAGATAAAAAGACCATACAGTAGCATACCATAAAGTAGTATAAGTTATCAGAAATGTTTTAAAATTTAAGCAGTTAACTATTTGTAGTCTAGAGTATCTGATTCTTTCACCCTCTCAATTTGTATGTTTTTTTTTAATGAAGCATCTTACAATTAAACATATAAGCAGTGCTACACCAGTCTCACATCACTTTGTGGTTTCCCCCCCACATATTTTTACCTGAGCTACTTATGAATCTTGGTGTCTGAGTGGACATATCAAGCAACACAGAAAACTTTCATATGACTTGTAGCTGCACTCAGGTTCATCTGGAGAATGCTCTATAGAAATGTATGAGAACTTTTGGGGAGACATGGAGAGAAAGCAGCACTTCAGAAACTGAGCTGGAGGCTTTGATCTCTTCCTCTCTGGTTTCTCAAGCAGTATAATTTAAATGCAGGGCTGCTAGTAAAGTTCACGGATTCTGGAAATTCTTGAAAATAAACCAGGTAAAAAGATACAGTCAGAGAACAGCTCCTGCCCCATGTTCCACATGGGAGGCACATCATGGGAATTAGGAACATCGATCTAGAAGGCACATCAAGGGTAATCAAGTCTAATTCCCCAGCAGAGAGCTTCATTATTAATTATTGACCACTTCCCCATGACCTTCAAATAGTACTTCAGAAAGAAAATATGACAGTATGGATCAGAGTAAGTCTATGTAGACCTCTTCCAAAGAGATTTTTCTGCTACTGTAGGGGCATCTATAATGTATAGCTATGATAATGAACCAAAATGAAGTTACATATGGCTTGGAGCACATACTGGACCCGAAGACACAGCAACGAGTCTTCTCATGGAGCTTTTCTCGGGTGAATTAAAAACAGAGTCACAAATTTTGACTAATTTGTTCCATGAGCTGCAATCCAGCAACTCTTTCCCTTGAAAATTATGAACACTTAGATAAGCAACTCAGTTACGGGTAAAAGTATTCCAAACAGGAGAAAGATAAGGGCGTGATTTTTTGAGAGTCAATTAAATGACATCAGATTTCCAAGGAACAGGAAATAGGTAAGTCTGAAGAACTTAAAACCACCAAGAATTATTCTGTAGATCTGCAGCAAAAAGAATACAATAGGCTATTCAATAAAGCCACACAGGCAATAATTCAGTCTGGTACTTAAGTTACTCATAAGTTGCTTTAACAATATCTTTGAAATCATAATATAGGACTACATAGCACAAAGACAGCATACTTCAGACATATCCACCTATCCTTAAACTGAAAATACTGCATGCCTTCCAACAGTTAAATAATTGAAATATCATTTTTCTCAGAGCCAACTTAGCTTCTCCAGTTAACTTTTATTTGAAAAGGAGCAGAAAACCTGCATCACCCACCCTAACCACTACCACCTACTTCAGGAACAGCATAAGGCAAAACAGAGCTCATTAGACTTTTCTATATGCCAAGCTGATAGAAGTACCAGATTGCATGTGAAAGCTGATAATTCAGTTGGTATCTAAGCCCATGAAGCTACTACTCCTACTCTGATCTGCTAATCAGACATACAGAAGCTCAATAAAACAAAGAACAGGTTCCTTGGTACAATAAACCCCTGTATATTTAAACATGACATACCATGTTGTAGAAAACCCTCCTACACAACTGACATTTTTAACTTCTAAAACTGGTTGTAAGTATTAATACAAAATGATAATCAATTTAATTCTAAACACATTTTTAGCTCATAACTAGGATTTCACCAACCAACTCTTTCATATTCAAATATACTCTAAAATACAAAGGCAAGCACAGTCTTTAAAACCACTAACAGTCTTTTTAAGAGATAGGATGTAATCTACTGCTGGATTTTTAATTAATTCTCTAGAAATATTCTTGACAAACCTTTGAGGACAGGAATCAGGTTTACTTATAACATAAGCAGTCTTAAAAGCACTAAGTAAATATGATTATTCTGGTTTACATTGAGACTCTAGTCTTGGATATCTTTCCTTTCATAAACAGAAACACCAATAGATAAGATGCTTGGAGATCTTCAAGTACAAAACTGTGTAAACTAATCTTAAGAATTAGTTTAAATGCTGCTTCAAAACTACATGTCCTAATAACAAGGTTTGTTTAATAAGTTACTGTCAGAATCATTGTTATGGAGAAATAAGTTGCTATGAAACGAGTGCTTCTGTCTGCTTTCCCCATCTTCATCTCCAAAAGCAGATTTTCTCTTTACATATCAATTCCAAAAGTACCAGGCTTCCATCTTTATGTTACCCACCATCACCCATGTCACAGTGCAGTCTGCTGGCTTTTATGTTACCCATGATACCATCTCCTAAGGCAGAATGAGCACATGCAGGAAGTCATACATACAAATCCTGCATGTCAAGCACTTAAACAATCTTACAATTCACTTTCTGATGGTTGGGATTATTTTTTAAGCTGCAGGATGGATGTATCTTGGGGTTCCACTTAAGGCTTCAGGGGAGAAAGCTCTCAGAAGAGCTGATCTCTATTTCCAAATGTATAGCTTACAACCCCGATCCCATTCTCTTTGCCTAATCACTAGGAAAGAGGCTCAAGTGCCCAGTTTGCACCTTTTCTTGCAGAAGTTCACCACTCTGCTTGTGTGAATTTAAACATGGCTTACACACACCTATACAGCCCAGAGCAGAAATTCAGTAGTTAGATCAGGTAGCAAGTGAGTAGAGGTTTAGCAAAGCAATTGAGAACTACAGGCAAGGCCTTACAGCATTATTATCAGTCAGATCTAGGTCTGCTATGTGGTGCCATATGATATTCTAGTTAGCATGAAAAAAAGGCTTGCATTAATTGGAACAATAATGAATCTTCCTGTTGTTCAATTCAGCAATCGGCAGATGAACAGTTAGCATAATTTATTTTTTTCCTTGGCTAAGGAATGCCTCCGGCAGCAATTTAGAGGGGACATCCATTCCAAACTCTAGTCAATAGTGCTTGCCTACTTCAATAATTGAATAATAAATTTGATTATATATGCCTTCCTATATAAAGACTTAAAAGGTCTTCAACTCCCAAAGCCTTGGTTAATGATCTTCAGGGTTTTGGCACTACTATTCAATCGTAAAGTATACGTGAAAATGACTTTTTGCATACTGGTTATGGTGTTCCCTTGGCACACAGACGACCCCAGTAGAACCCTACGTTCAAATATGTATTAGCTCATATATGGAGGGAAAAGAAGTGCAGCAGAATGTTTTCTTTATTGCTAAAGAATCAAATACATACACTATGATAAATTCCATGTTACATGTATAATCCTAACTCACTGTATAAGTCTTCCAAATGTTCTGTTAATGTAATTCAGGAGAAATATTGAGTAATATAGTCATGATAGAAACAAAGATTAAACAGATGCAAGTGTTAAAATATTCATCCACAAAGTAATTTCCTGCCTTGCTGCCCTATTATTTCAGTTTGTAGGGGATTTGTCTGAACACATACAGATTTGGGCCAACAAGATGGTCCAGAATGTTAATGCAAATTTGCTGAATATCTGGAGCCAGCAACATTGGCTTTTAAGTATCAAGTACAGACTCCAATGAAATTCTAACCTGTGACAGTATCTCTAAAACATCTGGTTAAATTCCAGAGGCCAGGAAGGTTATTTGCCAAAAACTGACCATTCACAGGTGGGTGTCACAAGGATGGAGCCAGGCTCTTCTCGGTGACAACCAACAGTAAGACAAGGGGTAATAGGTTCAAGCTGGAACACAAGAGGTTCCACTTAAATTTGAGAAGAAACTTCTTCTCAGTCAGGGTGATGGAACACTGGAACAGGCTGCCCAGGGAGGTTGTGGAGTCGTCTTCTCTGGAGACATTCAAAACCCGCCTGGACGCCTTCCTGTGTAACCTCACCTAAGTGTTCCTGCTCTGGCAGGGGGATTGGACTGGATGATCTTTTGAGGTCCCTTCCAATCCCTGACATTCTGTGATTCATTATCCCTCAAACAATATAAAAAGGTTCAGAATTCATCTTCATTTCAGAGTTTGTAAATATGACAATGTAATTCAGATTTAAGTTAGTTACATGCTGCTAAGTAATAGTGTAATGCTTAACATGGAAATTAAGTGTTCCAACATAATGATAGGCTTTTTGTTTTTTAAAGCACCAGTGTAACATTATTGTCCACTCTTTGCTTTAAGATTTCTTCAGATAGGTAGGTGGTTTCATTTTAACTGCTATATCAACACTTATTGGGGAAAAATTTAAGAAATTGGCCTTTAACATTATGAATTCTGTATGCAGAGTAGGAATGAGAGACAGACAAGCTACTCAGTACAGAAAGGAGGTAATTAGGAAGTTGAGAACTAAATTTCTTCACTTACATACATTTCTAGGAGTCTGTGCTAGTTCAACATAATGGTTTAACACCTCTGGACAGTTTCATCAATGCTGTTCCTTGAAATCAACTACATACAGCTTTCATAATACCCAATAACTCCAGAATATCTGAGGGGAAAGCAACAGAAAAGAGCCATGCCTTGAATAGCTTAAGTATGAAGCCAGCTTTTTATTACCTTCTTTTTTAGATGGACATATCTTTTTACATTAGACACATACACACCAGAAACTAACAGAAATAACTGACAGGAAAAAAAAACCCCTCTGTAATTCTAGCAGGCTGCGTTTAGAGTATCACAGCAAGTCCCTCAGCCGTACAGAGTTAGCAGCTATGAAAGAGACGGCTAGAATATGTGAGGCAGAAATCGATGCAGCAGAATTGTTTTTCTCATTGAAGCAGTTTCTGCCAACATCAGAAATACAGCTGCACTGCAGTTACCACTGCACCCTGAAATAACCAGACATCTGCAGTAAATAGATGCAGTATTTCTAAAACTCAGTTTACTTTTTGGAAAACTGTTTGATATTAATCAGTGAGGCTTCAGCACAGAACTACATGCTACAACCAGAAAGATTTCAATACTGTTTGTACTAGATTATCAGTATTGATTCTGAGAAGACACTTAAGTCCACTGAGAAAAAAAAAAAAAAAAAAAAAAAAAATCAGAGACCCATTATTATATATGCTGGGAAAAAATACAACTTATATCTCTAAGACTACCAAGTATCCCACAACTGTATAAGGCTATTACACTACTTCTTTCTTATACTTGAGCTATTTCTTAATATTTGTTTAGTTGGTTTTGGTTTTTTTGGTGGGTTGTCTTTGTTTTCTTTTGTGTTTTTTTTGTTTGTTTGTGGGGTTTTTTGTGTTTGTTTGGTTTGGGGGTTTTCTGTTGTTGTTTGGTTTTTTTAACTTGGATATTAAGACTGTATTGGTCACATCACCACATTTCATGGCAAAAACAGCAGGGGGACTTCAAAATGTAAGAAAACTCTGATGTTCTTCATGGTTCTGCAAGGAGTGGAAACTTCTGACCTTGAAGGAAACTGTCCCACATACCAGCAGTGAAAAGCCTCTCTTTATCAGCACAAAGTTCTTCTCTGGTAATCATTCCTTGCTTTGTGTAGTTACCAACCAAAAGAACAAAATCTTTTAAAATGGTTTCTGTCTCAGAGATGCTTTGTTTAATTACCTGCACTAGCCTACCGAATCAATCCCACCATGTACATGATGCAGTTCAGGAGTCTACACACACAGCAGTGTTTCACTGCAGAGTTGCAGCTGCATAAAGATACAGGAGCCTGAGGACCATCAAAGCTTCATCTGGTTCCTTTGTGCTCTGACAACACTCCCTCATTTCTTTTCAACAGTCCTTCCCTTCCATTCCCCACTCTTGCTGTAAGTGTCCTTTGGCATTCTTCTTGCCTTCTCCTTCCAGCATGTCTAACAGGGTAGCTGTTTACCACAGTGCAGCTAATAAGGTTGCCGTCATTTCATTACTGTTTTATGTGGTTTATACGTCTGAAATTCTTCATTTGCTGGCAGGAAGTCTGAGAAATGTGTCCTCAGTGAGGATTCACTTCACTCATTGCTTCCTCAAGAAGTTACAAGACAGGTATAATCATTCACAGATCTTTTGCAGAGTGCTTTGGGCAAACGTGTCACATTGAGTTATTCTGCTCTCTGATAAATATTTGAGCCTGAAGAAAAATGTTAAAGCCAAGACAGACAGTTTGAATGTAATAGATCCTTGGAGGAATGTGGGAGAATACCAGCCTTGAAAAAAAGTACAACCTAGGGTAGGCACATTAAAAGTCAAGGCAAATCTTGTGGCAAACACTAAGCATATCCAGCATGGTCATTAAAAAGATATCTAGCAGTAATTTTGGAGAAAAGGACAATTTTATCAGCCTCAGAAGTTGCTTTGCAAAACAAACTACCACAGGAGATTCTATTGCAACTCTTCAGCATTCTCACCACACGTGCTGTCCCGTTCCCACAGCACAGAGGAGATTACAATTTTAGGTGTGCTGCTCTGAACGGGAAAGGCAGAGTGTCCAATATTTTGCAGGCTCGATACAGCAGTGGGACTTCACAGGAACAGCAGATTTAGGGCTCTGATCACTTCCTTTCTATAGGACAGTCTTTGCAGGGTCTCCTTTTCATCCTTAAGAAGAAAGGAAGTCAGACTGCTATGACTTTCGAGCCAAGATTTGGTCTACTGGAAGTACTATAATATTGCAGGTTGGCATAAGCAGAGATTGTTATATTCTCTTAGTTTAATTCTCCATTTCTCCCTTCTTACATAGAAGTGCTCACAATTAGTTTCTTCTCTTTGGTAAAACTAAAATTTGTAGAACATTAGAGTAATGAAAATTCTTTACACAGCTTTATCAGCACAGCCTCTTTATCTCCCTCAATGATGTCATTTAAACATTAAGTAGGCAAGTGATAGAATAGATTTTTTTTTTTCCAAGATTTTTTACTAATAAAGATCAGATTCAGTGCTATTCATTGAAGAAAAGAAATGAGCTGAAACACTGAGGTGAGCAGTACCTCACATTCACCAGTTCAGAATACTGTATTCAACACACAGCTAAAAATAAAACCCCACAAACCAACAGAAACATCTTGATTCCACCTGTCAGTTCTATTCACATATACTGTATTTTGTTTGTATAACAAGCATATCTACTTTGTAAATAGTTTACTTTGCTACTGTTACAATCTCTTACTGTTATGACTTTCAAGTTAGTATTGTCTTGTTTATGTGTATTAACCACAAATTTAAGAACCATAGCACCCCAAACAAACAGAAGTTTTAGGAGAAGCAGTTAAATGGATCAGTTTTAACAGAAAGTTTATTCATGGTATTTAGGGAAGTCAGAGTTACATTCTAGTTTAACCCATATATTCTGACTAAGCGCTGGTGTGCTTACCCTTGCAAATGCTTCATCATATCAATGGATAAAATGGAAGCATGGAAGTAAAAAAGTCTCTCAAATTACTTTTTGCCTCTTAAGCAACTTACTTAATCCTACTTCTTGCAGATGTAAGTTAGAGACAAGAGTGGATTCGCTGGGTAAACACTAACATGAGATTAGAAGATCCCACTATTGGAAAACTTCTTTTGTTTTTGACAGTGGTCCATACCAAATTTAACTTTTGAGTGCTCATTTGATAAAATAAAACCTGCAATTTGCTTTGGAAGCAGCCTGTGATAATTCAGTACTTCATGACTGACACACAATTGCATTCAAAAATGTTTTGTGAAAATAGCATTGATTTCATTTCTTGTGAATACAATGGCACAGAACACAAATTAGTTAAATAGGTTTTGGGGTGTGGGTGTTTGGGGTTTGTTTTGTTTTGTTTTAAGTTGCAGTCCTCCAAGACTGACAGAACTAAAAAATAAAGGTATTTTAAAAAATGACAAATAATGACAATACAGATCTCCTTACAATTTCAGCTTTATCATTAATGCAATGGATCAAAAAAGATTTTAAAGACTTTGATCCTTAGAAGAAGCCCAAAACAACACCTGGGCCTGAATAGTCAAATGTGAATTACAAAACATTATCAGAAGTGAACTAGAGAAAGACTCTCCAGTTTCCATCACATGAATCTGCTCTTCCAAATCAATTGTGTTCTAATAATTTGAAGCTACCTGCAGCAATTACTCTTTACAGTCTGGGAACTATCAGATGTTAAAGTGGAACTGTGACCGGTAAAACTGAATGTAGTTCCAAAGCCTTAGGTAAATGAATGTTTAGAAGATGTATTCTTTCAGTAAGCTTTAATTTAGGCCTATCATGATCTTCAAGTGTAACTTTATTATCTGTCTTTCTGTTGTTAGTTCAAATCCTTTATCTCAAATTTGCTGGTGACATTTTATGTAAAGACACTATCTTCCTAAAATTGATGCAGCACTCCACACGATGGTTACTTTAATGCAATTTGGGCATTTGTCTTCATCGACATGTGTAAACATTGCAGGTTTATCTAAAATCTGAGCATGCACATTTTTGCAAATTCAAGTTTTCACAAAACCACCAGGATTGGGTAGTGACCTCTAAAGTTAATTTATTCAAGCTGACATGAAATCCATCAGGGCCGTCCCACAGTGGCCAAAATCACGGCTTCTAGAATTTTATGACCACGTACCTCAATCTAATTCCCACAGTTTGAAATCTCTTGAATGAACTTCAAGATTGTACTAAGTAATAATGTCCTGGGTCATTAGCTTTAACACTGCCAGCATGCCCTCATGATTGCATTTACTTTAATTAATGTAAGCTAGTAATTAATGGCACGCTTTACACAAACGACTGCTTTAGCATATTGCTTTATCTGTTAAAAACTGGCAATCTCAAAGTGCTTGAAGCAAGATTGGAGAGAATCTGTTGCAGGTGAAAAGTGCAGAGGCAAAAAGGCTAAGCCAGTTTTTTTTCTTCTTCTTCTTCTTCATTTAGGTGTAACATAGATTTACGTGTCATAAAAACATGGTCCACATTTTATCGCATTTCAATTTTTGCAATACTGAATTTGAGTAAGAACAACAACTTAAGCCTGTATCCACTGATTCTATGCAAAATTG
The DNA here is from genome assembly GCF_036013445.1 of Caloenas nicobarica. Lineage (NCBI taxonomy): Eukaryota > Metazoa > Chordata > Aves > Columbiformes > Columbidae > Caloenas > Caloenas nicobarica. The sequence continues at coordinate 15,535,693 of NC_088250.1, read as the reverse complement.
TTAAACTATTGAATAGTGAAGTGTTCATTAATTCTACTGTAGCAATGAGAACACCAAAACGTAACTCATGAAATACCCTGTTATTAACATTCTACTGCCTCTGACAGCTCCTTTGCCTGAATGTTTGTATTCCAACCCCTTTCTCCCCTCAGTCATATTTTGAGGCTTCAACTTCTGGTGAAACTTTGACCAAGTCAAGCTTGACATCTATCAAGATATGAAAGTCTTCAAAACCACTTCATGCAGTCTTTCATAATGTTTTGAGAAAAAGGAGGGAAGACTGAAAATAAAATCCTCCCACTACCAAAGAGAAATGTAGACAATAAGTACAATAACATGATTTAAGGTAAAAAGCTCATTTTCTGAATACTCTGCTCAATTAAAAAAAAAAAAAGTCTACACAGCCACTTCAAGCTTCAAGTCCAAGTTTACTACATTGCCCAACACCAATAGAAACTCCTTCTGCAGTCAATGTAGCATTTAGACAATATGTTTTAAGTAGGTGCTCCTTCGCAGAACTGTATCAATTCTCTGACCTGGCTGACAATACAACAATGCATTGACACACAACACAACTTGATTCTAGAATGAAGCATCAAGTATAGCTGATATACAAACAGTAAAACAAAGGGAAGCTCATCAAGGGGAAAGCTCATGTCTTTGACTCTTCCTTTTCCATCCTGAAAGCTGAACTGAGGTGACAGGCCTACTTAGGTCTGCATAACATTATCACAGTGTTCATTATCACAAACGTTTTTTTCACTGGCAAGAATGAGAGACTAAAAACCTCGGAAGAACAGAAAATTATTCCAGATATCAGATTTCTTTTGGATGATTCCAAAACCCATCTGTCTGCCAGCATTAAGAACAATTTACTTTTAGAGCCATCTGTGGGAGACAACTGCACCTGGAGTCTGGCAAAAAGTGCCTTTTTCTTTTAACGACTCATTAGCTCACTTCCTCCTCTGAGCATAGTGAAGCTTCCGTTCCTGTCTTCAAAGAGAGGATTAAAGCATTCACAGAAAGTGAGAGAAAAATGGCAAAACCCAAGGGGATAGCAAAGAACATAGAGAAAAAAAAAATTTTGGAGAGGGAGATGCACCACAACCCCCCCACACACCCCTTGATTTTAATATTTATTTCTTTCCAAAAGCCTGTTCCCTCTGTCACAACTGTGGTGAAGGATTCATCTGGACATGTTAAGTATCATGAACAGGTGGCTGGGAGTCCCTCAGTCACCTGTAACCAAGGAGAAATCTCAGAGCCACCTCAGTAAGTCTCTGCATGCTGGTCTATGTTCAACCTCCAGGTTTGCACGCAGACTCCAACAGCACAAAAAAAAAAAAAAATCCTCTACTCCCACTTGTGAGTTTTGGTTTTTCTTCTAACAAGGATCCATTTAGATTAAATGTAGAAATATTAAAATGTCAGTGTAAGGTTATACATTTGGGACCTAAGGAATAACTATCAATAACACAAATAGTCATAGCAACTGTTTACATGCCTGACATTAGAATTCAAGTGGTTGCAGAAACTCAAAACATCTGACTAACAACAAATCCAGCTTCCATAAGTACAAGCCAACAGAGCTGGAAAAATCAGCTTAAGCAGATGAAATTAAGGACAGGGATAACTCTGACAAAGTTGTGTGAATTAAAGTAGCCACTACAGGAATTATAGAAGACGACAGCCAATCTGCAGAAGTGAAAATTACAATGGTTTCTTTCAACTATCAATACCAAGAGATATCACAACATGGCATCACTCCACTGCCACGCTACTCTGGTCCTTTCCTTTTCATTATCATCATCCTTGATCCTGACTACCCAGACCAGTGTATACTCCACAAGATAAAGCTTACCATAGCATACAAGCTACCCAGCATTGAAATCAATCATTAGCAAACAATGTATTTGAATACAACATCTGACAAGGCATTTCTGAAGTACACTCAGACATAAACTCTTGAAAAGACACTAATAACACCTCCCACTTATTGGCTTCAGCAGAGAAGGAAAGGGAGCTGAGCAAAAGGGATCAGACTAAGTGAGTAATGTAAGGACAACTGAAGATGATCCTGCCAATATGTAGACAAGATACCAACATAAACCAATAATAAAATACAAATTATTATCTGCATTCATATATATAAGTACACATAAAACACAAAAAGGTTCAAGAAAATCAAGGTTAATTACACTGAGTGTATGGCAATGAAGAAGGTGGAATGATTCAGAATACTTCAAGCTAGAGCAAAGAAGTGCCAGAAAAGGAGCTGTAGCTTACTATCACATATCAGATATGAAACAGATTGAGCAACTCAATTATTCTAGGAGGTTTTATCCATCTCTTCTAGAAATAGTGAAAAAAGCTGCCGCAATTCCCATTTAAGAGACCTACTTTCCAAACCGTTCCTTCAGACATAATAGTTACTGGTATTACCAGTAAATAGTGAACAATATCTGACAGGGGTCACTCAGTCATTTAAAAGGCATGATCTGTTTGACATACTATTGCTATTTCTATGATGCTATTTTACTTTGTTTTCTCACATACATGCCACAGCTTTCAAACATCAATGCAAGTATGGCATTTTAAAAAATTCGTTTCTTTAAAAGTGCGTGTTGGACAAAGCCATCCATCAGGTTGTCACAGTTTCAAAGGATGCATTTGTGGATAGTTATGGATGCATTTGACATCAGGTTCTGAGCTATGCTTCAGAACAGCTTTGCCAAATCCTGTTAGAAATGACCATTTTTTCCTTCTGTTTGCTCTCTGACCTCCTACATGGAGCTAGTGGATGGCTGAACAATAGCCCAGAGCTTCTGAGGAAGTTATCTGGAAATCACTTCCAAGTTAGAACCTCAGTGTAATCCTTCCCCTTTACAAGCTGTATTTCAGCAGAACTCTGCCAATACCCAAGGGCTTTCAACCCAGAAAATTCAAGGAAGCCATCCACAATGGAATTCCTAATTCTCTATAGCTAAATGTAACTTAAAACTTAATGTAACATAGCTTATATACATATTAATACAAAAAAGTAAAGTTAGTTTCATATTTGAACTACACAACCACTTGTACAATTACTTTGATTTGAGGAAGTGGTCCAATACCCGACACATGCAGTGGTGACAAAAGTCAGCCAGTGTCAGCATGACCACAAATATAGGCTCCAGTGATGCACAGAGGCTACTTGTTCTGCCCCAGCCACATTTAACAACAAACACAGAATCAGCTATAATTAGTTCTTCAGAGTCTTAGTAGCAAGACTTGCATAGGTTTGTGGGTGGTGGGTTTTTTCTGTGTAAGCAGATTTTTTTGTATGAGCAGATTTAGAAATGGTTGGATAGCTTACAAAAATAATACATATGAAGCCTGAGAGGAATAAGAGAGCTAACCCCAAGACTTTTGCTGTAATTGCAACATCAGGCAATGGACAGGGTGATTAAACTCAATATTTTCATCTGAGTATTTCAGCCCTCCAAGACATGGTCCAGAAACCAAATTGCTAGAAATTAGTCATGCCTTGCTTATTACCCCAAAGGCATAGACTTGCATACAAGAATTTGAACATTTAACTTGAAAAGCTCACTTCTGTCCAAAAAGGATGCTATTAAAGAAAAAAAAAAAACCCACACGCAAAACCAAAAAAACCACCACACACAAACCCACAGATTTTAAAATATCAATAATATTTCTTGCATTATTTCAAAAATGTTTCTCTTGAACATTCCATCTGTGAATTTACTATATCCTACATATCTCAAGATCAAATGTGTACCTTATGTTTTAGCATCACTATGCACAGAAAAAAAATGTAGACAGTAACATAACTTTTAGGAAGCCATGAAGAAATTGTAATTCAGCTTAAAGTTGTCAAAATAGTATTAGAGACAATTTTTATTTTCACTGCATTATTTTTATGTGTCTTGAAGTACTGAATTATCTATAAGACAAAACTAAGTACATACAACATACACAAGAAAATGCATCATATATGAATGAATCTCAAAAATGTAGGAAGAAGAATATGTTCCTAAAACCAGCTAAAGATACCATGATTTTACTTGACAGGAACAGTTTTCTTGAATTTTTTAATTTCAAGCTTTGTGTGCATCAAGTGAAATCCTAACCAGGCATAACCAAAGATCCTTTTCTGATCACAAGGGGGCCAAGGCATCAAGTCAGAAGGTTTATCATTAAGTTTCTATTATTAAGCAATGAACTAAAGTTTGGGGCTCAAAATTTTTTGGAAAAAAAAATTGAGGCAATGGTTGATCTAGTTTTTGAAACTCCTAACATTAGGCTATGTTTTAATTGTAATATAGAAATTACTGAACAGTTTTTCAAGTTACACAGATAACGCTAGATGATTATTTAGCCTGTTTCAAAGCCAAGGAAAGGTCATGTTTACCAGACCTTTTTTCCCCCTCTTAGTCTGTTAAAATCCAATAATGCCTCAAATCTAGAGAGGTTTCATTTGTTTCCAGAATCATTATTTGTAGAGCCATGAACTTCCTGCAAGAATCTTTCCTTTAAAACAAACATTAATTTGTCAAGGGCAGATTAAAATAAACTTGATCTTTGATACACACAATTAAAAGCTTTCTTTGTGAACACAAACTAGTGTCCTCGAAGTACGCCTCGACTGAAAACAAATGATAAAAGCCTAGATTGCTTGTTCTTTCTTATAAATATTAAAAATAATATGTCAAAAAGGGTTTGATACAAGTAGTTTAAGTTTGCATCTAGTAGCAAATGTCTGTATGCACCAAGATCGACTGAAATGTAGAAATATCATGTTAACGCAAAAGTAAAGATAAGCCATCAACAACTGGGTTTGAAATTTTTAATCCTCAATTTGCAATTAGTCTAGCAAATACTCTAGGAAGACAGGTGTTCAGTTGTTTAAGGCAGAGCTCCTATGTGACAAATAATGCATTATTTGCTACAAACAAGGCAGCCTGTACTATACTGTTTATACTCCTTTCTGATGGATTAATAGATATCATAACTAACCAATGCTTTCCTGAGAATTGGGCTACCATAATAATATATCACAACTGAAATTAACTCAGAAAAAGTTACATTTGATGATCCATTATATTTAAAATCACAGTGCTTGATAGTAACTATCAGCACCACAGCATGATACATAGTATATGTAAATATAGAGGGAAGAAAGTAAGAGAATTTCATTTCCAAAAAGCTCACCTAAAACCAATTTTGAAGTGTCTAAACAGGAAAACAAGTCATGGGAAGTCAGCTGTAACAGCATCTTGGGTTTATACCACCTATTGCACAGCATAACTTAATGTCTTCTTATTCGTGAAAAGTGTTTCACTTCATATTCATTTACAGTACAACATGAAGCAACAGAGGTATTGGCTATTAGTTCCATCACTATTTCCTCAAATACTAGGAGAAAATAAAACATTCTGTCTAGCTCCAGGCTGATTAGCCCTGAGTGTCGTTTATCAGCTTGCTTACCATTTACAGTACCACAGTTCATGAAGCTTAAGTTCACTTGGATGTTAGTGATCTAACTATATTGTCAGACTTGTTTTGTTTCTGAACTTAACAATAAAAGAAACTCAAAGAATATTTAATGAAAAAAAGTTTTCATTTCTCCTAAGCAATTTATAGACTAAAAAAGGTGGTTTCCAGGCAATATTTCAGTTAGTACATTCCACTAAGCGATTACTTTCTATTTTATCGTTGTGAATTCAACAAATACATTGAGGCAAGAATACAATTTTTAAGCAAAATGAGTCATCTGCAAAGATTATTATTTGAGGTTATGAACAGAGGTTCTCTACCAAGCTATGCCCAACAATATCTTTGTTAGTGCAGCTATTCAATTGTAACACTTGATTTTCATAAACCTACGGCAAAATTTAGATCTGGAAGTTACCTCTTTACACGTTTTGGACTTGTCAATAAGGAGAACACAATGTTGTTCTAAAGTAGGCTGTTGGTCAGGACAGCTGGCATTTTCAGGATTAGACAGATAAGACATCAAGAAAAGAAGCTTTTAGAGTGCTCGTCACTCCACTGTTGTTCAGAAAGCCTGGCCTGTATCACAAATCTGTATTTCTGAGAAAACAGAAGTTGAACTTACAGGCTCTCCACTACAAAAAGTAATTTTTAATCTGCTGTCTAAAGAAAACAGTCATCATCTTTTCCATCAGAAGCTTGTTGTGATTTCAGCAGGAATGTCAGACAGTTGTTCAAAGATTTCAGTCTACTGAATAACAAGGATGGGTCAAAGGATGAGCTACTGATTAAATATTTCATTAAACTAAGGGAAACTACCCAGTCTGGAGACCTGCCATCGAGCACAGATTTCACAACTGTTTGAATTACCTCTTCCGAGAATTCTTGATTAGAAAGTTACTTCTGATCTCTAGCCAGATTGAGATGATATAGTGTTTTGTTAAAAATGTGATTCCATAATATACAAAAATTGTTAGCATACTTCTGTCCAATACATGTACACAAATTACATTTTTAAATTATTGAATATAGAAAAAACATTTCCTAAGGGGCATTGACATGTACTATTTAAGGGGGTTTTGTAATATCACTAAATTGACAAGTTTATGAAACAAATAAAATGAAGTGATAAGTATATTATTCTTGGGACAGTGGCATGATGCCAACTAAAACAGGAAATGGAGGGATCCAATTCTCCGCCTTTCTCCTTCCATAAGGAAATTTAAACAAGCAAACCCAATCCTGATTGCAAAGAATCTAAAATTAAACAGAAGTTACTTTGTGGAAACTACTCTATAAACACCATGATGTATTCAAAGTCAGTTACAGTAACTTAGGAAGAAACAAGCTCAAAGTAAGCAGTCCTTAACTTAGAGCTAATCAAGGAAAAATTAAGGACTTATTTATAGTTTATTAATTGTTTGAAGAAAGCTAGAGAGTTTGTAAAGGACAATGCATTTCCTGTGCCTAACAAAAAAAAAAGCTAATATTTTTTATTCAACCACAGAAGCTGAAGACTCAATATGTGCCATACCAAGTCATTAAGCATCTAATGTCTGTTGTGGATCAAGTCATTAAGTTAGACAGCAAACAGTGTCGAAGTCTCTGGAATTGAGATGATTCAAAGAATAAGCAAAGAGACTTCCTGCTCTACCCCAAGAGCAGCAGCAGGTTCATTTCTATGCTATGTCTTATTGCCAAAGCAGTAGAGATACTGCACGTGTAACTACTGGTAAGAGCTTACAGCTTTTAGGAAGTGCAAACAGAAATGTCCTTTACAGGGTGTATTTCAAGATAGGGATAATGAATCATCACCAGTGACAAGGAGTTTGTTTGGGTGTGTGTTTTTGTTTGGTTTGTTGTTTTGTGGGTTGGGTGGGGTTTTGTTTTGTTTTTTACTTGAGGCAACCTTTCTACTTCTCTTTTAACAAATGGTTCCATTTTTTACCTCACCTGTGCTTTGGCCCCAACTCAAGCCAGCAAGCTGCATCCCTCTGGCCTCACCACCTGACAATAACTAGAGCATATGTGCTACGTGGCATAAACTTGGGTCAGCATCACAGATGCCCAGAGCCAGCTCTCCAAAAAGTTCATACATTTTCCCATACACATTGTAAAAGTATTTCTACTGGTAATTCTAGACACCATAACTGTATTCAAGTTTTCAGCAGGAACATATGTTCAATCTTAACAGAAATATTTTAGTTGTATTTACAAGACATTTTTACTGGAAAAAAATTTCAGACTCTGGCTTCTAGGTTTGAAGCTTGCAGGTAATTTTCATTCTATATATTAATTTAAAATCATAAGTATTTTTTCCCTAGAGCCCTTTTGTACTTCATGTCCATTTTAATGAGATGAGAACAAGTTATTTAAGCAGCCATAAACCACAACTGAAGTTTTGACTGATTGAAAAGCAAGCTAAAATATTTTACTGCAGAGCCCTATGTCTTAAATAATTGTATTTAAATAATCTGTTGTAATGTGTGATATTTATAAGGTAAGATTCCAGAACATTGTCGTAAAATGAGTTTTGGACTGAGAGAAAGCACAATATTACAATTCTTTTCTCTTGCAAGGTTTACTCTTTTACACATCAAGTGAATATAAGTTATTATGTAAGAGCACAGGCTAAATTTGCATAGCATCTGTATTATTTAAATTACAAACTCTTAAATAATCTAACATACTTGTAATGCTTTCCTGTTCTTTTTTCAAACAGCTAATTCTAGAAAAGGAGGAAGAGAGGAAGGGTTAACCTCTTTGTACAGGCAGGCGACAGAAACAGAGAAACTTAATTCCTGTATCAATTTCAACAACTAAGTCTTTTTCCAAACAAATCTCTGCCACAGTATCATTATTCCTTTTAAAGTAGTCTAGGAGATGTCCAAAATATACCTTGAAATAGCAAGGCAGTCCAAACCTTGTTTCAGACTGTAATGGGTCTTTCTATAATAGCTAATTAGTTTAATAAATCTAGAATTATTTCAAAACCAAATTCATATAGTCAGAAAGTCACCCAATAGTGAGACTTCTAATTGACATACACTTTTCACAAATATTCTCTTAAATGTCTCCATTCTGTGATCCTCCTCTACTAGAAGAGAGATGCACTATCGAATCAGTCCTTATGTTCTGCAAACACATTAGCTTTCCCTGAAATGGTAACCTAGACTTACTAGCATTTTTTTCTGATCCTAAGGATTATTTATAAAAACAAAAAAACAACCACCACCCCCCAAAACCAAACAAAAGAGTTACCTTGTCACAGAACATTGCCATAAGCATAAGAGTTACTTATGCCCATCACATAATTCCTCAAGGGAAAAACGTCATGTTTCTTTGTAAGGCTTAGTGAGACATATCAAACTGAGAGAAAGACTTAGGAGAGAGGTGATTTATTACTAAAATTCCTCTCAAATGCTAATATGTAAAACTAATCCACAAGTGTATTGTAGCTAACCTCTGAAGAGAAACTCTGTAGCAAAATCCACCATAAACAAAGGGATCTTTCATACTGCCAAGACAATTACTACTTCTAAAGTCAGTATTCTTCAACATGCACTATATTACAGGTGTGCAATTCCTACAATCCAAAAGAAAAGTGACAGGTGCCCAGAGGAAAGACTGCATAAATACCAAAGTAAGAGACTGAGAAAGTGACAGACGTTCAGCCAGATTTTTTTTTTCCAGGTCATACAATCCATCAGATGGGAAAACAAAACAAAAGAAACCACACACAAACCCCCCACCAAACAACAGCACCACCACCACAAAAACAACCAACCAAACAAAAAACCAACACAAAACAAAAACCCCACACCACCAGCACCACACAACACAAAACCGGAAGACTAAACACCACTGTTCTTCCATTTAGCCTCAGGGAACTAAAAACAAAGTAAACACCACAATTTAGTGCCTCCACACACAAACTATATTTTCTAATAGATACCTATTATTGGGATATGCACTTACATAAAGAATTAGGAATGGAACAAAACATTTTCAGGACTCCAAAGCAGCAGCCCGATATTCCAGGTCTAGTACTTAGACTTGCTTTGAGTGCTCATCCATTGCTGATTCTACTTTTACAAAAACTTATCTGCAGAGATTCTGTAACATTTTAGTATTAAAAAAAAAAATTGCTTCCTACTGTTTGAGATTTTTCTTTCAAATTTTTAGTCAGGAAGTAACTGGCAAGTGCTTACTGACTTGCTGCCATCTTACAGAAAGTTTATTTTGAATATACATTTTACTTTTCACAGGTCTAGTTCCAGCACAGGTATATTCCACTTCAGATCTTCAACAAGAGAAAGAAAGGCATTTGCTTCCCTCATTTCAGACATGGCACCACTGGTCCAGAGGCAGATAAAGATGCATTTCCATCTGCGTGCAGTCACATCAACTTTAGCATGATGGACACTGATACTGAAAAGGAGTATATGGGTCAGTGTAAAATGCTAGTCCAACCCTTTGGAATCAGTATTTCAGCTCCTCTGCTTAAGCAGTGTGCAATAAGCACTGACATTGAGCATGTTGGTGAGACAGTTTAAGCCATGCACTGCATAGCAATTGTTTTTAAGGTGCTATCAGTTGAACAAGCTTTTGTTTGAATAATCAGTAACATCTGAAGTTCTTTGCTTTCTCTAGTATAGCAACCTATTACATTTCAAGAATTGTTCTCTCGTGTTTCATTTCAGATATAACAACAAGCTTCAACAGAAAATGTAAGTGGCGTTCTGGCTGTTTTGAGTTGATTTCATCCATTTTTGATAAAGCTATGAGTTAATATTCTGTTTCTTGTAAGAGTAAATAGTGTCAAACAAGTTTGCAAATGCATTGTAAATAATTGAATTTGAACTACTTAGTACTAACAAATTCTGCCTCATTTATGGCAGAATGTTCTTGTGTAAGTGTGCTACAATTATTTTCTCTCAGCTCTTCACTTGATTTTCATGAATAGAGTAGCAAACCACTTTGCTGGCAGGACTGGTTTTCCAAAACATCAGTCAAAGCTTTTATAGAAACACAAACATGAAGGTAGAATTGAAATTATTATACTAGATATTAGCACATCATAAAAACACCCTCTCATTTTATAATGAATGACTTCATACATTTTAAGTGTTGGCTTTTAAGTGTTCCCCTACTGGGAAGTAGAAGGTTCTGTATGATACTTCTGCATTTCAACAACTGTGTCATGAACATACTCATCTAGTAAAACAAAATCCTAATACACCCCATCTTGTTACTTCATGGAACAGTTTGAAGTAATCTGAAATCAAACTAATAGAGCTGAGTTCAGATCTTGTTAAGTTTAACTAAATCTCCATCTTTGCATTCACTCTGGATTCTTTATTTCTATGGGGAATACACTAATAAGGAACCTTGTCTCATTTTCTCAGCCCCTTTAAAAAGGGAAGAACAGTGCACAGCTTAAACTGTTGTCTCACCAACAGGTTAAACATTGGTGCTTATTGCACACTTCTTTACCTGAGAAGCTAAAATACTGATTCCAAAGGGCTGAACTGGAATTTTATACAGAGCTACATACTGCTTTTCACCATCAATTTGTCTTATGTTAAAAAACACAAAATGTAGTACACTACAGGTTTGAAATCCCCTTCTGACCTCTCTTAACAGAGCCTTCTCATCTCAAACCCACAGCTAGAACAGTTCTTTGGAAATGCTCAAAAATTCTCATTATATCAGATGGTCACCTGGCATCCTAGCCATGTGCAACTGATCAGAGGCCACTTACAAACACAAATATTGGTACAACCAAATTTATTATTTAGAAATTTGTTACTTTGTACCCATTACTTTTAATATTAATCCATATCTTGTATCATACTACTTCTAATATAGAGAAAAAAAACTATTGTTTTTAATAAATTCTAGTTTCAGCTTGTTTCTTTTGAGGAAATGAGCATTTTGAGTGTATTTTACCATGCTTCTAATATTCACATTGTCTCCGTACAGCTTTTAACCAATATCCTATGCAATAGACTAAAGTATATTTAATTTTGCACAAGTACAGTCTTAACTCTACAAATGGGAACCATCAACTACAACTATATTACAAACCTTCCCAAAAGTATCATTCAAATGGAGTATTATTCAAACGCATTTAATTCAAAAGCAGGAACTGTTTGAACTCTGCTATTCTTTCCTGCATTTTCAGGACCTTTGGTTCTTCTGAACACTTGAGGACACTGAATTCATAGTATTAGTCTTGACCATGCATAAATGTTTTGTGAAGCATTCATGTCAATCAGTGCAGTAAATGAGCTAAGAATGGAGTTTGTCTAATCACATTATAAGGTAGCTTTAGGGTTTTATTTGTTTTTTAGAGAAAAAAAAAAAAAGAGTACTTTTTGCACAATACATGGCTTGTATTCTTTTTGTGGCTGCTCCAGGAAAGGAAAGACACAAGTGGCGGGGGGGGGGGGGGGGGGGGGGCGGTGTGGAAACCACACCACACAAAAAAAACCACCAAACCACCCACACACCACAACAAAACAAACCACAGCACTAAAAAAAACCCAAACAAACACACACCCAAAAATATGAGTAGCAGAGCTTATAGCAGCTAATCAATCAAGTTAAAGTGGTAAAATCCTTATCAAGCAAATCTTTAGCAAGAAAACTTCAAGAACCTTCTCGCTGGCAGATTGGGAAAGAGAAGGAACAAGAAATATAGCAAACCCTTCTCTCACATGAGGATTATTAACATTTACAAAGTCTAAGCTTTGAAGGGAAGAAAAGCTTCCAGAGACATTCTGCAAAGGAAACCTTTCAAACATCAACCGAGTACAAATAAACCATGTGCCAAGTCTGCTAGAGAGAGAAAACCTGAATGCCAGAAAGTTTCCCTCTCCCTTCCTTGGAGGGTGGAAAAAGAGATTGTTTGTGCCGCCTCCTCCTATACTGAGGTTCCCATAGAGTTCTTAACTCTTGATGTACAAGATTGAGAAGTGTAATTCATCAGTAAGCATACAAAAAAAACCTGATCAGCTATAGGGAACTGACTTAACAGTTACACCATGAAATTTTCAATAATTTTAGAAAGCTCTGTAACATCAGGCTAAATGTTATGGTGTCATTAATAGCAAACATCTGATCTGGACTGTCCTACCCAGTAAGCCTCAAGGTAAGGAACATGCAAAAATGAGATTGCTCTGTTTCCTAATTTAAGGCTAACATGAAAGAAAGGTTTTCATGTTTAACACAAAGAAACAATGTTTTTAAAAGGAATTTAACCCAACATTAAGGTTAGGATAATCAAGCATGTAAAACTGAGGATCACTAAGAGTCTTGCAAACATACCTGAACATATAAGCACTGTAGCAGTCTGCTACACAGAACCAATTCCTAACTTCCACGGTCAAAGCAGCAGGTATAAAAAGGGAAAAAACACACGTCTACAGAAATAACAAGAATACATTTCTAGTTTGAACCCTATTCTTCTGTTGCATCAAATGCATGGAAAAAGAAACTGCACAGAATTACTTTGGAAGAGCTGGAATCAATTACAGTCTAAACTGGCTTCTGAAGATAACCTATGCAAGACGGTCTTACCCTGAAGCTTAAAACTTACATATACAGTAGAATCATACTCTGCTACTAGTTGCTACATCATTTGATTAGTCTCTCAAAATAAGAGCCTGTTACCAGACTTACATTGGAGCTAGTTTATCTGTTTTAAGAGCCACATCCCATTTTCCCCCTCTTCTTGGTTCTATATTTTCTCTGCCCCATCTGGAAAAGTCTAATAACTACAAACTCCTAGAAGACAGGTGACAACTAATTGTTACCTGTACTCTCTTCACTAGAATTACACCATTAATGAAGCACTTTGAGACCTCTCAAGGCCCAAATTCACCCAGATCCCTTATGCAGTTACCCCAACCCACAGGAGTAAAGGATGGGTGTAAATGTTTGCATGCCACAGTACCATGTATTCAACACTTCAGTGGTGTGATCCCATATAGGCCCTAACACAAGACAGGGCTATTTGTCCAGTTCGATGATACATCTTATTTCTGCATTGACAGCCCACAAACCTTAATACTTATTGCTACATTTGGGGCAGAGTAAATAAATAAAGACTTTCTAGGCTTGCAGTCTTGAATTTAGAGACAAGGATGTGTCTGACTACATTTTTTTTTTTGTCTGCACAGGGAAGAGTTAATGAACATAATACATATCACTTAAAAAATCAATTCTTTGTCATTGAGTTCCCATTTACACAAACCTGGAACTGGCAGGAGTCCACATCCTCTAGTGATTAACGTCTCTATCATTCAGCATAATAATTAATCAGAAAGTCCAAAAGAAATCTTTTGCTCATCTGCTTTAATCTTCCATTCAAATTATGGGTAAGACACACCTTAGTTTGCAGTTCTACGAGAATATATTTCTTCAAAACTGATTAGACAGTTCACCGAAATAATTTTGAGGCACATGGATCTACATTAAATCCAGTGATTAAGCTTTCAAACACACCTTATTACCAGCTTTCCTCGAAAGTTAAAGTTTTCACTTTGCATAACAATCTTTAGCTTTTTTAAAAGCATTCGACCTTGGTTCCAGCTAGCACAGGTTACAGTAGTTAACACGACACTTAACATTCGATTGTGACCAAGCTACAAGCTGAGGGCTCTGGGAATGCCTGGGAGTCACACAGCCCCTGCTCCACAGGTCTTTCCTCTCATTTCGTTTGAAACAAAACAAGTATTAAGTAGCTTTCTTTTAAAAGCTCAACATAACATCAACACGGGGCTAATCTCTCTAACAGCTTGCATACACTTTCCTTGCTGTTCCTGTAGTTCTACGTGCAAAGACTGTTCTGTTACTGCCTTCCAACCTGGGGTTTTTTTGCCTTAATTTTTTGTCGCCTCATCCACAAAATAAGGGTCTTTCGTTCCCGACCAGAGTTTGGGCTTTTACCTAGTAACCTTCATTTTCAGAGTATCTTACCTTCAGTCATCAGCAGTTCCTTTCTTCCTCTGCTCCCCATCTGTCTGCACCGAGTTGCCTCCTCAGCTGGAGCAACTTCCCCCTTCACTCTCCAGCTCTAATGAGCCAACTCCAGTCACCTCCTGCAGGCTCAGCTCCTGTGGGTTGACCCCTCTGCCCTGCATGCCCGGGCTAAACTGCCAGGCTTCAGACCAGCTACACAGACTTAATGGCATGTAGAAGGACAGACTAATGGTTCCTGCAGTGCTGATGTGCCACTCAGGCTCTACATGACAATCAACTCCAGCTGTCTCCATTCACTACTACTTAAAGGGACATCTTGCTTCAGCCAAACCTAAAACCCAGTCTCAACAAGCACAAAATTTGAGACCATGCAAAGCAGCCCTGGGGCTCAGCTGTATATTCTGTGTCCTTTCTGGAAAAAAAAAGGACTACCCACTACTGACAAGACTACAGTTCCAGGCCAGCTGAGTTGGTAATTCTGCTTAAGCAAGGACCAAGCTCTCCTGCTTGCAACTACTTCCTCTCACCCCATAGATCCATTGATCTATTGCCAGGTGACAGCACTTCAAATGCTTAATATTAAAGTTCTGATTGGAAATACATACAGACACGATCTGCACTGGCCATGACAAAACTCCACTTTCAAAGTGTGCTGCCATTCATGTGTTCAGTTTTCTGTCTGTCTGCTGCAGCAGCTGACTTGATTTGCCAATGCTGTTCAATAGCTAAACCATGCCACCTTTTAATCATGAACAAATGAGCCTGCCTTTTTAATAAGCACTTATTATTCAGACATCTTTTTTTGCCTGAACTGGGACATGGCATTGTTGAGTATTAATAGAAATGTACATCGCTCACCTCACAAGTGCATGCTCCTAAACCATTTTCTTGTCAAGCAGTATAACATTTAGTGCAAAAGGAACTGCACCTGCTTTAATTATGACGCACCTAGTAAAGCAATTTCAGGGAAGCAAGAAAAACTGCACACAAAAAACAACCACAAACACCACCACCCACCCCACCCCCCTCCCCCAAACCAATCCCCAAACCCAACAAACAACAAAACAATTTTGGGGTTGCTGTATGACAGGGATTATATTTAAAAAACATAATTGTAAATAATGTAAATAAATAACATAAGTGTAAATAGTGCTCCAGGGCTCTAATTTTGTCATTCTACCACCACTATTCCCTTACTGCGGCTCAGCAAATGTGTCATAACTAGATTATTCAAAAAGATGAAGAGCTAATCCTTTTGGTGTATATTCAAACTTGCGCTCAATACCACTCTAGAAAGAGCCTTAATAGATTTCTTTCTAGTCATTGCAGAGCAGACTTTGTCCAAGACAAACCATTCGCACATGTACTCATTAACAATATTTAGTTCTATTTTGCATCCAGACATAGTTATCAAATGGTCAATAACATAGCCGAAGCATCCAGCTCTCCCACATTCAGTTAGTCAATTCGTAAGACTTTTTCCTTCATCTCTTCCCCTTGCAAGCTTTGAAGAAAAAAAAAAGTCTCTTTTGTCAGGCATTTGCCAGGAGCATCAGCAACAGTGCTGAGCAGTTTACAGGCACACCCCTATGTAGAGATGAAGACTGTTCTGCACCCAGAGCAAAGACAGAACTAACATCCATGCTTTTGTAGTACTTCAGACAAATAGGCTATAGCCTTTATATTTGATGAGACTGTTGTAAGCTGATAAGAAACTCTTAAGTTCTTTCCTCAACTTTCTACAAACTATTCTGGGTCCTCAAGTCTGGAATTACTTCAATTTTTGGTTTTGTGTGTTTTGATATTTGCATTTCCTGACAACTTCTTGGTAACAGCTCCACCCTTGTTGTGATACCTTTTCCTTGCTGTTACCTTCTTTTCCTGGTAACTGATTAGTTCTCTTCCACAATAGTTATCACTTTTTTTTTTTTCTCCTTAGAGCTGGACATGCAGCTTTGAATCTTCCAAAATTTACCAAGTGCTCCAGCCATACCTTTCATTGTTCTCCTCTGAGGGAATACAATCTACATACACTGAACCCATGAAATGTTGGTATTAGCCAAGAGGTTCTCCATAATCCATTTTGACTTCCATTTAGAAGAATAAAGCATTGAACAATCTACAAACTGTTACTTGCTTAGTGATGCTGCCTATGGACTATCAGCATACATGGACTGACCACCACAATGGAAATCAATGTTACATTTTCCTGCAAAATATACAGTGCCAAAGAAAACCTACATCAAGCCTCAGAAAATTTCTCCTTAAAGGGGGGCTGAATTTCTACCTAGCAATACCTCACACTTATTGTCAATGTGAGCTAGCTAATAGTTCATTATTACAATAGATAGACAATGAGGAATATCAAAACAGATATTCCCTGTGTCTCATCTGATTATTCTTAATTTGAATACTGCTAATAAGAAATAGCGATTCCTGGGGACACTCCTATAAGTTGCACTTCTTACCATCTTTCCACTTTAATCTTCACTGAGGGAAGTTACATATTGGAAAAAATAAGCAACTAGATTTTTACATTGAAATTATACAAAAAGCAACGGTAAAAAAGTCTTTAATTAAACTAGAAAACATTTTCCTACACAATTGCGTTCTTTTCAGATTTCTTCTGCAGCAGTCATAAACATGTTCACTGTGAACATCATTAGGATAGAGCTGCAATCTTCTGCTCCAAACAAAAATTAATCAAGAATAATGACAATTCCTTTTCCCTCTTACCAAATATATTTTGATGTGTAAGACCCTAATAATTTTAAAAACTATTAATTTCCTTGCAGCTAAGTTTTTTTAATGTTACAATTTTAATGACAAAACCCGAAGTAATCAGTGTGTTAATATATTGTTTTTCCTCTGCAATACTTAGGATTGAAGTATTAGAGGTTTAACATTCCCTTCTTAGATTGTTTCTATTTCACATAAGTATCATTTGTCTTTCATGTTCAAACTAATGCTTTATTCATTGCTCCCTGTACAATACTGATTGACCTTATAGATTAGTCTTTTGTAGAAAACTCTTTGCCGTAGTTAAATGCAACTGTATCCAGAGTGTCTCCCATCAGTGTTTCAGATTCGTGACAATTTGCTTAGATGAGAATTCTTCACTACAAAACCATAGTGTGCAAGAGCTCCAATTTCTCTCAGTTTTACCAGTTGAGAGGGAAGAACAGATTGAGTAATATAATTTAGATAATTCATGAAGATAAAGATAAATGGGTCATTTAAGATCCAGGACTCCTCATCACAGACATCTTAAATTCATATATTTATATACTTTTCATTTAAAACTTTTCTGCAGTCTTTCATGTTTCACATGCTGAACTTTCTTCCTTTACTAATTTGAATGATATCTTAATGACAAAACCCAGACCCTGTTCCTAGAAAGATCTATACACACACACAGGTTTATGTAACAATTTACCTCCCCTGCCCTTCACACTCTCAGTCCTCCAAGTAAGATTCATAACTGGTACCAGACGTATATAAAAACAGTTACTTCTGAAAATATAAAAAGGAAAACAATACAAAATGGTATCAGACAGAATTACACCAATACACACTTTTCTTTGTAGTACTCTCTGTAGCCAATGTCTGCATGAAAATGTCCATTTTGCCTATTGCCATATTCTTTGTCCTTTCTTGACTGATTTCTTTAGCCCGTACTACTTTCACAAATCACTCTACGGTCCAAACCTAACAGAGGAATGGAAATTTTCTGCACATTACCCAAATGCCCCAGGATCAATCAGAATTATAACTTTCTTCCTTTACAATTCACTTACTTGGGAACACAGTTTCCTCCAGGATGCCTATAAACAAAATCTAGAAGTATAGTACTCACAGGACTCTTATTTCTCCATTTTTATTTATAGAGTGGATAAGGGAACTGTGACTTAAGGCTAAGCCTGAAAGTATAGAAGTAAAAAAAAAAAAAAAAGCTTCTAAATCACCAAAATCCACTAAAACCTTAGACTGTTCCTTCTTTCTCTGCTACAATCTAAACTTCGTGACTAAATCTCAAATACATCATGAGCTAGACCTCCTCCGATATGACGATTAATAAAAATATTTTTGTAGCCAATCCATACCCAAGGTATTAGCCTGTTTTGCTGTTCTCGCTTCATTGCTTTTGACCCCAGTATTTCTCCGGAGAAAACAGCCTTCCTGTTCAGTAAGAAATATCCCTAAAAGTTCACTATTTTTCTGAGAATAGAGTGTTCTTATTCACAACACAGGGATATTTGTATGAAGCTTGCTAGCCCTAGTCTGGGGCAAAAAGACCTTCACGGGACATATTCTCAGGAAAGATTTGGTCACCCTGGATTCTTCCCAGCACCTCCTGGGGGAAGTCCAGGTGGAAAGGTGGAGGCACTCCATGAAATCTGACACATTCTCTGAAAAGTTTTGATTTCAACGGCTTAGCATTTGAAAAATCACACCTAGAAGTGTGCTTGAAGTTATTGATTTCCACCCCCCCTCCTTTTTTTCTTTTTTTTTTTTTTTTTGGTAAAGATCCTTATTTACTAATCCCATAATAAGAGGGCGATGCTGGTTTTAACCCTTTATGTATTTTTAAAAAAAATTTTTAGTTTAAGATAAATTTCTCCTAAGGCTCAGGCTTAGTAAAGAGCCTTCATAACATAAATTTTCAATTTTATGTGAGAACATTTAAAGGAAGAAATGGGCTTTCTTTTCAGTCCCTCTTGCTTGTAATTTATCAGCAATCAATAACTAAAGTGTTTTGATTGCCTACCTACTTAATACAAAGAAATTGTTTGAGAGCTTTCTTCCCAAATACTTGTTTCAGATGCTACCAGGTATATAGAATCTCATCTTATAGTTCTGGAAAGTCAAATAAATAGGCCCATCACCATGAACCCACAACCATGGAAGTAAATACATTCCTTGATTTTAAAGGAAGATGTAATGAATATTTATACTCTAATCCTCCATTAGCTTGTGACTGCACACAATCCTATTTATACAAGAATCCAATAAAAGTCATAGGAGCCATTTACATTCAGCAGAGTGAAATCTTAGTTTACAAATATTTATGATTAGAAGATACTTTGTTCTGTGTCTGCGAAGCAGTAGGAATGCAAATCTCAAAGTGTGTTTCGAGCTGCGAAGTGAAGATTTATAAAAAAGACACTTGCTTTAACCATTTAAACAGGAAATTCAATAAATTCTGCAAAAAAACCCCTGCAGAACAAACAGCTAAGGCAAATGCAATGAGAATGTTTGTCCTTAATTCACAAATCAGTATCTACTACAGCATGGTCCACTGAAATTCAGAAATACACAGCTGTTTCACAGGAGCATAGGACAGCTAATCACTCAAACTTTTTCCTTGCGTACACCCTCAGAGCACCCCCCTCTATCCCCATCAAGGCTCATACTTCAGCATTCTTCAGATACTTTATGAAAGTTGTATGAACACATAAGTAAGGAATAAGCAGAATTCCTTGGGATCAGGAAGTTTAAAGCTACAAACAGGTAAAACTGACAATCAAAGCACAATGTATTACTGAAGTTTTTGGAAAGGAAGGAGTATTACAGGTAATGTAGGAGTTCATTAAATATGTTGGGTCAGCAGCATTATCAGCAACTCAGAGTACAGTAATAATGGAAAGAGACAACAAATGCATAAGCCAAGACCTTCCACTGCAAATAAAAGAAGAAAAAATAGGAAAGCACACTCTTCTATTCTAGTTACTTTGAAGAGTACAATGACAAGAAAAGGTTACTCCCCAGTGGCAACACAAATTCTTTGTCAACATAGAAAACAAATTCTGATTAAGACTTATAATTATTTGACTTTTTTTAAGCTACAAAGCTAGAAGTACAAGCTAAAAAGAAGTCAAATTAAATTATTTGAAGTAACTTTACATGAGCTTTAAGGATTTCAAGTCTTCTGGTTTGTAGTCTTAGCACAGTGAAGTTTAAGCAGAGTCTTAATTCAGAGATTAATACCCAAAGTACACTGGTTAGTTTTCACATGGTAAGGCTGGAAAATCCCCGATTAATTTAAAGTCTCCTTAATGAGGCAAATCAATAAAATGATACAGTAGGTTGCTCCCTGGGTCCTTATTTGCATTCATCTTAGAAGACTAAGCAATTCCAGCAGTTTATAAATATAGTTTCTGAAATGCTAGATAAATATTAAACAGCAGGCAGAATTTCTTCATCATGAGAAGGATGGCGATTCTGGCCAAGTAATAGTCAATAAAAAGGGATATTGTACATCCTGTAGCTCTAGTTCATCTGATTTTGAACAGACTAATACTTTACATAGGTTTGTTTGTTGTTTGGTTTTGTTTGTTTGGGGTTTTGTTGTTGTTTTTCTTTTTAAAAAAGGCCATACATTTTTGAACAAATCTTTTCAGCTGATGCATAAAGATATAGAAGGAGTGATGAATATGCTACTTATGTTTGAATAAGATCAAATAAGGTGAAGAGTTACTACCCTAACTAGAAGTCTTCCTTTAGTATCTATCTTTATGATATTTAGACAGTGAGAATAATTAAGTAACATAAATTTAAGGCTTGAGAGGTCTAAAAATTTGCCGTAAATCCAATAATAAATTTAATACTATTCGAGTCCCATATTTTTCCCCCCCTCTTTATCTCCTTGAAAAGGAGCTGCTCACAATTACAGCTGCGTTCTCAAGGAGTTTATTAGATCACATAATACAAAGGAATGTGTTTTTCCCTGCCTAAATCTTTAGTTATAAGAAACATCTAATTTTTCTCTGTGTCAATGACAGAAAAATTATAGCAGTATTTATAATCAGAATTATCCAGCTTTCCTGTTAACTTAACAATGTGACAGGTAAAAGAATGTACTCACCATTTTTGTAGCATACAGACTCCCCCTCCTCTTTACCTGTCTTTCCCATGTTTTTAACAGCATCACCTCAGACATTCCTGGACTGCTGCATTACCGTCTTCATTCACCTTCCAGTGTACTTAGCTTAATAAATTCTTTCTGTTAAATCAAATGAAGCGAAGGTTAGTATTACTTTACTGAGCACACTCATCTTTCCAAGCTTCCCAATAAAAGTAACTAAGTAAGAATATGCAGTCCAGTGAGGCTTCTAAAATGAGACAAACTAGTAAAAAAAGTCTTTTCTAAACAAAATTTGATTACAAACAAACAAGGGACAAAGAACCCAAACATGAGTGATAGGAACCATTCCTCCTGTCTGAGCATAACAGCTTCTCTAAAGCCTTCTCTTAGAATCAGCAAAGAAACAGGCTAATACAGAACATTAAATTACATCTGGAGTAACTTTCTCCTACTCACTGAATTCAGAGGACATACAGATAGACCAGTGATAGACAGAACCAACAACAGAGCTGGTCCACAGCAAAAGCAAACAAGGAGACAAGACCAAGCACAACACAGACAGGAACAGCAGCCTCACCAACAAGGATGTGGTCATGTACACCAGAGCAGGAACATCCACCGTAACATCACCAGGGCAACCATTATGAGACAAGTACTAGGGCAGAGCTGAGATCACACTGCAAAACCACTATCAACAGGCAAAACCCAACACTAACTCCAAAGATGGATCTCAAAATTCAGAGGGTGAGTGGGTAGAGATCCCAGGAGAAGCTGATCTGGGCAATTAAGGCCTATTGGTGCACTCAGGGCCCTGAAAACTAGTTACTTGAAGCTGACGTGATTCCTTGAAGCTGAGAATAATTAGCTAACCTGCATGTTTTGACACAGCTGGATAACATCTTCCCTGATGAAGGCACTAATTACTCTTACTATACCTGGGTTATCTCAGCTATGACTAGGTTTTCCTCTAGCTAGCAGGAACACAGGTGTATTTTCCAAGGCTTTCTCCAAAGGATTTCAACAAGCTCTTATGTGAACAAACTGGGAGAGATTTGTCAAGGCTAGTGATGTGTTTTATGCTGTCTGCACTGGTATTTCCTACTGGGTTTGATAAATCTAGTTTTCTTAAGAGAAATCAGAGAGCTGCTCAAAGAAAGCACTATGTAGCTTAAGCGGAGATTTTGAGAAGAGCCAGGCTTTGTGTCTATTCAGAACAAGATTAGATTTAGGCCTGGGTAAATCACCTTAGGCACGAGTTTGCAGGGCTTGTGACAGGGAGCTGTGAACTATGTTTACGCACACACTGTCATTCTTTCGAAATACAACTGTGTTAGTGAGGCCTTAATTTGATGTAAAGTTGATTGGACAAAATAAAAAGAAGCAGCCATTTCAGGCAGGTTTGGTGTTCTTAACAATGCTCCATCTCTGATCAACACAACAGGAACATCTCTTGTTGTTCTTCTGCCTCTGAGAGTAAAACATCCCTCTAAAGCAATGTCTCTGCACAGCCAAATGAAGTGTGACTGTAGCACAGGCAAGCACATTTGCGCAAATATTAATCTAGCAGTAAAACCCCAGATATTGCAGGAGAGCCCTCTGCATGGAGCATCACCTCTAGGATGGCTCTGCTGAGGATCCAGTAAATCACCCAATAAGTATTTTATCTGCTAGTCCAGCTCAAGCTCTGTAGTCACAGCTGTGGTTATAGAATCTGGCCATTTCACAGCTGGCAGCACAAGTGTGCCAGAGCTAACCCATACCATGATGTCATTATTTAGACGTAGCCTGAACACTTCCCTGCACATGTTTCTCTCAGATTAATGTGTTCAAAGCTTTTTAGCATGTCTCCAGTCTGTTTCTAAACTTTAATTAGGATTAAACATGGGGTCCCTTAGAGCTGCTGGGATGTCCAGGTGACTTTTCTTCTGGAGGCACAAAAGCATAAAAGTCTCTGTAATTTTTGTTAATTCAGTGTTAAGCCAGGTTTTCAAAGCTATTGGGAGGAAAGTATGTACTATTTGCCGACTAGAGCTGTCAAGTATATTTCTTAAGTAAAACCAGAGATGTTCTAACAAAATTTTCTAGCTACAGAAAAAACATAGGTATCATATTTGGAAGACCATATATACGGTATTATATGTAATCTGCTGGTGACTTTCTGAGTATTGTATGAACTGGAAAGAGGGTTTTTTTGTTTTATTTATAATCAACTGCCAACTTTCTAATAATAGCAGTGATCTCATCAGAAGTGAAACAATGCGTTCCAACAGATCGAATTCCTCTGGAGAAAGTGTGGGGAAAGGAACAGTTCTCAAAAAACCTCTCTGATTTTTGAAGAGAAACATTGCTAAGCTTTTGTTTTAAATAAACTCAAACCCTTTTGTTTTCATCAACCTTAAGTTTTTCAAAATGCAGGGAAACTACAGAGTCTGTGTATTTCAAAAGCTAAAATGTTTGCACAGTGTCAGCCACAGGATCTTTCTTGAGAGAATTAATGTAGCGTCTTGTGTGGAAGAACTCATTGGAGTTCAAGCCACTGGCAGAAGAAATTAAAAATGATACTTTTCCAAGTACTTTTCTGACTCATATACCCACTGCACTAATATGCTGAAATAAAGCACTGATATGCTGAAAATACTGTGATACTCATAATGATAAAGCATCTCAGAAATATCCCCAAAATATACTTAAAGAATGACTGTATATTGAAGCAACTTCTAGTAAAAAATACACCACTCTAATGCAAACCACATGTGAAAAGCCATGAGTGACTCCGTGAAGAGCCAGGGTGTTAGGTACCGAATGGGTACAACAGCCACCTGCATCATTTATAGCAAAATATGTACAGCCTGGCACTTTGCAATGTAACAAAAATACAGCACCTTAAAGAAAAAAGGCTTTAGGTCAATAATGTCAAAGGCCTAATAGGCGTTAACTGCCATCAGGAGCCTCACCTCAGGCCTCCTCTGAGCCAGGACTCTACATAATGTAAACTCAGGCTGGGGCCCAATTTTTTTTCTTGGGGGCTGCGTGGTGTCCCTGGTTGGGCTGGGGGCCTGGTCCCCATGTCTGGTGGTCCCCAGACTGTTGGTGACACCTGTTGTCCTCTCTTGCCTGCTCTGTTTGCCCGCTGCTGGGCCTGCAGGATGGGCTATGTCAGTGGGGCTGCTGGCCTGCCTTGCAGCTCCCCGAGGTAACAGCCCTGCTCCCTTCTGTATAAATGGTATATTAGCCTTGGCCCTTTTTAAAAATGGTATATGGGGTGCAGCATCTGAGGGTGTGAATTGACTCAGTGTCCAAAGACTCCAGAAACCATATGGTAAAAGTAATTGTTGCCTATTTTTAGCAGGTTACTTTCCCTATGTGAAATGCAGAGGTGTCAGCAGCTTTCCATCAGGAAGTCAAGCCTGTAAAAGGGGAGGCTTTGTCTATCTTTTGAGAGGAGTAGAAGGAAAATGTAGCATGGATCAGAAAAGATAGCAATAGTTGCTTTAAAGGTTAATGTAATTTATGCAGGAAGTTTAACAGTTGCTTGTTGTGGGCTATTAGGCACAAGAGAGAGTGTGCAAATGAGCAGATTAAAAAAAGCAGTTTTGCCCTGATTTTAAGGATTAAACTAACTTTCTCTGGCACTATGGGAGACATAGTCAGTGATGCAATACTACTTATATTTCCTTTACGAAATGTTAAAAGATTTTCTTATGCTATTTATAGTGTTAAAATTAAAATAGTCTTATCTGATATATGCAAAAGCTGATATTCATTGAAGGATAGGTTATAATAAAAGAGATAACTTTGATAAATGTAATTCCTAACTAATAGCCTCTCAGGGAAAAGAATAAAAAGCTGAAAACTTATTTCAGTGCCATAGCTCAGATCTCAAATATGTTATGGCTATCTTGATTTCCACAGTTACTTGATCAAGCTAATTTCTCTGAAAAAGGTATGCTATTCTAGAAAACTGAAGTAATTTTGAGTGTTAAATCATAACAGGAGGATAGCTGTGGGTTATTTTGCTCAGAAACTTTATATTCTGAAATACATCTGTGTGCATCTCTATTAGAAATCAAACTATTCCGCCTCTGTTTCTTAAAGCTTAAAGGATGACATGACCATTCACTCACACTTGGTTGGTTGGTTGGTTGGTTTTTTGTGTTGTAGTTTGTGGGGTGTTTTCCTTCTGACTTTAAGGCCTTTAGTAGGACCTTTCTCTTTTTGGATATGCAATAATTGAAAGGCCTGGGTAAAGACAGCATAAAGGGGCTATGAAAAAGTGACAAATTAAGTATCTTGATATAGACAATAATGACAAAGAGTCTGCTTTGCTGATGTGACATCTTGTAGGTTGACTCATTCTGAAAGCCCTGTATCTTTCTACCTTGAGCCTGCAGCACTTCTCCAGTTCCTCTGCAGACTTGTCTGCATCAGGGAGTTCAGGAATTGTGTAGCAGACATATCTCTTTCTGGCTTCTACTACCCCATTTTCAATTCAGCTAGGAATTACATCAAGAATGTAGATTAAGATTTCATTGCTATTTCTTTGCCAAATGACACCTCACATATTTTCTTTTCAAAGTTTATATCAGCAAGAAGTTATCATAATATGCTTGATAACTTCTGCAGTGCTGACACCAGCAACAATACTCTTCGCTCTATCAAGCCTCTCCCCCCAGCCCCCTCTCCGCAAGACCTTGACATTTCTAACGGTTCTTTTTACACTCTTGTGACAGATGGAAATAGTTTTGTGTGCTCTCAGCTATATGCCGGGTATATACTGTGGGGCAGGAGGGGTACAGTGGGGTAGGGGAGAGGCCCTGAGGCAGGTTTGAGGAAGAGGGTGTGGAGGCTGGAAGGCAGGTTAGGCTGGTGAGCTGCAGCTCAGGCAGAGGATAACCAGCTGGACAGGACTCTAAAGAACAGAAGGAACCACCTAGAGACCCAAGGGCACTTAGCTGGAGTCTGCTGCAGCTACCAGTTAATTGAAATGAAGGCCGGAAGCATGGAGCTGCACTGTAAAGACAATGGCTGGAACAGAGGTCCTTGTTAACACTTCTATTTCTATGCCATTTTTCATAATTCATTAAATGTTTTTCTATTTAATAAGTCAATTATCCTAGACTCTATAGAAATATAGTCCAACTTTTTAGATTTTCAAAGCCTTTTGATTTTGGTTAGGTTGTTAGAGCAGACCATCTTGGCAGATCCATTTCAAAGGGCTGGCCAAACTGGGTTCAGTTATAGCTGCTGCTATCACAAGGGTTAAATCCTGACCCACCTGTGCCCAGTGCAGGAGTTGGGCTTCCTTCCAGTGGATGCCCCATGTGCAGGCAGGGAGAGGACTGTGGCCTGTGCCAGCAGGGCCCTTGCTCTGGCTGATCTTGGCGCAGTGCTAAGCACACCCTGCCCACAGCCTGAAGTGTCTGGTCTGGACCTGCAGAACAGGTAGCCCATGTATCAACAATAGGGGTAGCTAAACTCAGCAAAAATGGGTCCCTTGAAATAAAGTCAATTCACTCAATAAGCTATTAGCAACCATAAAGACAGGTACAGGAGGAACAACTGCGTATAAGAAATGTGTGAGGGGACCGCATTTTGATTTCTTGTCAGCAGAGGTTCTAAATACTGAATTATATGTTTATCTCTAGCTGTCTGATTAGTCTTTTAAGCTAATCAAATTTATTTGCTCATTCTTCACAATCTCTGCTATGTAAAATTGTCCAAATTTAAGGAATAAAAGCCAAGCAATACACTTATTGAGAAAGAAGCATGTGTAACTTCCCATAGTTCTAAAACCAATACAGCTTTTAAGTTAGAAATGGAGGAAAGAAGGTATCTGAAGCCCAGCCTTTACACTGCCTGAGGCTGTGGTGTGCAAGAAATGTTACCTCAGTCTGCTGGAGTTGTATGTTATGAATATCTGTTGTTCTGATGGCCATTTTATCCAACATGAACAAAAGTAATAAGACAAAAGCCGTGAATGTTACACTGAACTCAGAAGAGCAAGAAGCCATTTACACAGGACAATGTGCCTTCCTGATTATCTCTGTGTAGTGGAACATGTTACATTTAGCAATCCTGACTTGTAGCTTGGGGTCACAGAATCACAGAATCACAGAATGTTAGGGATTGGAAGGGACCTCGAAAGATCATCTAGTCCAATCCCCCTGCCAGGGCAGGAACACCTAGGTGAGGTTACACAGGAAGGTGTCCAGGCGGGTTTTGAATGTCTCCAGAGAAGGAGACTCCACAACCCCCCTGGGCAGCCTGTTCCAGTGTTCCATCACCCTCACTGAGAAGAAGTTTCTTCTCAAATTTAAGTGGAACCTCTTGTGTTCCAGCTTGAACCCATTACCCCTTGTCTTACTGTTGGTTGTCACCAGAAGAGCCTGGCTCCATCCTCGTGACACCCACCCTTTATATATTTATAAACATTGATGAGGTCACCGCTCAGTCTCCTCTTCTCCAAGCTAAAGAGCCCCAGCTCCCTCAGCCTTTCCTCACATGGGAGATGCTCCACTCCCTTCAGCATCTTCGTTGCCCTGCGCTGGACTCCCTCCAGCAGTTCCCTGTCCTTCTGGAACTGAGGGGCCCAGAACTGGACACAATATTCCAGATGAGGTCTCACCAGGGCAGAGTAGAGGGGAAGGAGAACCTCTCTCGACCTACTAACCACCCCCCTTCTAATACACCCTGGGGTCTCTGCAGACCCCAGGGTCTCTGGAGACAATCATTGTCCTTGTATAAAGCCTACTGAAATATTTGAATTGGATGTT
The DNA here is from genome assembly GCF_036013445.1 of Caloenas nicobarica. NCBI lineage: Eukaryota > Metazoa > Chordata > Aves > Columbiformes > Columbidae > Caloenas > Caloenas nicobarica. Next base: position 15,507,571 of record NC_088250.1, on the reverse strand, counting down.
CATAGGCCATGGTTTAAGGATCTGTACCTTTCCATTTGAATTTCCCTGACTTTGTGATACACGTGTCATTCTGAATGCTATTTAAATAATTTTCTTTGTAGTATTTTCCTTCTTTCGAAGACTAGAGTATGTTTCTTTGCATGTCTTACAAAATGAAGGTGAAAGAATAAGGTAATTATTTTCAAAATTATTTTCTTAAGCTGTTTTAAACAAAAAGAAATGGTTTAATTCCTTTGCATTACTTGGCTTCCTTGCAATGACCTGTAGCAGTCAACAAAGCAAATTGAAGTGGAAAAGGATTGTAGTTTTGTAACATACTTATAATGCAATCTTGCAGTAAGCTATTAAAAAATTTACAACCCAAATCTAGAGAAGTTGTTATGCAGTTAATATTTTGCAATTAAAATTTTATAGATTTAAACATTGTATGAAAATATTAAAAAATTTTCTAACTTTTTCCTCAGTTTTGGGGGAATTCTGTGGTCTGAGATGAAGCTGAAAAATCTGTACTTTTACCCTGAAAGACAATGTGGTAACACTCCAGGGAGGAAAAAGAGGGATTTTTGTTTTCATTGGAACAAAACTGAAGCAGGAAAGAGCTTTGTATTTTTACTTCCATGTGAGAGCTCTATATACAGGTGAAAAATAATGGAGCAGAGGGGCATAGTAGTTAGTGCTCTGTGAATTGAATGTACTTTCGGTGTGTGAAAAGCATTTCATTTCACATTGCATTGTGGAAAAACACTGTGCTCTATGTTTTTCATGTTTTGTCTTCCCCCAAAAGCACTCATTCCTATCCAAGCTACTATGTCCGTTAATTGAACATAAGTTGAGGAAAACATTTTTTGCAGATTTCTGTTGTAGGTCTAAAGAACAACGTTTCTATAAAGAAAGGTGAAAAAGTCAGAAAGCTTAATTAGTTTACAAGTTGTTCTAGTCCCTAGGTGTTTATATTGAGTTTTCATAAATCACCCCGCTGTCTGAACGCAAGGTTGGTGGACCTTTAAGGCTGGAGCTTTCCAGTTCAATTTCCTTGATGTTGTAGTGTTTGTCTTATTCTCATTGTTGCTGATGAATAATTCTTTTAATGTATTTTGAGCTAGCAAGAAAGGAGTTCAATGAGAATATCCTCTGTAACACTTAAGGCCCATTACAGTGAGGTTATATTGTGAAGGAGAAAGACTGTTTGCTGTCTTAGCATCAGTCAGAATCTCTGTAGTTTGTGTATGAGGACAAAGGATTGCCATTGCATCGGCCAGGAGAGCAGGTACTCATTCTTAATCTGTCTTTTAGTTTTCTCTAGCAGATTCTTTTCAGCTCTGCAACATTTTGGAAGGGTACAATGTTCTAAAACTAAAACTCCTCTAGTATTTTCACTTTTAGAATAAGAGTACCATCACATATCACAAAACAGCCCCCCAAATCATCCCAAGTTTCTGTTTGTGTACTTCAAGTACTCTTTCTGGATAGATTTTTCAGTTTTTTGTAGATTTTTCAGTTTTCTAAAGCAATGAAAACCCTGGCCCATGACATATACTCTCACAAATTGCAGTCACAGCTTGACAAATGAAGCTAAAAACTTTGGTTTCTAGAATTCATTCTGGGGCTAATATACTCAAATTAATATAAAATATTTGGAAATAATTTATTTGGCAAGAAAGAATGGATATGACTTTTCTCCCTGTGTAAATAAAAATGTCAGTACCAATTAGGCCTTACCTTGTATCTTGAATTGATACTTATGACTGCAAAATGTCACTGCTCTCTACTGTACACTCTTTAAATTATTGGACTAGAAATAAATTACTATGGAACTACATTCTGCATTTTTTCAGTTTTCTAGAGATGTTTTTAAAGTGTATGCACAGACTTGATGAAGACTTTGTTAAAGTGTTGCAAAAGTTTACCAGTAATAACAAAGAGCTGATGTTAGGGAGTAGTTCGGAATATAAAAGTGATGTTTATCATCTGGATTTTTCAAGAAGGAATAATGTGCAGCTAGAGACTCTTTTCAACATGACAGCAGGTAGCCAACCATCAGCCCAAGTTATTAATCAGAGAGCACAATACTATATAAAAACACTTCTTATGAATTAGGGAGTAAAAAATCCTGCCTCTCAGCAATCACAAAGGAAAAAAAAAATAGAGGAAACAGTTTAGAGCCTCCCAGAGGAAAAGGAATACTGGTAAGTGGATAAATACTGTTTAGTACCCAGCACATAATGGAAGGTGTAGTAACTGGGGCAGGCTGATTGGGTTAGCAATGATTTGGGGAAGAGTTCTTAAGCAGCGGCATCTGTACCAGTTATAATTTTTAGGCAAAGCCAGAGGCGTCACAGGGTTTGGTTGAGTCACAGTCTATCTTTGTATGAATTGGTACAATTAATGGCTGTCGTCATGGAGCAAAGGGTGTCTTCAATACTTATTCTTGAGTTCTCAGTATGTGGTTCACTTAATCCTGCTGGGATCAGGAATTGACCCAAGGGAAGTTTAGTCATTCCAGGAAAAAGGTATAGCACTGCTAACTTATTTTTCATACTGTTTTGGAAAGAATGACTTCTCCCAAGCAAGCAAAATGGTTTACAATCTGAATCAAGTTAATAAGATGTTTGTATCTTCAGTTGGATTAAGGCTAGTTATCTAAGGAATCTTCATCTTTTGACCTCTTCCAGTTCTTCCACATTCTCCTTTCCTCCTTCTTTGAACCTTGGGCCAGTTCTAACCAAATTTCACAAGACTGAAAATACTTTTTAGCTGTTATAAGCTACACTAAAACAAATGTTTGAAGAGACAGATGGGAAAAACCTCAGGTACAGGAAAAGCTGTGACTTTAACCACAAGACAAGCAAATGGATTGAGGAGATGGCATATGATATCCATATGAAATATCACATTTCAAAACTTAAACTACCATAGTATTTTATCCAAACTACTTGTAATTTAGCAGCAATGTGAGTGGCTGATAATGTACAAAAGCAAAGAGAGCGTAGATCAGGCTCTTCTAGCAAAAATATTAAATGAGGCATGTGGGCAGTGATGAGTACATTTCCTTCAGCGAAATATTACAGTTTGAAAAAGAGCTGTCGTGCTTAGAGGACACAATAACTGTGTCCCAATATGAGTGTCCAGTCACATTCCTGCAAGCAGCTCTGCTTTTCAGTTCGTTTTCTTTCTAGACTGACTAGAGTTGGGTATCAAGGTCTCCTTGACAGTCTACGAAAGATGTAAAATGAGAAATACATTCCTCCAAACTACCTTCCTTCACCATGTGGTTTTTGTAAGCTCTTTAAGGAGAAGTTTTCCTTCAGGAAGGACAATAACAATTGGAAAAAAAAAAAACAAACTGAAACAAACAACACCCCTTTCTCTTCTACTTAAAAAAAGAAAGCTATTGTAATAAAGTGCCTCAAGACGACCACATGCACCTAAACAATATCTATATTTTGACTGGGTTAGCTAGCATATTCCATTGTCTGGAAAACTTTGAGTAAAGTGAATTTAGACATTTCTGATTCCATTATGATGTAGCTAGCAGTTCTGTTTTCATATTGAAATTCTATCATTTCCTTCCACAAAAGAATTATCAAAGACAGCTGCCCTTCATTTTTTCATACCGCATGTATGATTTTTTTCAAGAGACAAAAGAAAAAGTGACTATTTCTGTAAGAAAAATCTGCCCTAGGGAAGATATTTATTTCTCCCTGTAGGTAGTTGTACTTTTCCCCTTCCCTCCAGTCCATTAGATACTCATGATCTGGGTGTTGTTTACAAGGTATCTTGATGTACTCTGATACTCTGAAAAAAATCTCAGATTCATTTTGAAACTACAACACAATGGCAGTTTGACCAATCTCAAATTCCCTCAGCATTTTCCCCCTGGGCTCTCTTGCTTGGGATTACAGCTGTCAAGAAAAAGAGCCTGGAGAGCAGGGAGGAGTATGGGATTGGTTTGTTTCAGGTTTAAAGAAAAAATATTTTGTCATCTCTCCCAGCTAGTTCACTCATTTAATAAAAATAAAATAAATAATTAAAAATGACTCCCATCTCTATTTGCTTCAAGTTATACAGAACTAAGTTCAGAAATCTGAGCAGGGATCATGCCTCTACCCAGAAAGAATTATCTGTATTTAGCTCAGCTGTGCACTGAAGCAGAGCTATTCCATCTCTGCTCTACAGTAACCTTTACTTTTCACAGTCCAATATAACAACATATGCCAAGCAATGGGGAAAAAATCCATATCACAACTTGATATATCAAGGAATATTAGGCAGGATACAGAGGCATGAATATTTTCCTTGGAATTTATTAAGGCAATACATTGTTGTATGGTCTTTTCCAGCAACATCCTTCAAAGTAGAGGGTTTTTTCTTTTTTTTCCCCTCCCTTTTTTTTTTCCTCTGCTATTGGACATAGGCTTTCTCTTTCTGCTGGGACAGAGCAATTTGAACAAGTCTAATGCTTGTTCCAAAAGGCACAGGTCCATAATATCTGGGTTCAAATGTTGCTTGCCAGAAGAGGACGCAGTATTGCAAGCAACAGTTCCAACCATGAATAGCAAACATAATTTAGATTACTGCATGACGGCACAATACGCATCAATAGATAAGCTCTCTTTGTTTATGTGCGAAATGAGTAGAAACCGTCCACATGTTGAACCACCATATCAAGTCTCTTCTCCAGTGTGTAAGTAGGCAGAAGAATAACATTTTTTTCCCCATTAAGAACTCAGTGATGTAGAAAAAACACATTATCCAGACACCAGTTCCTTATTGTTGTATCATGCCTGATTGATGGGTTTTATTTTACTATCATCAGATTAGATGTGAGATAAATTTAGGAGAAGTATGGGAACTCTCTTGTTTTGGTGTCATGTGCCATTTAAGACTACCCTTGAGCGGCTAATGAGGTTAACTCGCAGCAAGGTGCAACAGTACCTTAGTAATTATCTGTAAAAAGGCTCGCTCCTCTTTGCTGTGAATTTGTAATGAAAGTGTTCTGCCAGTTCCCAGAGACAGGTAAACAATTTGTACACAAATTGATTAGCAGCTGAGATGGTACTTCCATTCAGAATAAACAGATGAAGGGTTTTGTTTCCATGTATAAATCAAGTTGATGACAGCCATTTTATATGCAAGGTTTTCACTTCTTTGACACCATGGAGACTGCTTCAGTTCTTGTGCCTAGATAGAAAGCAAGTGATTATCCAGTACAACTGTCATTCTTCAGGCTTTCAGTAGATTACCAACATGATATGGAATATGAACGTTCCCTGGTAAAGGCCCAAACAAGTCAGAAAAGGCTGTGAGGTACACCTGCAGGCAGGTTCACTGAGCAGATAATCCAATTTGCTTATCCTCTGCTCTCCTGGTACTACCCCATCATCCTGCTGAACTGCTTCTGGAGAGCTCACCTGCACTCCGCTGTACTTGGTTTCTCAGAGGACTTCCTGTTGTAGTGGTGTAACAACAGCCAGTGAGTAAAAACAAGCAACATGGGCTTGAAAAGGAGTTCAGGTAAGAGAGACATTAGTATTTTAACTCCTGATAATATTTGCTGTGTGCATTTTGGAAATAACTTGCAATAGGACTTTCACTTTTTGGAATTCATTTGTTTGATAGAGTTATTGGTCTAAGAAATGATCAGATTAATGTGGGACATATTTTTGCATATCTACATTTCACAAATATATTCAATCTTTTAATGGTGTATATCAGAATTTGTAAACTTTATCTCTCATTCCCCATTTCTCGATCTCTAGAAGTTGTTCACTGCAACTGGTGAACATAATTTAAGCAGCAGGAAAAAAAAATACTATTTTAAGACTAGGACACTAAGAAGTGAATCATTGAAATGATAAAATATTAAGACATATTGTGCAGCCTGTGGAATGATAATCTGAAATCAACACATAGCCTTCTATTCGCATGAAATTCAGGAAAAACAGGAAGACACACTGTCAGAAATGCATAATAGTGAATGCATTTTGTAGGCAAATTAACAGCACATGTCTCCATTGAAGTTAAGTGTATAATTCCAGTTAGAGTTTATCCATGGTGCAGTTGGCTTTCAAGGAATATCCAGTCTATTCTGCAATTGTGTCCTGAAAAGGGCCATGATCTCATTTGTGCTTTGGACCTTCTGAGGTATTTTAAGATGTTTTGCAGTCTGAGGTGAAATAGTAGATTCTAATGCCATTAAATGCACTGACTTTCTCCTGTTGCCAAGCTGGAGAGGAGAGAGATGTTTTTCTGCAGACATTTTTTCCCTAGGCCTCCCTTAAGGCAACTTTTTACCTGGTTTCCATTTTGTAACAGAGGAAGAACAACCTACTGTATCTGTTTTGATAGTCAAGACACTCAAATAAAACACACTTTTCTTCTTTCATTATTATAAAATTATAGAATCTTTATTTATACCATATAACCAGATGATCAGATGAGTTGCACGAATAATATATTAATATTTCTTTTTAATTAGGTTATCTTTCACAAAGAATTTGCTCTAATAGAAAATGGTTGAATCTCTATGCAAACGGCCCACACACAACTTGGATTTTTCTTGTTTATTCAAGTTTATTTTAACCAGCTCTTAAAGGTTTTTCAAATAGTGTGCTTAATATTCTTTACCTTACATAGGACTGGGAAGGGGAGAGTTGTTTTGTTTTCAGTCTTCAAACACATCTGGAATGAAGAATAAACTCCAATCACTGTCCTTCTAAAAATATTACTTTTAGGATTCATTGCTGCTGCCAACAAAATGAAGGGCCGAAGTTCTTTTGCAATAACTTAATCTTGCAATGTTTGAACTGTGGATAATGCACACAACTTTCTGATTGCTATTTACTTGATCACTTTTTAAATGCCGAGGAAAACTTTTCTATTAGCATAAATCGATCACCAGGTCTTATAGAAAGGCAAAATTCATAATTTTATTCCACCAATGCTGTGTTTTTCACATTATTGGGACTTTCACTGGACTTTAGTTCTAATCCTAAATCGAGTGCAAAAAGCTCCAGAGCAACTTGCATTTGGGTAGTCATGCACATGTTCGTGGAGAATAGCCAGATGTTTCTAGCATCCCCTTATCCAATCTGTAGTGCTTTCAATACATTCAGCTGAAGATCCAAAGACCTTTACTCCTCACCGTGCTTAGATTTTACTGTCCTAAGGATTCTTCTCTTGCTTTCTCTGTTACCCCACAATTGAACACTGATCTGACTGACACTCCCATTATCTAAAGTTTGTTGCAGGACACAAAATCAAATTCAGGGTTGTAATGGGAATCCATGTCCAGCAATACATTTTGTCCTAATTAATAACAACTGCTAAGATAATGCAATGGACTACTAGTAGTCAATTCACTGTTTGCTGTAGTCTTAAATCAGATTTGGTCTCAAAGATCAGCTGCTTATAGCAGTTAACTTTTCTGGCTCTTAGAAGTAATTAGTATTACACAGCAAGTTCAATTAAAAACCCACTGCAACTGAGTCAATCGACTTCTAAACACTTCAAATCATTTAAAGTATATGACAGCTGGATATTTTTTTCTACCAAATGGCTCTGTTACTACTTCCTTTCTTATGTATTTTTATGTGCTATGAATAAAAAAAAAAAAAAAAAATTATGCAATCTTGCCCTTTTTTTGCTCTGAGCAGGAGTATCTTTGCACAGAAGATTATCAAACACCTTGCTGTTTCTTTTGTTTTAATGCAAACCAAGTTGTTGGGGGGGAGGGAGATATACTAATGATCATCTATTTTGATAAAATAATTTAATCTTATTTTCTAAATGTACAAACTGCACTTCAAGGAGGGAATACATATTTTTTCAGACTCATGTTTTGAACAGTCCAAGGTGTGTTTTGTTGGTTTTTTGTTTTTTTAAAATTTGGTTTGGTTTTTGGAAAATGATCCTAATTCTGTTTATGTCAGCTGTTCCTCAACAGAACTAGATGGAATACTACATTTGTTTGATACAACAAACTAGTTTGAAAAGGTCTTATCCATCCATGGGCATTAATACAGGCATTTTTTCTTTTCTAGATGTAATTGTCAATGTTTCCTAACCAAGGACATCAAAGCACCTGTAACTTCAACTGCTGACTTGCAGCTGTGGTCTTCTTTATTCTGGAATTTTTACTTTTTTTTTCTAACAAAATTTTTTTTGGAGCAAAGTAAATCTCCTCCTTCCAAAAACAGCTGTTTAAACTTTTGATTCTGTGCACTTTGTGTCTGTTTTGCCATACTTTGGTTAAACGTTAAAAGTTTCTTTTGGAAACGAATACACAGACGTAAGCAGTATCTTTGCTTGCTATTGATGTTAACTTTCTTCAAACTGAAATCTTTAAAGCCACCCTTTTCTCGTGTTCCCTTTTCCCCTATTATTATTTTTATAATGCTTTTTTCTCTTTGTCATATAAGAAAAATAAACAGGCAACAGAACCTCTCTGTTCTGCTGCTCATATGCTGAACACATACAGTCTTTATGCATTACAACTGGAACATAAAATCCAGCTGGTGTTGATTTCAATAAGGAGACATTAATCCACCATCTTTCCTCTTTAATAAAATTGCAAAAGAACACTCCCAATTGTACTGACACTGAAGATGTCTCCAAAACAATGAAACTGTAATAAGACTGCAAAAATAGCTGTGCCTTTATGAATGCATTTTTTAAATGCCTAAACATTTAACAACTGAATGTTCTTTGGCACAGTGTAGCATATGTAGCAAGATTTGCGGTGAAGAGACAGATGCAATGATATGTGATGCATACTGATATAAAGCTCTCGTATAAAAGTACATAGAAGATTTAGCTTCACATACAATAGTATCATTTTTTTCTTGTGAAAATCATACTAACCTGTAACATTTCTTATTTCTTGCTCTCCTTTTCTATTATTTTGTAAGGTCACAATTTCAAAAACTCGGACTACATAAGGTATGAGAAACAACTGTGGGAAAGAATAATGAAATAGCAGGGTAGAGGCCAAGTGATCTTTTGGGTCTTTTCAGTATCTGATTTCAGAACCCAGCTTGCAATAATAAAGCCTAACAACTATGTTTGGGTACAGTATAAAAATCAAGATAAGTACATGGAAAACTATCAAGAACAGGTATGTCACTTGACTGTGGTAGGTTAATGTTCCCATCTCAAATACTTTTTTTTTTTTTTCTTTTAATGAGATGGATAATTGATTGTTAGGGAAGGAAACATCAATTCATTTTGCTGCTGAAGTTCAGATCTTTCCTCTGGTAAGCTCTGACAGTAAATACTCAATGCATAAACTGTAAGTAAAGTATGTCCCACAGCATGTAAATCCAGTTGGTTTTACTGTCTCCTCCCTTCTTTGGGTCATCTATTACCCCAGCTGTCATTATTTTCTCTTCCTACCAGTTTCCTTTTTTCAGAGCACTTGCTGTTCTCTCTGTTTTTTAATATACATACTTCGATAAGAATTCCTTTCTATCCACCCTAACCTTGTGGATATAGGGAGTTGCTAGACTCCATTTATTCTGGCTGCACTGTTTTAGTCTTTTGTTTTCATTTTTATCCTTATCAGCTGTGAATAAAGGCAAGAGGCTTTCTTTACTCTGTTTGCTAGTATACAGTATAAACAGATTTCAGACTCCAAGAGTGCAACCAAACACAGCAACAAGCTGCAGAAAGAAAAGGCTCTTGATTTACTTTCTGCTCCTATTTCATGAAGAGCAAGGATTTTTGGGGTTGTTAATTTTTGCTTATTGGTTCCCCAGATCTTTATGTGTTTTGCAGAGTTTTGTAGTTTTTCTTTGGGGTTTTTAAACTCAAAGTAATTAATTTTCAAATCTCTACATGAGTTAATGCTGGAGTTAATCTGGTTAGTTAAATCTTGCTATATTTCTACAGAATGGTAAAATTAGGTACCTAAAATTCTTGCAGTTCTTCTGTTGATGTGCATTTGTTCTGAGAAAGAAGTTCAAGACTTATGTCCCAAACATTTCTTTGGAAGTTTACATCTTCGGAGATGCTGAGTAGTTCTTTTGAAGTAACAGTATGTGCTTGCTGGGTTTTTTAGAAGTTTATAAAGACTGTTAAAATTTGCTTTAAAATTTACATGCTATGAGTTCTCTAAAATAAACATAACTAATTGTGTGTGTACACTAACAAACAGTAATTCTAAGGAGACAGGAACTAATTAAATGCTCAAAAATGTTGTATCAGTGATTGAAGGAGATTTTTGTCTGAAAAGGACAAAGGCAGAAGTTATTAGAAAGAGCTCTTCATACCATAATTTATGGTTCTAAACCTAAAACCAATCTTCTAAGTCCCACTTGTTCAAATAGAACAACTTGCATCATTGAGACTGAAACTAATACTACGGAAATTGTTCATTTCCATTTCATGTAGAGAAGGCAAACCTACATTCCTTAGGCATCTGGTGACCAAAGGGTGGTATTGGTTAGAGCAAGGGTAATGCCCAAGCTGAATTATTTTCCTTTTTGTGAAAGAAGTAAATAAATATCCCACTGTACAATGCAATTCTACCCTCTGATTTCTGTCAACCTACAGAGGATTTAAGCAGCTCCCGCAATCAGTCTGTTTCTTGCCTTTCCCTCAGTCTCTCCCAGTTGTAGTTTGCTCTCTTTAGTTGTCCTAATCGGTTTTAAGACTCCTAAATAGGCCACTGAAAAAGAAAAAAAGAAGCCTCTATTTCTAGGTTTTTCTCTTCAACACAGAAAATCTGTATGTAAACTTGTAAAGAGGGCACACAAACAGCTCAGCATAATTAAAGGTAAGGGAGCAAATCTTTGAGGGTGAAGAAGGGCAGTAATTCTTTAAAATGTTTTTGCAATCAGAAATTATCATAGGAATTGCATAATTTTCTTTGACCCTTTGAGCATAACGTAAATTACAGCCAAGCAGCCTTTACTGGAGGAGTTTCACTTTGTTTCCTTTCAGTTCTCACATTAATAGAGGAAAAATGTATCCATGTGGTATCCATTTCAGCATTATTTACTATAACTAGTCCCAAGTGTGCAACACTTCCAGCTAATGAGCGATACAGATTAAAGGCAGATGTTTGCTGTAACCATTGAGTTGGCATTCATCTCACAGCAACATGTTTAATCTGTGCTGTATGTTTACTTCCTGGTATGTTGGTTGTCAAGTGGTTGCAGTTCCCTTCTGTTGCAGTTTAAATAAAAAACGCCTCCATCTTGTGCCCTTCAGACACAGAGAAAATGGAAACTGGTAGTGTTCATCATGTTCATCTGCATGAGCAGAGAACACAAGGAGGTTTGATAGTCCAGAAGCTACTTGAGGCTGCCAGTCAAAAGGAATTTGATTTTTTTTTTTTTTGGACAAACCCATGATACTTGTAAAGCTGAGGAGGTGAGCTGACAAGTTTGACTTAAGAACCGGGTGAGCTCTTCCACTGCAACACTTGCTCAGCAAAAGTTCCAATCCATGTCTCTACTGTTTTAACTCAGGCATGATGTTGAGCACGTGCTAGTCTTCCGCAGCAGACTGAGAAGTGGGTATATACGTGTCTACTTGGAATAAATAGGTACTGAGTGACAGTTATCTTTTTGTCTGTACTACTTCTTGTCATCTGACAGTGCATGAGACGGTTTGGTGCCATGATCTTCACCCAGAGATTAGGTCTGTGCAGTGTTGGACACTTAAAAGTTGGATTGTGTTGTGCAAGCACAAGATTGGGGGGGAACCCCAAACAAACAAGATATCAGAAAGGACTAACAAAAGAAAGATCAATATTTAATGATACCTAATAGAAGAACAGGGACTGAAATAAATAGGAATAAAAGAACTTGTGATCATTTAAAAAGGTGAGCAGCAACAACCTAAAGGGAAAAGATACGCAGCTGTTCTCAGGTGAACACTTGGCAAAACTTAGATATTAAATGAACAAAAGAAAACCAAGTTATGTAAAAGCCATTGACACAAAAGGAATGAGTCAGAATTATTTTAAGTTAGAGACAGAAGCAGAGAGAAATTATTATAGAAAAATACTCTAGGAGCAAATATTAAGAAAATATACTTCTAGGGAAGTTAATGTTATCTGCTGACATTGGTGAATATGATTGTATTGCCCTAGCAGACATCCTTTAGCTTTATTAAGGTAGAGAAGAGAGATCACAGTGGGGTGGCAGGAGGTTTTTCCATGGGCGTTATTGCTTTGTATTGTTAATATCAGCCATATACTAATGTAAAATTACTTCCCATATTGGTACATCAGTGTATGATGCATATCAAAAGCTTTGCCATTCTAAAAGTTAAAAGCTGAAAGGCTCTGAAAGGATGTCTTCCTTCAGGGTGAACTAAGGAGCTTACAATACAACAAGAACAAAAAATGTAAGTTTAGGTAGATTAGCTAAGCTTCTTCATGTTCTCTTAGGCACAACATGAAAAATGACTTTTGGAAGGATATTTAAGTAGGGAAGGATGGTTTCACTTACTAGGAAGTGGAACGGTTTACTGGGACTGGAGGTCTTATCATACATGGAGTAGGAAGTTCAAGATGATTCATGGAAGAAGTAAGAAGCTGGGCAGGAGAGCAGAGAGCTCTTTACCTGTAGGGAGTAACAGAAGAAATTTTAGGGTGAAAAGAAGCAAAAAGCTCATGTAGTGACATGTTTGGCTTCAAGAAGATTGTTACAACTAAAGTATGGCTGGGTTATCATGACAGGAGGAGCTGCAGGTTCATGCAAGATGTGGCAATAGCAACATGTAAGTTTATTTGTAGACTGCTGAAAATATTTGCTCACTTCCCTTATTTAGTAGTAAGATTAGCTTCAGAGCTCACATTTTTAAAGAGTAGAGATAAAAATTAGGAAAGTTTCAGCAGTAGATTAAAAATATTATGTCTTTAGGACTGCAGTCTCATGTTGTATTCATCTCAATTGGTGGAGACACCCCCGAGGTGTTCCCTCCTGTTACTAAAAACTGAACCATCGGAGTGAGGAGGAAAGCAGGGAGTCACCTGGAGCCACCAAACTGTTGCGTTCCATCCAGACATTAGGGCAGAAAACACACAGCAGTGAGTGCAAAGTAGAAAGTGGGACAGCTCTACTCCAGAAGAAGAGAATGAAATCTCTCCAAGGAAAGGATAAATGTATTAAGTAAGGAAAACTATTTGGCATTTCTTTGGGAAAAATGGGAAGGCTATTAAAGTAGGGGGGAAAAAGCGATTTAGGAGAAAATATTTTAAATGCCAAATTCCGGTCATCTTTGTGTATTTTGTGTATGGTCTCTATGAAAACTGCACACTGACTTTGAGATTGCTAAGAAGTATGCACAACTGACAGAGAGTCTGTACAATTCTTACAAAAATATTTATGTTTAGAGAGTGTTGTCATTATCTTAACTTGGCATTAGTTGTAGTTTCCCTTTTTCTCACACTAACTTGGAGGGTGATCCTGCTTATTCGGTGGGGAATAAAGGAAGGGAAACATAATGCTGAATTGCTCATTTTGTTTCCACAGCTAAGACATGCGTTAGAAATATTAAGTGACAGGCAGGAAAGAAGATTGATAGCAGATGGGCATATTTATTGTTTTGATGTTTTCTTTAGTCACTTTACTCCCAGTTTTGCAATTGAGACTATCTCTAGTTTGGTAGAACAAATATGACATTTTCTTTCTTGTTTATCGATGTGGACAGGGTGGGCTACCCAGAGGTACACATCTAAATAGGCAATGAATAGCAGCAATTCCCTTCACCCATGTGTGTGACAGTGTGAAAGGATGTGTTAGTTGGCTGTAAGGATCAATCTGTGAGCTGATATCAGGGAATATTAGCGTGCAAAAATAAATTTGCTTGCCAGGCATTAACTAGCAAGAAATAGCTGGTTGGAGAAATACCTTATTATAGAAGGTTAATGACTGATTAGTCATTATTAATGCCATTATCAGTATCGAAGTTGAACAAAGTCAAGTTTTCTCCCTTCATGTTCTTATTCGAAGGGAGGCTACAAGGTCCAGCACCCAGAAAAACAGACACCTGTTGTCTTTGATACAGCTATAATATATCGCTATGTTTTGCCCAGCAATGTGTTGCACTAGCATAGTTCTGTGAATTGTTTGCTCTTTATTCAATGAACATGCACTCATTACTTTTTTGAGAGTAATATAATAATAGCATCAACCATCACACATTAGAACAGTTATTACTTTCAAAGGAATGCTTAGGCTCCATTTTGAGATGTGCTGAATGTTAAATAGTCACTGGGGGGATGTAGGAGTTCTGGAGAGTGTTAGGGTTCATCTGGAATTAGTTTTTATCACAGTATTAAAATGCTGCTTCATCAATAGCAATTTTTGAACTTTCTGGTAAAGTATTGTATGCCATGGAATTGCATATAAAATTAAAATGCACTCACTATGGCATTTCTTTTGAAAGCTCAGCTGGGCTTTTTGCCTGACTGGTTTCAGAGTAGTTTTAAGCAACAGCTATTTCAGAGGTAGTCCCACGTATGGTCCAAATTCTGGGAGATGTTTACTCTTTTAACTTATCATTCTCCGTTTTCATGAAAAGCATCTGAAGATCATTGTCATGAACAGAACTTTAACAGTAATGCTAACTGCAGCAGGTAAGGGGAAGCCCGTTAGTTAGACACTGTATTTGCTTGAGAGAGTTCAGTATGGTATCAGTCATAGGTGGATTTTAGACATTTTAATGTTCTCCAGATTGTACAAGTTCTTTGCATCTGTTACTTTATTTTATAGAATGCACTATTACCTTTTAGACAAGAGCTGAATTTTACCTGCAACATCAAAGCCCATTTACAAGCTGTCTACAGGCTGAGCTGTTTTTCACTGTAGCAAATGAAAAAGAAGGATTACTATGAAAGGACAAACCCAGTAATAATGATGTGAGATATCTACCAAGAAAATGGAAAAAAGTCTGAGCTTGAAATGTTTGGTAGAGAATAACAGAAAAGCCTCATGGTCTGGTAGCTACGGAAATGTGTGAACTTGTGTTCGATGAAAGCACTTAAGGCTGATGAATGTGTTCATAAATTGCATATATCAATTATCAAATAAGAAATAAATCTGTATTTCATTTCTCACTCTTGTAATTCAAGAAGAGTTCCTAAGAAGCTTAGAGGAAAACATGAAAGTTAATTCAAATATCTGAACAAGTCTGTTCAAAGTCTCTATTTGCAGATGCTAACTCAGGGGTTTGTTTTTAATTAAAAGGTGGTGTTCTCCTTGCTCAAAGGTTCCTGTTTATGCCAGCTCTGAAGAATTCTGCACCAGAATCTGGCAACTATCAATCCCAAACTCCAAAGTGATGCTTAATACATTGTTTTACCTAAAAAAAATAAAAGTATTGTCTGGAATTTACTGAGGATTGTTAAGATGGAGCAGCCACTGGAAGAGACTAGTGGCACTTTCTGCTTTACAGACATGTATATTCCAGGACTGAGGATGTATATAAAAAAATTTACAGTGTAGAACTTCTGTAAAAAACATGTCTTTTCTATGAAAAATGAGTAAGCAAGCAAGAAATGTCACGATTTTGGTAGTATTAATGACCCATAATGGAGATAAGTAGTTTCAAAAATAGTGGTGTAGCTGACTACCAAAGATGAGAGCTCATTTCTGCAGAACACAAATAATGTAGATAATTAATCGCACTCCAGGCCTTCAATTACAGTGTAGTTGTAATTGGATGTTTTTCCCTCTCCTACAGGTCACAAATACATGTTGTATAACATGGCTTTACTTTTTTTCCAGCATTAGGGTCTTTGTTTCAACATTAACCCTGTGCTGCCTTCAGCTTTCATATCCTTCCTCTGGCCTTCTACCAGTATTACCAAATTTCTTGTATTTCGTAACTTTTCAGTTTTACACGATATGTGGAAAATAATCCAAGGGTTTTAAACATGCATATTAAATGCATGCATCACTTATATTCTCTTAGAGATATAAACCACATGTCCATAAGTAAAACTCCTCCTTAACTGCACATGCATCTAAATCCAATCTTGCATAAAGTATTACATATGGAAAAGAAGCAAAGGAAAATAAAGGAAAGTCTGGGTTATGACAAATGCATGTAAAACATTAATTCGGCCTTGACATAAGGCCTCAAATAATACTTGGCTTTTGTGAAGCCTTGCCTAGGCTGTTTTAACTAAATGGCTTTGAAGATTTTAGTTTCCAATTTTTTGCTTTATAGATGCTGTAGTGTTTATGTCAAAGGACTAGAGATTCTTCCAGAGGTATATCTCCTTCCTAACATTTCACATATGAGAAGCCCTAAAAGCAAAGGCTTTAAACAGATTATTTTTTCTACTTAGAGATTTTATTACTTTATGAATATTTTATTAATATATTATAATATTAATCTCCCTGAAATCTACAGGAAAAATCATTGTGAGTACAATGAAAGCTGACTTGATATTTTACTTTGGTTTAGGCACCCTTGAGTACATTTTTGTTGCATCATTTAAAAATACTAGACAGTTTTAAAAACCGATGTCCATGTATAGTGTAGATGCTTTCTTTTGTTCTTTCTATCTTAAGCTTATCAGCATGGTTAGTTTTTAGGCTGTCTTATTGTTTTAGGTTCTTGTCATGGATAAGCAACTTAAACAATTTCAAATAATTTCATAAGTAGACATTCTGCCATGTTTCAAAGCATAACTGCCTCAGAAAAAGAGCAATCATATTAAGTATTTTGCACTCTTGTTCTCTGTGCAGAATACTACTTATTAGCCTTTTGTTTTTAATGCAAATTCTCTATTGCTTCTTCCTTTTCTCAACTTTAGAATGAAATGCTCAAAGTCTGTTTCTTTCTCTTGGCTTTGTAGACACCATATAATCAGCATTAGTCTGTGAGAAGTTTGGCATGAAAAAATGCTCTTCTATTTTGGCAATATTTTGTAATGGTGGCTACAGAACTTTTAACATTACGTACTTCCACAAAAAGCTTCAGGGGTACAGAGACTGACCTCCTTTGGGATGGAAACTCTATGAGCTATGGCATAGGGGACATGCCTCTTTAGATACATTGCTAGTTGATACCGATCTTATGCTCAGGTTTACAGTGATCAACAGTAAATCACTCACCTGCACCAATGCCCACACTTGAGCACTGTCAATACCGTGTTTTTGTCATTTGACACTATTTGGCTCAGGCCCTGAATGGAGTTTAACAACTCAACAGTTAAGACACCTGGATAAAATCAAGTATGCTATGATACCTACTGAATCAAAGTAATGTAATAGTTCATTCTGCATTTAATTTTTACAATGAAGAGAAAAAACACATAATAATGAGGAAAATTAGAATAAAATACTTAGGAAGAATCCTTTCACAAAAGCGGATGTAAGAGGAACACCAGAAATATTGTGATTTTGAGTAAATAACCCTTGATATATTTGAACACAACCTTTTTCTCATGTTCTTCCCTCTCTCCCAGTTTGATCCATATCAGATTTTCTAATGTATATAAGACTGTCAGGTGTTCTCGGTAAATCCTTTCTCAAAACAGTTTTTGGTCAACTGTTAAACAAAAGTGAAAATTCAGGTAACATGGTGTTATATAGTTACCTTCAAGAGACCAGCATATGCTCTGACGATCTGACCAACAGATTTTTACTTGTTGGTTAAGTTTGCAGAAGATAGGGCAACTGATTATCTGGGTACCCAGGTCCTCTTAGGCTTTGCCATCTCCAATACAAAAGTGATCACATTGCTAATTTTGTCCTTCCCTTGACAGAAATACAGAGCTTTTTTACATCCTCCTGAGATCACTGTGGGGATGTGATTTTTGTTTACAATGTGGCAATTTACAGTTCTCTGGCAAAGTAAGGAAAATTTAAAATGGGGACATACATTATACCACCATGACAACATTGAAATATTATTTTCAGAGTGAAATTTTCTCTAGCAGTGCTTCTTCAGAAGAAACACTGAATGGGGGTTGCTTTGGTTTCTTACTTATTTAACTTCCCCACAGAGTAATCCTACGTAACTTTTGGTTTATGAGAGAGGAGAGAGTGCTCAGTAGGCAGGTGAAACTTCTCTGGTTTTGTAATCGGTGCAATCCTTTAATCTTTGTTCCTTCTAGTAACTATTTTCTGGTAAATCAGTCTAAGTGATTAATATTTACTCTTTGATCTTAGCATAGCTCCGGATCTAAATGAATAGTAATTCCATTGCTCTTGCTCATCCTCTGTTATCTCCACTCAGTCTTCACCATCTGTTTACATGACTGTCATTTATAACCTCATGAGAACAATAAAACAAATCGGTTCATGTAAGGAGCCAAGGTGCAAGCATGTGTTTACAAATGTGATACTGTTATCTCTTGAGTATGCTCTTTTCATTTCTTGTGTTCCTGGGTCTTTGCTCAACTTCTCTGCAACCCTCAAGAGCAACAGCCCCAGTATTGACTGGACTTTTTTGCCCACTTCAGGTTTTGGAGGACCTAGACTACAGAGGAAGTCACTGGTTCATTCTTTTTGCTCCTAGCCTATTCCTGAACCACACCAATTAACAATTCAGAACTCATGCTAGAGTTCACATATTTTTGCTCTACTTTTCTTAAGCACTGTTCTCATTCCACCCTTAAGTTGTCACTGTTGATGGAAAAAAGTGACAGCAGAAGAAAGAAATCACATTTTCTTCTATTCCCTTCAAATAATATGCATCAAATTTAAGTAAAAAAAAAAAAAAAAAAAGGTTTTGCTCTACATTCCTTTTATTTAAGCATTGCAATACGGATTATGCCAAAAATACATCTCCGAAGAAATACGAAGGTTTCTATGCACTGAGTATTTCTCTTGTATTGTAAAATGTCTCACTTTATTTAAGGAAAAAATTTGCATGCAGAAGGGATTTTGAAAAATGTCCTTTCCTGGGGTAATATATTCCAAACTTACATTTTTACTGCATTTAAAATGATATAACTTGATTTCGGACAAAATCTACCCTAACTTCATCAAACATGACTTCAGAAAACCTAAAAAAGCACCCCTGTATCACATTTTATTTTTAATTTTCTCTGATGAAGAATCCACTATGGTACCAAAAAGGTATTTTAACTGCCCTTAATTTTACTTGCTTACTTTACCTTTGAAAAACTGAAGATAATACATATTTTGATAGCAAAAATGTTTTCTTTTTGTCTACTTTGTGCTCTGCTGCTGTGACTGATGTACTGGCCTTTATTAGGGTTTTAGTAAAATTCTACTGAGGTTTAGTTCTGGAAAACATAAACCAGGTAAGGGAGTCTGTAACTTTACAAAGAAATGTATATACATTTTTGATAGGTAGATCACAACTTTGAGACTCTATCTAGTAACCAGGCTGCAGCTGAGCTTGTCTAATCAAAATAAAACCAGTACATTTACTGAACAAGTTTGAGTACTTGTTTACTACATGCAACAAAGGCCAAATTTGGATGTATTATGAAATGTCAAATACATAAAAATGTTTCCTGACACTGAAATGAGCAGTAGTTTTGCCTAAGAAAGCAGCACATAAACTGCCTTGTTACTTGAAAAACAGGCAACCAGAGTCTAAATGTTTAACATAATTAACAATTCAAACTTGTGATAGACTAGATGTGTATGAGTTCTTATTTTTGAGAAACTACTGAAAAATGAGGTTCTTGGTAGCAATTTACTATTGTTTTTCTTCCATGATTGCATAGAATTCATAGATTACCTCTCTTCCCATCCTTCCTGTCACTGTTCTTGACAGGTACAAATGGCTGAGGAGATGAACGCAATGCAGTTGTCAGCTCCAACAAGATGCTGCAGAAGTATGTACAGGAACAGGTGTCAGTAACAACAGCAGAAAAAAAAAAAAGTTTTTGTATATCGACCACTCATGGATGAGCTGTGAATGAAATGTGTTTTACTCAGATTCATCGGACATTCCTTCAACTGTCTTAATATTGCAGTAAAGATAGATTTATTAGGGATGGGGTTTTTTGGTTGGTTTGGGGTTTTTTTTTGTTTGGTTGGTTTGTTGGTTGGTTGGTTTGGTTTTTTTAGAATATTTAAGATTTAATTTCTGGATGCTGAAAACAATTCCTGGCTGTGTTGTTACTTAGCATATAACTCCCATACAACTTCCCCAAAACTGTTCACCATTTTCCTTCTTTCTCAGAATTTCACTTCTGTCTATTTATCTTTGGGAATTCAGCTGTTATGATTCTACCACAGTCACAACTTACCATACAATGATCCTTTGCAACTGCCTGATAGCCTGTCAGCTTCCTAGTAAAGTTTACAAATAACTTTGAAACCCTGTAAGAACTTAGCATTTGTTTCCTTTGCAAGAGAGAATGAACTGATGGAACATTTCAGAAGCTTTATAATAATCTCTAGAACAGACAAAACTACTATTAATTTGCTTTGGTTTTGCGTATGTATTTTGGAGGGGTTTTTTAGTTTGGTAGTGAATGGAAGAAGCAGCTACACTAATTAACTTTTTACGTAATTCACATATATGCATGTAATTATCTCGGGCTTGCTGATTTAAAAAGCTGCCTCCTCTTGACTTCTGCCCTTAATGTTTTTTTCTGTCATGATCTTTCCACTTATAACTGTAAATTGCTACCCTGAACTGTTTTCCACATTGCCATTAAGAAAGAAAACATCTACTGCAGACAAAACACCTTTGCTTTGATTTCAGAGGCATGTTTTGTTCTGCTCTCTAAATGGCTGTTCTTGAGGTTTGTCTATTGATTAATGAGAAATGAAAGGCATCTCTCACTGTGCTGTGAAAAACATCAGGTGCAGGAACGGCAGGTGAGTCTCCTGCCTTTCCAAAGACACATGTCCCCTCACTGGCAGTATCATGGCAGAAGGCCACCAGGAATAAAATAAATATGGCATACATGAATTCCTTGCCTTTCTACAGGGAATAAGGTTTTCCCTAACTTGCATTTCCTGTGACTGTCATAAAAATATCTAAATCTGTTCTGTTTTCTAAAAGACATTTTAATTTGGACTGTATGCCACACAGTATCTTCAGAGTCAGAATGATGTCACCTTTCTGTACCCTACCAAAAAACTCCTATCATAGTTTTTAATTGTAGAGTCCACATTGTAGGTTTACCCCAAATATGTGGAAGTAACTTTTTTTTTAAAGTGTTGTTTCCTTGAGGAATGCAGAACTAACTTGCATTCCCCACTTTCTCAACTACCGCCGACTCCTCATGATTTTTTTCCTCCCACTTTTTCACTTCACCAGACTTTCCTCGAGGCCGAGCTCAGTTCCCCCGAGCTGTGGTGCCGGGTGCGGTGTGCACACTCTTGGGCTCTGCACCGCCCTGAGGGGCCCGTGGCTCCCACTGACCGTGCGAGGAGCCACCTGCCCTGGGCCTTTGGCCGAGGGGCTCGCCTGCTGCCCCAGTCACCCCTTATTCCCCAGCCCCTCCCCACGGGGGCAGACGACTGAACCAGCCCCCGCCCTCCCTGGGCGGGCCCCGGGGCAGGGACGTATCCCAGGTCCCGTCCCGTCCCTCGGAGGCCCCGGGCATCACTGGGAAGCAGCCCCGGCCGCCCCGGGGCCCGCATCCAGCAGCCAGGTCGGGGCAGCCTCTAGCGGGCGTGACGCTACAGGCAGCGATGGCGTCACCGAGGGCACCCTGTGACCTCACAGCCGCGCCCGCCTCGCGCCAGAGCCCGCGGGGCCTCACCGGCCGCCCCTCGCGCGTGGCCGCGAGAGCGCCCCCTGCAGAGCGCCGCGGCGCGCGCCCCATCCGCCGCCGCGAGGCGCCGGCGATGCCGCCTCCACAACCGCTCCCGAAACCGCTCGGTGTCGGGCGGCGGGAGGCAGGGGGAGCCCGGGAGCAGCGGCGGCCCGGCCCGGCGGGCAGCGAGCCCGGCAGGCAGGCGGGGTCCCCCGCCCGCCCGCGCTGACGTCAGGAAACTTTCTCCGCGGCCGAGGCGAGAGCGGGCCGGAGCGGGCGCCGTGTGCCGGCGCGGCGGGGCGGCCTCCGTCACCTCTGCAGGTACGCGGCGCTCCCCTCGCTGAAGGGCGGCGCGGGGCCCCGGCCCCCGGGGCAGCTTGCGTGGGCGGCGGGGTCCTCCCCGCCCCTCCCGCGGACGAGGGCAGCCGGGGTCGGGTGAAGCCGGCGCGGTGCGGCGGGGAGGGAGGTCTGGGCGCCTGTTGATCGCGGCGGCGGCAGCGCTGCCCGGGCTGAGCCGCACAGCCGCTGCCCTTGGCTGTAAACTTCGCGGGCGGTGGGTGAGCCGGCACCGTGGGGTGGGGCGGGCGGAGGGAACGGGGCCGGGCCGCCTGCAGGGGGGTCGGTATGAGTAACGGGGCTTGTTCCCGGGGCGAGCGGAGCGGAGCGGGGCTGGCGGTGGGGCGGACGCGCCCGCCTGTCGCGTCGTGTCGGTTCTGCAGGTCTCACCTGCGGGGCGTCCCTGAGCGCCGGTGCTCCACAGACTAACGGCGCGGTGCGAAACTTGCCGTGGGCGCAGCTGGCAGCGGTTTTCTCCTCGAACTTCAAAACCGCAAAGACTTAGGAATTTTAGACATGCGATATGCTGTGGTTTAGAGTTCTTTGAATGTCGACTAGCTGAAAATGATCAAGCGCCTTTCCTTTTTCTTTTAATTTTTTTTTTATTTTGTTGTTCTCAGGAAGTACAGTAAAGCCTTTATTGGAGACGAGGTTTTGTTTTTCCTCTGAGGGCTGCGCCGCGGCAGCCCAGCCCACCGCTGGGGCTGCTGAACGCACAATGGTGTTCAAGGGAGGATCTGCCGCTGGCAGACAAACCCAAACCACCACCAAGTTAATTTTAACTCCGCGGAGCGCCGGGGAGCAGGGAGGGTGGAGTACGGGAGTGGTCGTTCGCATCATCGTGTCAGTAGAAAACTGAAATCTGAGCGAGGAATGCAGCCGCTGGCTTGAGGTCGGGTGAGGGAGATTGAGGGGGGAAATTTTCAATTTAAGGGAGTCTGAAAGTTGTAGGAGAGTTCTCTGGAGGAATATGGAAACGCGTCTTGCTCATTTAATTTCGCCATTCTTGTCGTTTATTGCAAGGCACCGAGGGTCAGTCAAAGGCCCATAAAGGTTAATTGTATTCTTCATACAAAGGAATTTGCCCCCCTTCCAAAGAACTAAATTTCTGGGGTTCTTTTTGAACTTAAGATAGTTATTACATTTCTAATTTAACTACCATGCAGCTCTCGCTTTTTAAATTTTCAGTACCTACAGTTGCATTGCAGTTGCAAGTTTTTAAAAAGTCATCTTTATGTGGATGTAACTAAGCTGTATGTGAAGGTGATTATGAAGGCGCTTTGAGTGTGTGTAGAAACATGTAAAATGTTTTAACCGTATATTTGGTCTACTGAGTGTAAATACAAACAAACATCCACTTTTGCATTTTATGTGAATAACTATCAACCTGTCCTCTTAGAAATACTTTTTTTCTGTGATTTTCTTTTGCTGTGTGCTAGACTAACTTATAACTTTAATTGTACCTTTCAGTTGTTGTAGTCATAAGCAATACTTCAGAGTGCCAAACCTCTGCCAGTTACGATGATAATCAAAATAAAACAAAATTATTTACCTGAGGGGAGAAAAAAAATATTTTTGAAGATCAAGCTTCCATTTTTATGGCAATTTCAAAATGAACAGAAAAGTTTGCCTCATAATTATAGTTTTGCTTGCTTGATTTGTTTTGTAGTAGTATGTCAGGGACAACCTCTGATATTTGGAGACTATCCATGTGCACTCAGGGAAAGGAACAATGAAATGGGGGGGGAAAAGGGCAATAGTTTCATGATTATCAGCCTTACGTGTTTTGGTATGCATTTTATTTTTAAGTGTATGGATGCATATGAATTCTAGGCTTCCTTAAAGGCATATATTTCTAGGAAGAGGTTGGATAGAGTGAGTGATGTATGGATTAAGAGCCTAGGAATTACAGCACAGTGTCAAAGGATGCAAGGGAGCAGTTTGGTTTGTGCTTTTAACAGAGCTACAGTGGCAGGCATATCAGTGAAAAGAGACTGGAAATAAGCAGAACAAGTACAAATCAGGTTGCCTTAAAAATAAGGATGACAGTCTTAAACATGATCTGGCTGGTGTTGGGCGTGTCCTGTCAGTGATGAGTACAGAAATTGAAATGACTTTGATGCCAGGAAAAAAGAAAATGCTAGATTGCAACAGTGATCTACTGGTACTATGATTCTGTGTAAAGCATTTTAAATCACAATGGGAGCATACAAAACTGATTCTCAAGGACCAAAAAGGAGGAAGATGTAGTTAATAAGAGCAGATAATGAGAGTGGATATGACATGAACTAGTGGTTGGTACTACCTCCTTAGTCTTTGGCAACAACTTTGTAATCTTTTGAGAGTTCCAAGATTGTGCACCTACTGCTGTGCGAAATATTCACCTGATGTGGTGTTTCAGAATTTCGTTTACAACCTCATTTAAATAATTTTTAGTCTTTTGCTTGTAGACAAGGTTGCATCTCATAGTTCACTAGCAGTGTGTCTGTGTGGATGTGTTCATACAACATTTGTAAATACTACTGGATGCTCTAAAAGTCATAAAAGACTTATATGAAGAACTTGAGAGGTCAAATACTATAAACTGGCATTCGCGTTATGATTATAGAATTTTTCTCTTGAGATAATCCCTCAATAGCGTATTACTTGAATGTGTTATAAGAAAGTCGTTAGTACTACTACATGAAATAATTGAAGGCCAACTTCACCTTGAACTAGGGGACTAATGTAGCTTGAAAGAGAACAAAAAATGAGCTACCTTACCCATGAATTGCTGACATTTCTGTTACTTGCATCAGGACTGTCATTCTATTGTTTTTTAAAAGAGGGAGTAGAGCACTGAGAGCTGAAAAGTCCACCAGGTTCACGTTACAAAAATTACTGCTCCCCCAGAATTTTCAGTTATTGTTGACGGTGAAATGCGTGGCAGAGATTGAAGCTCTGCTTCAAGTAATTCAGCTCTTGAGACAAAAAATCCTGAATTAATGACTTCAGAGAGTTGTTACATAAGAATACAGTAATTGGGCACAAACAAACATTTTCTCCATCCCCTTTTTTGCCTTACTCTAATCTGATTTTTGAAGGGATAAGTGCCTTTAGAGACTCAGGTTGTATCCCAGAAAAGAACAAACAAGACTTTCACTGTTAGAACACTTAGTGCCTCTTGCATAGCTACGTAACAACGTCCTCCTTGCTTCTCTTACCCTCAATATATAACTTGTCATCTAGAAATATTTGTGGATATCCCTGTTCCCAATGGAAGTCAGTGCCTTCCTAGTATCTCCTCAGTTCCTGAGATTAGAACCCACGTGTTTTTCATGCAGTTAGTCTCACTAACTGTGTTTTGCTGAAGATGCCTCATGATTTAAATGTTACATCAAACTGTTTTGTGGATTTGCTGTTGTAGAATAGCCACTATTGCCATTTAATATGTAGCCTTACTCTGGGTTTACACTCGTGGCCTGTGGTAGGTAGGGGCAGGAGAAAGGAGGTATTACATTTATTCTTAATTGTCATTTTTGTGGTCTACCCTCAGGACGGAAACCTGTGACCTAAAAGGAATGCAGTAGTGGCATTACAGTGAGTTATTGCCCACATTTTCAGTCTTAAATATGCAAGTCTAGATCTGGTATGTGCCATTTCATTTGCCCAGGGATGCTGAAAGAACTCTGCAAATGATCATTAGTAGATCTTGAATCTTAAAAATGCTTTCTACCTAGTCTGCAGCTCCACCCGATCTGATAAGCAGAAATGTCGTCTGAAATGCCTCATCTTGCTGTATAGTTTCAAAACATGTTTGTTATGATAAACTGGACATCAAGAGAAGGAAGCGCTGTTACCACATAGATTTTATCCAGGATTTCAGTAGAGAATTTATCCAGCTGGAAACTCATCATGAATTCCCAGGAAAGAATTTACACTCTTGTTCTTCCTCCCCTCTGCCAGCTTAAGCAGATGTTCTAATCACCAAGCTAAGCGGGTGCTCTGCATTAAAATGTTATAATTTCCTCAGGTTGAAATGACTTTTTTTGCCTAATATGTAATTATACCCCCCAAAAAGAGAGAATGAAACAAACATTTCTGTAGAAGAGCCAAGACCCGAGTTTTCCACAGCCATATAAGTGGTAAGCTTTTGCTGAAGCAAGGAGCACAACTCAGGCTTCGTAATGCCCGTGGTTTCCCACAGGCTACTTGATGATGTGACAAAGAAGTACCAGGAAGCTCCTTAGATTAAGGTACTGTATTTCTTTAACTTCTGCAAAATTATTTTTGATTTTGAAGGCCAGGCATTGAGAAATTCTGTTAATTTAAGTCCTGAGTCTGACGTACTCAGCCTATTAGCATATACTGTGTATTCTACTCGCTTTGTTAGTACTGCCTTTATTTTATGTCTAACTCTGAGCTTGCATATTCAGGTTTTATTCTGAGAATTGAGCTGGGGTTTCTCCATTTTTCTATTCCACTTGCAAAGATTCATAAACTTCTGTGCAGCCAAATGGTTTTCAGTTTATTCTGTCAACGATACCTGATCAACATCATTGCCTTGCATGACTGTGCACAAGTGTAACTTGGTAAACAATTATCTTAATAATGCACTGGTTGAAAGCATGATTTTTTTTTTTTTTTGGTCACCAGAAGGTAGAATTGTAATCTGTGGAAGTTATTTAGACATTCTGGTTAGTGCTGTGCTGTAGAGAGATTCTGACCAGTGGAAGTAAATAAAGCTTTTATTTTGAAAAACGTGTGACTCTTAAGGCAGATCTTTTGGCATTCAGAAGTGTCTGCTGGCTGTTTCTGGCAGGCTGCATTTCTTTAGAAGAGCCAGGCATGGGGATACTTCAGCCTTGGGACTAGATAGGGATAGAGGAACCCCATCTCCATGGTGCTTCCATCTTCTCATAATCCCTTAAATAATATGAAAATTTAACACTGCATTCACATTCCTGCTTATTATTTTTAGATAAAATGAGAGAGTTTTTTGAGGACTGCTGGAGTCTCTGAAACTATTCAAGATCTTTAATGGGATTTTTTTTTTTCATTCTTTCTCTGCTCTCTCCATCCCCCCAGTTTTAATGGGGGCAATTTTGGACAAAGGGAGCGTGCAGTAGTAACATGATGTGCAAAACAGAATCCTGACTGCTACCTGCTGTGACATTTAATAGTCTATTCCATTTTCATTTTTGTCCTTTTAAAATGCAGATCTTAGATCTTCAGTTCCTTGTAGGCAGGATGGACCATTAAGAAGTTAAACATTATGCTTAAACTTTCCTAGTGATCTAGGACACTCTGAATCCAGGTAGCCCTTAAAAGTTTGCTCAGAGTTCCCAGCAGCCTGTGCAAAATCAGAGTTTGAGGAAAGGCTGTGATGCAGCTGCTGCGGTGGTGAAAGGTGCTGGGAGGGAGGTGGTTGCCCATTCCCACCTCAGCCTTGCCCCTCTCCTTGTGGCAGGGGGACCCCTGGAGAAGCTGGCATCTTCACAGCTGCGGGCTGGGCTTTGCCAAGTAGCTGCTTTGCTAGTGCTGACAATTTATGTCTCCTGCCCTGTGTAACTATTGGGGGTTTTTATGCATAGAGGTACTCCTAATATTGGTCAATAAATTTTCTTCTGTCAGATTGAGAGCTTTTATTTTTTATATGTCTATGTATTTTAAAGAAAATACCTCTTGAAACAACAGCATTTTTTTCTTAATCTGTTGTGAAATCTTCTGGGAAGTATAACAGAACTGAGGTAGTGAGCCTAGATAAGGGACCGTGTTCCAAATAAAAAAATTCTCTCTCCTGCAATCACATCTCAAAATGTTGCTTGGAACAGCAATCATCTTTGCATGCCAATTACATGAGGGGTTGTTTAAAAAAGTTTGCTGTGTCCTCAAACCTATTTTCTTAACGTTTGTCCGGACCATCTTTGTAAATGTCTTGCTGTGCAGATATGTGCTGTCTCTATCGCCTTCTTCCTACATGCTGTGTTGGCAGCTGTATGCATTCAAAGACCATGAGTCAGGTTTGCTAGCAAAAAAATAATAAAATAATGAGATTAAAAATAATAGGCCTTGTCTTCTTTGAACATTTAGTATTGTTTTCCTTCTTTAAAGCTTTTTTTTTTTAACTGCGTAGATCTGAAAGTTATTTTATATTGAAAACAGATTTGTTTTTTAACACAAGCTCAAAATTTCAGGACTTTGGTCTTCAAGAAAAACATGTGAGACTTGCCCTAAAATGATGAATGCTGGCACCACTGTCTGAGCATCTGCTGATACACACTTCCGTCTTAAATACAAAAAATACTAGTCAAGAGGTTTCATTTTCATCCATGTTTCTATACAGAGGTAACAGAGTCCTCTGCTGATGGATCTGCTTATTCATGTGCTGAAGTCGAAGCAGATGCAATGCTAGAACTGGCAATACTGTCTGATAGTGTATCTTTCTCTTCTGCTTCCCAATCGATAGAGTGACAGCATGGATAGGACAGAACCATCAGTTCCAAAGCAGTGGACAGTTGGGATTACAGCTAAACAATCATTTCATATTGCAGGGTATGGCATGCACAAGTCATACCTATTTTAGACTAACTGCAGTTAAAATAAGGTGCAAAAAAACTTGTTAAACCATGTAATAAGTAACAGTGAGAAGTGAAGTGTAAATGGTATAATATGGTGCTGAATCTTTACTTGGAACAGAAACTAGTAGCAGGGGACTGTTGTAGCCAGGGAGCAGAAAGTATTTTTGAGAGCTGAACCCCCACCATTGTGCCCCTTAATCTGTCTCACATGTGTGAGCTGTAGAGCAGAGCATACTGTGGATTTGTAAACACAAAGGTCTTTAACATCTGAGATTAGTACAATCTTTTCCCTAATTCAAGCAGCCTAAAAATTGCAATCCTAATTTTGTAAGTTATATGTTGTATTAATATTCAATTTATCCTGTTGTGCAAATAGGCTTAGGATGGAAGAAATACTTTTCCAACAAATTTTGCAGCTGGAGCTTTTACTAATTCTCTTATCTTTCTGTGCCATACAGTAATTGTACTTAATTGTTTGCTTCTGCTGTGTTTTGTGGTGTGAAATGCAGTATGTCAACACTGCTAAACTGCAACATTAGTGTGTATAATGCTAATGTTCTTGAAAGAGAGAATTTCCAGATTTCACCTAACTGGATGAAGCAGCTCATGTGTAACTACCAATGCAGTGCTTTGTATGTCGTCTTGTAATCAAAGTTGGTAGTTGTTTTTTTTCCTCAAAAACAGGTTGGTTTTGCCTTCATGCATGTTTCTGTGTGGTGCCCTGTACTGGTAAACTGAAAGGTAACATATGAATGGGGCTGGGCAAGCACCATGTAAATAAAGTAACATTTTCTTCCACAATCACTTAAAAACATTGGGATAGCATTACATTGCTTGCTATCCTTATAATTTAGTGCAGGTCTCCAAAGTTGAGTCTATTTTTTTTTTTTAAGCATATTCGAGTTTTTTGGAGACCGAAAGAAGTCGTGTAGAAGCATTTGAACTTGTAGAAATGATTCTACAACACCCCCTCCCATCTCATGCAGTGATGAGAGCTCTATTTCTGGCTTAGTCCCCACAGGTTTGAAATTGTATTTCTTAAGAAACCAGGTAGTCTGGGTGAGGGCACAGGAGATCTTTACAGTTCCCAGCTTCAGTTCTCTCAAAGACTGTTGCTTCTGCACTGACAGATGGCAAACTGCAAACTGCGTTTCGATCTGGCCATATTGACTTGTGATCATATATGTTTGTGACAAGTAGTCAGTCACTAACAGCAAATGTAAACTCGAAGAGCATATGAGCTATTTATGATTTCTCTTTCAAAATTAAATACTTCTCCCAGAGGTCACAGTTTCAGTCGCCATGTCTGATATCTGACAATATTGAATACAGCTATTAAACTGCTAGACTGATTTTTGTATTAATAGTTTTCTCCAATATGAAGAGTAACTCTTGAAGTCAGTAGCTGGCATTTCAGCCATGTAGTAGTGAATAATGTGCTGCATTAGTAATGCCCACAGCTGTTAGTACAGTTACATTGGCTGTTGCCAGTGTTGTTTTTTTGGTTTTTTGGGGTTTTTTTTACTGGTTTTGACTGGGATGGCATGAGACAGATGATGGCTACAGAGAAATGGCAGATCTGCCAGCATGGAAAATTCACAGAGCAAGCACAGTCTACATAGGTATCATAGTAATCTGTCAGGAAACTAAAGTGCAGTTGACAGTAGCGTTGATTTTTTTTTTTTTTTTTTTTTTTTTTTCCCCCCCCTCAGAGAACTGCTGGTATTTGCTTTGCTTTTGTATTGATTGGCAAAGCAAAAATGATTTCACTGCTCAAGTGATTGCTGCTGCAAGGAAGGAGGATATCTGTATCACAGTAGGCAAGGGTAGTGTGCTATACTTTTGATTAACTCCTTTAATGCACAGTGTTCTGCATTACGCATGTTTATTTTGCAGCCGTGCACAAATGCAGCAGGGAATGGCTGGTCGTTATCCTCAGGAGCCAGTGTGCAATTGTCACACTCTTTGGAGTTTCTCTATTGTTGTCGGGTTTTCTGAGGGCAAGAGGAAGGAGGGGGTGACTATTTAGCAAAAATATGATGCCATGGTGCCATGCTTCATGTAGCTATGCATTTAAAATAGATAAGAAATAAGGCAATGTATATTATATAGACCGTTCTATATGAGCATTTTGTATTTGATGTCAAGCATAACACATACGTACTAATATACATAACTTCAGCTTGTTCCCGATATAACTGATGGCCTTCAATCTTATTTGTCTTCAAATAATTTTTAGAATCATTTGTGCCATAAATTCTAAAATCAGCTTCAGATTCAGAAAAGCTTGACATGCTTTAGTGAACAATTTGCAGAGCCTTACTTAAAGGTTTAAGTTTCTGTTTTTCCCAAGGTGGAACCTAATAGATAAAAGATATCCAAAGAGAAAATGTTATTTTGTTGCACTAGAATACATTTGAATGTTTTGTTTTCTGTTAAATTCCTGAATTTCATAGATAAAGCAACAATGTAGTCTTTACTTTTAGATCTCTAAAGAAAGAAATCCAGGCACTAAAACTGGAAAAAAAATAGATGCAACATCATTTGCTTACCTATTTTATTCAAAGCCAGATGAAGAAAGTAACAGAGCGCTAATATGGATGAAAGATGGTATTGTGAGGGGAAAGTGATTAATTTTGAAGTGCAAGTAGATAAGACTTTTGATGAGGTGGGACATGTGTAGCTCCTTTTGCTGGCCAAAGTGATCATTTAATAAAATGGAGTAGAAAGCTTCTTCCTCTGGAGGCGCTCTGATAACAGAGATTTTGGAGAAGATTCTCTCTTATAAACCCTCTGTATTCAGATATCTTTGGTGGTCACTGATTCTCTGATATTTTAAGAATATCCTTATCTGTGATATTTGTTGCCTGAACCCTAACTTCTTTCCAGATCCTTCTCCTGGAGGGATCCAGGGTACCTCAAACAGAAGTTCAATATCAGAACAGTCGACATCGAAAATCTTGACATCTAAGCTCTTGACAAAATACAGAAACAGGTCATATTTTGATGGCTTAAAAATATTGCACTTTATTATGTAGCATTTTTCTTACCATTATTTGAGTATATATTGAGATTTTTGTAATTTTATGACCTATGAAGAATTCCTATAGAATGATTTCTCCCCCTTCCCATTCTAGAGTTGTGTTTCCTCTGTAGCATCGTTAGGCTTGATTAGGATCTAGGAACTTTTTGAGTAGTGAGTCAGAAAAATAAAAGCTGAGCAAGCAAAAGCTGAGGAATAGAAGATATTTTTGATTTAAGTGTAATTTAAATCCTTTCAGCTCTAAACTAGAGGTATAGTTTCCCTGCCTTGCATGCACACCTTTACCTTCCTTTCTCCTTGTCCCTTTCCTTCTCTTGCCTTTGCACCCTCAAAAAAATCATGGATGACAGTTCTGTTACACCTTCCTCAGACAACTTTGCGGGATATGCCTAGATGTGCTTCTTTAAAAGAGCTGGAAAGGAAAGCTTTCAGCTGTAACAAATCTGCTGTGTAAGATGTGCAAAACAGTAAATATGCATATAGTCATAAACCCTAATGATTCCATAGCAGTCCCTTTTGTAGCTCTTACTCAGAGAATTATCTATGTTGTAACTCTACATGCTTTTCAATTTGGGATTTCAAGGGGTTTTTTGACATTGTAACTGAGCAATGATTAGAAGGTATGAAGAAATGGACCATAAAATACGTGTTTAGTGAAAGAGAAATAAAAGCATACTTAATAAGATCAGTGGAATGTGTTTGAGATGTGTTATGTTACTGGCATACCCGTGACTGCTTAAACACTGAAATAATCTGTTGCTATTTAATCCAAATCAAGTCCATTTGCTAGGTCATGTGGAAGTTACTTTTGCTGAATAAAGTTCTTAGTTGCTTAGCCAAATGGAAGGGGAAAAAAAATTGTCAAACTACTGAAGAAATATGCCTTGACAGTAAAAGAACATAATAAAATGGTAAAGATCTCAGTTCTGAAAGAATTAAGTGGTTGGCTGGAAATAATTGCTTTGAATATTTTTAATTCATTATGGTGAGTTTTGTCAGATGCTCTTGAAGAATATTTGCGTATGTTATTTACTGTGGTGTTTCTTGTGCTTGCTGCAAGGCATATGTATTTCTGGGTAATTTGATCCAGTTTGTTTATGGTCTAAATACTTTTTTTTTCCACCCCAGACAGCAGTATTCAATTGTGTATTATGTTCAGCTGATTTTTAGAAGACGCGATGCAAATATAAATCCCAAGCAGTGTTTGTGTAAGGTAGAATGAAGTGTATTTCTTCTCAGCTAGCGAACTCCTTTGGAATTTGGATATATCTTGGGAGATTTCTGAAACTTGCATTTCACTATGTACCTAGGAACATTTTACAAGATAAGACCTTTAAAGAGATGTTGCAGCTCAAAAACATATGTCTGGAGAAGATGACTTATTAACTGCACTCTCAGCCTCTTAAATTGTGGAGGGGTGAATGGTAGAGAGAGAGCTCTCTGCCCTGCCTTGTCACTTATCTGGAAATGTGTCCATTATTCATTTGAGCCTGTCCTGGCATGCAGATACTGGGAAAACCTGTAGGTACATGTGGCAAAGTATTGGCTGGTACAACAGCTGATATGTGAAAAACCACTTTGTGAAGAACCGCAATTATATGGTTACTGGGTGTGTTTTGTTATGGATATATTAATTCTGCTTGTGTCTGTTTCAATTTCTCAGGGTATTCTTGGTTTGAATGTTCACACCCTACTTCTGTAAGTCATTTTGAGACAGCAACGATGCTGCTGAAATGGTGGTTGGGGCATTTCTCTGTCCTTTGCCATCCTTTTCCTGCCTGATGTGCCTTTCTTTGGGTACTGGCTCAGATATTTACGATACAGCATTGGGACCTGGATCAAGTAGGGCCAACAGCTGGGAAGTGGGAGGAATAGGTCCATTAAAACTTGTTCAGTCTGGTTGTGGAGCAACAATGTAAGATAAAATATAGTTGCTTTTCCAAGTAGATGGAAGATAAGCATTGGTTCAACGTACGCAAGATTTTTCACTGCTTTCAGTGCAGTTCATCACTAACCTGACCAGAACAGATTCATCTGTACAAACAGTCTCTATCTGGCCTGCTGATTTAGTTTTGTACTCTTCAAGGCACAACCACTTTAACAAGTGAGGATAAACAGTGCTGTATTGTGGAAAAACATAACGCTTGTTGTTACAATATCCAATTATTTAGCTTTGTCATAAATTTGGGTTCCTAGAATGTGTATTAGGGGGATTAGTTTTCCTGCTGAGCTCTATCAGAAAAACACAGAAGCTTTTTTACTTGGTTCTTACCTTTCTTTAAAAATGGAGAATGCATTCATTTCTGAATACAACAGGACACTTATTTTATCCATTAAGTAATAATAGAAAAGAAACAGAAATTGAGATTCTTTTAAAGTTGTTTTCTTTATATTTAGGTTTCTTGTTCTTTTTCAACTGCAGACTTCCTTGATTTGCCCTAGTAACCACTTAAATAAGTGAGGCTGATGGTTTTCTTTCCGTATTTCTGTTATTAACGTAATATTCTTTTATCACATAAAGAAAATAAGTACTGTGGATTCAGTGCTCTTTCCACGGCACATAACCAAGGATATCTTAATTTAACCTCTATGGTGTTGTACATTGCATCATGTTTACCATCAGGCTGACTGCCCGTTATGTAGATTGAATTTCATGGCAAAAAAAAAAAAAAACAAACCCAACAACCCACCATATTTCTGTGGCACTCCCAATTATAGCTGTAGGGTTAATTTCATTCTCTGTGTGCTTTTGCCTGTCCTTCATAAGAACTACTCGGAAATGTCTGAAGTTAATTTGCAGAATTTTGGTCCCATATTTCATGTGTTTATAAGAGATGGTTTCTACTGAAGAGTGCTGTTTCATGCTGTTAAATCTCTGTAGAACAGGAGCTAATATTCTTATTACCACTGTTTAGTAGATCAATTGAGAGTGAATATCATTGTGTAGACCATATAGACTAGATCCATAGGCTGATACCTTGTCAGGCCAGAGCAAACAATATGATGGCTCTGGCTTGTCCAGCAACTGTGTGGTGGCTCCCCCTCTCAATTAAAATATCTAATAACTAAAGATACAGTTTTGGCTTTGAATCTCCACAATTATAATTTTTATCATAATGTAGAACAGAACAT
Source organism: Caloenas nicobarica (assembly GCF_036013445.1). Classification (NCBI taxonomy): domain Eukaryota; kingdom Metazoa; phylum Chordata; class Aves; order Columbiformes; family Columbidae; genus Caloenas; species Caloenas nicobarica. Next base: position 15,472,839 of record NC_088250.1, on the reverse strand, counting down.
GCCAGTACTCCATTGCCTTTTGGAGGATCTTTTTACAGTCGATGGTGTTGCTGCTGCTTGAATAGAGAAGGATTCTCGTGCTTAATGGACTGGTTGGTCTTAAAAATGAAGGCAGACCATTTAAACTGATTATTTTCAAACTAGTCTGTGACGGAATTAGGTTACAGCAGAGTAATCCCGTTTTTCCTTTTGCCTCTCTCCCTGGCAAAGATTTTGGAACTTGCTGGCCTGCTCCAATAAAATTTTTACACATTTCTCAAAATCTGATGAATGGTTAGAAAAGAGAGATTGACATTAGTGTCCCTACAGAAGACATGTAGCTGACTGGAGAATGATGTGGCAGAAACAATGCCTTCTTGCACATCACCTCAAGTCTGCTGATTTTTAGTGACAGTTACCTCTAATAAAGCCCCTGACAAAAATGTTTTTTTCTTGCTCTTAAAAGTTTATCCATTAAGCCCTGCCATAAGGGATGAAACCCTTCTAGCACTTTATTTTGGAGTGGCCTTACAGGTGCACACCATTGTGAAATTGAATGTTGCTCTTTATCATGCTCAGGCAGTTCAGTCATTCATCTCTGTTATTTATTATTTCTTTTCTATTTTTATCGTGTTTTATCACATTCCATTTTCTTGAAACTTTCATTTTAGCCCTCTTCAGTCTGCTTTTTCAGTAGACACAATCATTCACTCATAGTTAATTGTACTTTAGCAGAGTTAGCATGACATATCCAATATATGTACAATATATATGAATTACCTTTTTTTTGCCAAAGTCTCTTCAGTGTTCCAGATTTTTGGGGTGGGGTGTAAATCAAATAGCTTGCCTTTTTTCCTGTTGGAAGTCTCACTTTGCTGTAAATGTCTTCTGCTGGCTTGAAGACCTTCTATGCATTCCATATTCCCTGTTTTCTCGAAAATAAGACAGGGTCATATATTAATTTTTGCTCCAAAACTTATACTTTTTTACATATATAGCTGCCTGGACACTATTTAAATCAACTTTTTAATGAACCGTACCTAGGGCTTATTTATGGAATAGGGCTTATATTTCAAGCATCCTTAAAAATCCTGAAAAATCATGCTACAGCTTATTTTCAGGGTAGGTCTTATTTTTGGGGAAACAGAGTACTCCTAGAATTTGCAGTTAATTTTTTTGCAAATTCTTTCAGAAGCCTGGATGACTTTAAAACTGGATAGTATGTTTGTTTGTGTTCTGTGTATATATATATATTTTTTTTTTCTTAAGGAAAGGCATATGATCCCAGTTGCGCCTGTTACTTTTCAGATGTCATTTCAATGTTATTGGTTGAGCAGTGTCCTAAATGACACTTTTCTCTGTGCGCACAAGATTCAGACTTGCCTCTTCTTTTTTTTGTATTTACTTTTGTGGGGTTTTTTTTAAATAGCTTTGTATGCTTTAGCACTCTCTATAAATTAAAACAAAAAACTAACGGAGTTGGAAATCTTGTGCATTGTCTCTGCTGTCTGTTCTCCACTTGCAAGCAGCTATGCAGTAATGTCTGTCTAGAGGCTTTGAAGGTTGTTATTACATGAAAGAATTTTAGCATCTTCTATCTATTACTGGGAAGCTTCCCAGGGTTGCTTCATCAACTGTGCTTATTCCCTTGGTAGCTTTTCTATATATTACTGCTGTCGCTTATTGTTGGCTGCTTGTTAGTTTTTTGTCTATGCTTGGAGGGATGATTTTTTTTTTTCCTTCCTGTGATTCTTTTTAATTGGATAAAATTTTTAAATATTAAATCTTGTTTTCACGTGTTTGCTGCAGTTGCCTGTTTCAGCTGCTGCTATTTTTTTTCGTAGTCTCCTTCATACCTCTATTTTTCCACCATATTTTAGTTAACCTTGCAAATGCAGGACTTTGTCACTTATTCTTACAGTCCTATTTCCTAATTTCTGCAGCTCAATATCACTTCAGTGTTTTTCTTCTGGCTTTGAAACTGTATGCAAATGTCTTTCCACATCTTCCAGTTCATTTACAGAAGTTAATGATAACATAATTGATGAAAGCAAGAATTTGAAATGTGAAAAAATATTGGCCATGTCTGGTCATTGTACTGGATCCCAGCTTTGATTCCTCTGGAGAAAACAAGGAATAGATGTGATGTCAAAACACTGGATTACTTTTTTGTCTCTCTTATGGCTTTTTTGACAGAAATGCCACTGCATCACTGTTGCAAGTCTGAGACTGCACTTTTAACTGAGGATGCAGTTTCAATCTCTACCATATTTCACAAATACTCTTTTCCTGTGGCCACTCTCTGACTGTCCACATGCCCAGATTTCTAAATTGTTTCTTAAGATCTGATACAGATTTGACATGATAAAAATAAAAATGTACCAAAACCTCTTGGGTTAAATAAGATCTGGTGTCTTCCCCTGGATCAAAAGATGAATCCTGTTTAAAATGGTTTTCTCTTCATCTGCTGCATTGCAATGATGTCATGTAATGTCCTGTGATTTTTTTTTTTTTAAATACTTAATATGTTTTACAAAGGAGGCTTTTCCTATTATTGTTCTCTTGTCTTCTGTGATGAGAAATACAAATGTCCTCAAGAAAACATTATGTATAATTTTAGATGGAACGCACTGCTGATCTAGATAATGAGTAGGACTCTTAAGATTCAAGTGTGATAGTATCTCAAGTTTCAGCAAGCCTTTCTGGAGATTTATGGTAACTCTTAGGGTCAACATGCTTAAAGTATGTTTTTTCAATTTTTCAAGTTCAAAAAGAAAACAACTGTTCAAGGAAAAACAAATATGTGGTGTAGGCTTCTGTCATAGCAATAATCCTAGGTATTTTTGTAGAGTGTGTGCAATAGATTAATCTTGATGTCCTGGAGTTTGAAATAATAGCATCATACTACTAGTGTCAAAACTGGCAGTGCAGCATCCTGCTGCTTTTCCGGTCCTAAAATACACATTTTGTGTGGTGATAACCTGTGAAAGGAAAATACATGGGATTGTATAGAGCTCTGGATTGAAAATGTAAAGAGCATGGTGAAAGATCTCCTCGTAGTGCAAGAAGCATTTAAAAACAACCCCTAGCTAAACTGCAGTAGTGAACAAATTAGATGTTTTGATGTGGTAAACTGGGAAATGGGTGGCACAGGAATAAAAGGGTTTTCTTTTAAAATTCCTTCACTTGCATCTGTTTAGTCCATAGGTGAAGCTGTTGACAAGGCTTGAGTTTATATTTATTGCTTGGAAACAGGAAATATTTTCAAGTCTGTCTGCATATTGTATCCTATATGGGCAGGTGACACAGTTTAGTGATTACCATTAATATATACCAAGGACTTTTTTTAAATTCCAGGATTATCTTTGCTTTCAGAAGACAGTCTCGCCTCCTTCTCTGCATAGGATCTGAATCTATGTAGCACCCCAGGGAGCTTGCCATGAAACGGGGCTACCATGTATTGCTTTATCTAGGACAACATCTCTCCACCCTCCCAACACAGTGGCATGCGGTTGTGCTCTGTTGGTGTTTCAGCTCTCACTCTTTACCTAGCTTAAATGAAGAGTTCTAGATACCTTGTATCAGTATGACTAACTGAATTGTGTATTACTGTCAAAACCATTTCAGTTAACATGTAGATACTTTTAAATTAAAAGGTGTGCAAAGTGTCTATTCTTACAATTCCATGTTTCTACTTGATATTGACTTGATCACCTAGAACTTGGCTACTTTTAAAAATCATTTGTTAGTTAAGTAGTCTGATTTAATCACTTGATTTGAACCAGCCCAAAGGAGCCTGATGTCAAAGAATAGTGAGAACCCCTCTCACTGAATATTAGACATGTTAATTTTGGTACAGATCCAAAATGGCTTGTTGTATTTGTAAGCTTCAGTAAAAAAAAAAAAAAAATCACTCCTCAAAAAGGAGGAGACTTGTTTTATATAAAGCCAGAATTTGCAGTCTGTTTCTATATAATCCAGGTGTAACAGAAGTATCTATCCATGCTAGCTAGCCAGTACATTGTTGTGTACAGTCCACAATAATGAACAGGCTAACATAATTCTTAAGTGGTTGTGATTCATTTAAGGATTTGCTTTTGTTAAGATAAATCTGAGTGGTTTGCAGTTTCATAAAGGTGGATGGCTCTGTGGGGTGGATCTTATGAAGATTTTGATTTGCAAAGTAGCAAAGCCAGTATAAATTTTTTTCCTACTACTTCTTGAATTGTTTGTTCATAGGCCTAAGGTTTGTTGGAGAACATATTTACAATATACGGAAAATTTTTGCTGAAATTAATATCTTAAAATCGCTGCAAGAGTTTTAATAGTGCATGTGGTACTTTGTTTCATGTGCCTAATTTCAGTACTGTTTGCTGAACCCTGACATTCTTTACAGCAGTATAACATGGACAGCAGGGGCTTAATAAAAGTAAAGAAGTTGGAAAAAAAATAGGAATACATATAATGACAATTTTTGTGATTCTATTAAGAGTCTTCTAAATTAAGAAAAATTGTACAGTCCCATGCCTGAGGTTATGAACTTGCTTATGGTTCATATATGCTGATGAGTGCAGACAAATTTGAGCACATCAGCTTCTAGTTTAAGCAAACCATATGGCAGACAGCTCCATTCCAGCAATAGTGTGTGTGTACACCTCCATCATCATCTTACCATGCTTTAAGACACTCCAAGACAATTTGTGAGTGGGAGAGTGTTTGACATAAGGTGGTCAGAAGCAGCGTGAGGTTTCAGAGGTCACGTGGGTTCATTAGGATTCAGAGATTTGTGGCATCAGCCCCAAATGGGATGTTGAAAGGCAACCGCTGCAAATCTCTCTGATTTCCATCTTGCGCCTTTTTATTACTGCCCTTCTCTGGTCTTTCTCGGAATGTCTGGCTGCCTCTACATCGTTTGTTCTTAGTACATGAACATGGTCAGAATCTTTTTGTAACTTATTGACAGGTATTACTGTTAAAAGTTCTGTTAGATTTTCTAGAATTTGTGTCCTAAGATATTTGAAGTAACTTACTCAGTAAGCTATTTCGAGTATCCAGTTGACAGAGGCCTTTATGTTCACTTTCCTATTAGCTAGTAGTTTGTAGTTTTAATGAGGATAAAGAGTTCGTATGTGTGGCTGAGGAAAGCTGAGGGTTCATGTAAAAACTTCTATCCGTGTTGTCTAATGCTTGCTTTGGATTCTTCCTGTCTAAGCAGTAGCCTAAGGATTTGATGTGGCTTCTCAATGGGGTGTGATGGGGTTTTTGTGGGGTTTTTTTGTTGTTGTTCTGGGGCTGGTGTTTTGGTGGTTTGTTGTGGTGTGTGTGGTGTTGTTTTTTTGGTTTTTTTTTTTTTTAAGGTCTCTGTACATGTGTAAGTAAACATGGTCCCAGGGACTGTTTGAATTAAATAGTCAAATTGAACTGTATAGTTTGAACTTGCTGTGTGTGCCAAATGGAAGAAAAACGTGGATTTGGGAGATGAGAGAGCTGAGGTGTGAGGGAGGTCTAACCATAAATATTGATGTGTCTCAGTTAGTTGGGTTGTGATTTGCAGACAAACACAGCTGTACTATTTTTGAGAACAGATACTTCTACAAAACACAAATATACTATCTTTCAAATGTGTGAAAATGCTAAAGAGAAAATATTTACTTAAATTATTTACTTCGTAACAGAAAGCAACCAATATTCACTTTTTTTTAAACTAAAACTAAATATTGGAAAAAAACCACCCTCTTATAAATTGTGCACATTGGTCTCCTGTTGACCTTGGGAAATTGATCAAATTCTTGCACTGCACTTTTGTGTTTTTTAAGTAAGAATATGGCTATAATATAATAATATGTTAAGAATATGAGCATAAAACATTGGAATTTGTGTACCTAAAGGGTCAAGTAATAACCTACAGTGAGGGAAGGTAGTGACTGAAGTGCCTTAGCAAGAGTGGCCAGCTCTTAAATCAGATCCATTGCTCACGGAACAGTAATGTTTGATCACATCAATTAGTTGTCTCATGCTATGGCTTCTCAAAAATGAATTTTCATTCTATGTTGCTTTGTTTGCAGCTTTCAGAAACTGCTTTTTCATTTAACTGTATGACTGGGTTTTGTAATTGAATATATACGTGTTATTCTGGAAGCATCATACAGTGAGTCATAGCTGGTCTGCAAAATAGACTGAGATGAGATATTAATTTTAGTTACGATTTCTCTCTACTAGCATGTGCACGTCATCAATGCAGATCATAGAATTTTACTTACTAAGGTTGCCAAACACTTTCAAGTATAGGGTGCTAATTTTAACATGACCTTTTACTAAACTCTAGACTTCTATGGTCTGTTACTTGAGTTATATTACTAAAGAAAAAAATGTTCAGGAAAGTAAAAAAACTAGAACTCTCTAAAACTTTGCTTTAAAATGGTTTGGTCCTAGTTGTAAAATCTTAGAAATGTCTTATCTGAAACCTTGTAATGAATTAGTGACATGTAGTATCCTTTTTCTTTATGGGGGATGTGCTTTCTATTACTTCTGATGTTAGGAAACTTGCAGAATTCATCTATATATACCAACATTTTCTTCAGGTTTGCATCTGGAGTAATCATACAACATAATTTGGAAGGGGCTGCTAGAGGTCACCTGTTTGTCTTTCTCTTCCATATCAAACTAGAGAAACTGGCCCTGTAGTCAGAACAAGATTAAATGGTTGGACTTGATGATTTTAAAGGTCTTTTCCAACCTAAATGACTCTATGATAACTTGGATTAAGATCTTAAGGCAGAGAGCCTGGAGCTGTGAGGAAAAGAGAACTTACACTTGCAGCCAGTACTAGATCAGATCGAAATTTTGAGGGGAACGGAAAAGCAGGGTCCACTGGGAAGACAGAATGTCTGTTCAGAGGAGGTAGATATGATGTGAGGAACTGGTAGTTAAGGCAAAATTTAGGCTTCTTGGATGAAAAGGCAGAGACCATCAACTGAGATGATATTAAAAATGTCCAAGGAGCTTTTGTATGGATTTTCTGTAAGTGAGAAGGGACTCGGAATTGGGATAATCATGGGGCATAAGAGGCAAGGAATTTATGCAGTCGAAGTAGAGAACAAGCACAAAATATACTGCAAGGGTTTAGACAGAAAGGGTTAGTATTGCACATGATGGTAAGACAAAACTTTGTCCTTGAGAACTTATTGCTTTCTCCAGAACCTGAAATGGAAGTTCAGCAATCAGATATGATTGTAAAGAATGTGGTTTTTCTACCATTTTTCCTACTTAATAGTGGTCAAGGTGCCGTAGTAAGCTTTTTGCTGATGTTAGGAATACTCAACTTCAGCTCTTGGCTCTGATTTGAGGAAGTGCTGACTCTCACACCTGAAATCAAGGGCAGCTTGCTTTGAACATAAAGTAATGTACATTTTATAGATCTTTAGGAAATAACACCTGAGGCCTTAGATACATGTTTCCTTGGCAGATAGTTCCTGTAGTTTCTGCCAGGGTTTACTGCACCCACAGCAAATTAGTTGAACGGAGTGTTCAAGTGTGGCAGAGTTAACGCTACCTCTCACTAGCGTAGGCAGCTTTAAAGGTTTGAAGATAATAATAATTTCAGATTGAGACCTCCAATTCTTTGTTAATGTTGAGTAGCCACAGTAAATAAATGTAAAATGAGCACAACGCTATTTTTGAAATTGCGTTTTGAAATACACTGAAGTTTGTGGGCCATAAAGTGTTCTGGTGAGAGCTGCCACAGAGCTTTCTCTTGTGAGTATACTCTGTCTTCATACTCTGCTTTGAGGATTTTACAGTAAATAATGCACCAGGCTTTACAGAGGACCATTCGGTGAACAGCATCCATCCACAGGCAGTAGCCTGTAGAAAAAGTCTTTCATTACACAGTCACATACTATCATTATGTCGGCATGTAAGGAATCCCAATTAGGATCACATAGACAACATTTATTCTGCTATTTTACCACTTCTGAGTGATGATTTACCTTGCTCAAACCTTGCAGGTAGTACTTCATCTACAATGTGGGAGACAATCATAACTGGTCATTCAGATTTTTAAGAGGATGAGACCTTAAACTGGACTGGTGTGATAGATGACTTCTGAGCCAGTTGTCAGAAATGCTGCAACTCCTTTTCTTGTCCTGGGCTGTGCTGATGGCCAGGCTTGCCTGCTTGGGAAGGGAATTGTCAGCTGAAGCATCCTCTTTTCTGAGTGCTGTGTTTTCTGCTCTTATATGAAGAGGCAACTTCACTATCTTATGGAGGAATTCCTTCCATCTTCCTATTGTTCAGTCCCTGCAGATTTATCTTATATTTGATCAACAACATAGCTTCTGCCAGAGGGAATATTGGTAAAAACTGGACATGTAAGAACTGTGTAGAAGCCTGTCTTGCTTGGAATACTTCATATGTTCTCATTCGTAAGTTGTTACTGTTAATATAGTTAAAGGATTTGACAGTCACAGACAGAATTCTTATTGGAAAGATAGGGTTATTGCTCTCATTTGTGATTTAAAAAAATAGTTTGCAGGGATTAAATTATTAATGGGATTTAACAACAAACATTTTTGTGGAATTGTCGTTTCAGGATCATCTGTTTATTGTTCAACATCCATAACTAATTAGCTTATTTAAAAAAAAGAAAAAAAGAAAACACAAAAACCCACAACAGAACAGTCACTGAGCTACACTGAGCTAATATCTTACAGAGAAACCTTCGATGTTAGATTTGATCCCCTAATTGCTCTTATAATTGGCATTCATTAGAGCTCTTTCATGAGTCAGTGAAATAGACCTCCTTTGTTTTATTTAGAATGTTGTAAAAACAATTGAACTGGCAGCTGATTCCAGCTTTCTGTTCAGTAAGCAATTTTGGAAGACTGGGCTATACAACTGTCTGATTTGCCTAGATTGTAAAAGTTAGCTGTAAAGAGAGATGAAATTTCAGCATATGGCTCTGTATTGGCAATTACATGCATTAGTGGTTAAGCTGGTGTATTCTGTCTGCTTTATAAATGTTTATATTGCAGCTTTCTACTAATAGTGTTATGGAGACATAAAGTACAGTGTATGGCAGTGATCATTAGTTATGGCCCAGTAAAAAACTAGCTACGTGTATGTTGGTAGCATATCCAGTCCTAAACCAGCTTTTCTGTTGTTCCTTAATAATTTAATATAAAGTAATTGTCAATTGGGATATAAATGCTTGATTTTTTATATGCAGCATATTGAAGTTTTAGATATTTTTAAACATAAATAAGTCTGGAAATAATAAAATGATACTAATGCTTACATAAAACTTGTCCTATTCATTCTGAAATCATTTGGAATGTTTTCTGATTGCCTGAGTACATGTATAAACGAAATATACAGTCTCTTTGTTCTGAAAATACAGGCAGCTCTGTAAGGCAGCTTTGAAATGTCATGCTGTTGTCAAGAAAATTCATTCACTGATCATTGTCCCTAAAAATTAGTGGAAAAATTCTCCAGTTATGAATGGTCTCTGGATCTAACTTCTCAAAAATGGGAAGAATGTGAGAAGTTTGAATTAAGCTATGATGGGTATTTAGACACCAAAATATTTAACTTTCGCCATATGGCTTCTCTCAAATTCAGACCTTCTTTCTCATTTGCAGATTAGCTCTGAATAGCATAGTGATTGTGGAATGACCTATATAAGTGGCAGTTCAAAATGGAGCTTGTTTTAAAGTCTTTGGCAGTTAGAGACAGTCTTCTGGAATTGTCTGCATTACATTTTTGTAATTGTAACAATGGAAGTCTAAAGTGAATTAAAAGAATAAATGAAGTATTTCTTGTGGTATTCATGCTGAAACCAAGGCATAATTAACAAAAATTAGTTGTCAGTATTATTTCTTTGCATAATTTCACTGACAGGATCCCAGATATACTGTTTTTTCACAGTGGAGAAAAAAAGATGGAGGTCTTCTCTTTTGATGTCAGCTTCAGGTGGCAGAGTCTACAAATTCCTGTGACATGTTTGAAAAATGGCTTGTGGACATTATCCAAGGGTAGTAAACCTGTAGGGCAAGGACTGCTGAGCTGTTCTGTTCTGTGGAGAACACGTCTCTGGATGCTGATGTATTTTTTTCAATATGCACTTCTTCACATCACTGCAAATTCCCTTTCCTGTTTTAATTCGCCACATTTGATATCTTCAGAGGAAATGCCTCTGCGTATTAAAACCTGCTTTTTAATCTGCAGTATTTGGGAAAATACATTGTTAATACATTTGATGAGGTTATTCAGCACATAGTTCAGGCAGTAGACATTTGCATAGCCCCTATACTAGGCATGCTTAAATTGCCCAAAGAATGTATGTGAGTGATTTGTAATAAGAGCTTGTAAGAATCTGTTAAAGTTTTTGGGAGAGTCCCAGGGAGTGCATACCTCACCAAAATTCTTATATGCATTCAGCCCTCTGGAGTTAATTAGTCCTTGGCATCAGCAGATTTTTCCTCTGGAGGTTTAAATGCGAAGGATCAGCTATACTGCAAATCATCTCTTGCTTCATGTCTGACCAGGTTTTAGACTAGATAAATCTGATGTCCGAAGTGTTAGTAATATATGCAAGAGTGGATTGAAGATTTTGAAGTCACTTTATGAGTTGTGAAGATTTTGATCCAATGATTTTTTTTTTCTGAGCTTTTTGGCAGATACCTTTGAGGTGAGATGTGAGACAGGTGGAGACAAGAGAACTGTTAGACCAGGTTCAGTAATAACCCTTCTTTTGGTGTCATCTATATGTGGTTTACTGAATTTCTATACTAACAGGTAATCAGTTATATTGGTTACCTGATGTAAATAGGGTTCATTTGTATATGTTGCTGGATCACAAGTATGACACGAGGTTTTAGTGTGCTATTTACGCAGAAGAAAGTGTATAAACACTTGTAGTCCTTCTGCCATCTGAATGCTTTCTGTTGTGACTTCAGGGCAGATGAAACCATAATTATTGTGGACTAGAGGAAGCTAATGTTTATCCTAGACCAGTGTGCTTCAGATCTTTCTAACCAGTATGTATCTTCAGATTTATGTCAACTTCTGTTGCTAATTCACGATTCTCCAACGTGACTTTTCTTCTTGGATATTCTTTATCTCACTTTCACATGCTGCTTATTTTATCTGTTGCTTTACTTTTATTTCAAAGCTCAACTGGGTTAGATCACAGAATGTACAGATGTAGTTGTCAATGCTTTAGATGATATGTCTGAGGGTGATGTTGTCATTAGTGCTTTGAGAGAGAACAGATATCTATCTGTTTGACTGGGGCAGTTTCTTAGCAAAGTGTAGTGCTTAAAAACTTACACTTGCGAACTTTTGTTGTGCTTGTTCAGCTTGTTTCATTTCCATTCAAGTTGTTGTGTAACTGGTCTAAGAAGCCACTATCAGTGGCCTGGTCAGATGTGTTTTGAAACTAATAGGGCTCTATGGTTAAGATCTGCTGTATGATTTGGGTTACTGGCTTAAATTTCAGGCTTTGATACGGGGGTTTGGGGAGGGAAAATACCTTTTAGAGCTTGGAAAGTACTTTATGTGCTAAAAATATGCAAGTAGGTAAGGATTTGTTCCTGATGAAGACATAGCAAGAGTTAGCCACGAAATAAAGTACTATTGTATTTTTGTTGGATTAGCTGGCTTATTTACAAACTCCTTTATTCATTCTCAAGATTAAATGGATTTTAATCTGTATGGTTTATGTTGTGAGAATATTGTTGCATTTCAGATACGAGGCTTGTGATTAAATAAAAGAGTGTGGGGGGGGAGGACACATGTTCATGTACTATATCATGAGCAGTATTAAACAGCATGGACCACGCTGGCAGAGTCTTGAGCGGGGAGTTATGCTGTGTAACAAATGATGCTCTGGCACGTGTGAAGTATAGCTGATGCTGAAGATTCTCATTTAAATTATTTCTGAGACATAAAGCAAAAATATCTAGATGCTCTGATATGCCACAAATTGTGAGCTTTGGCTTCTTTGCTTAATGCAAGTCCTGTGTGAACAGGAGTTGCTGGGATTGTGCAAATTATTTGGTGTTTGTTTTGGTGTGTATGTGTTTATTTTTTTAATATAAAGCTAATTCTTGCCTCTAAAGCAGTGGTGTTTCAAAGCAGTGTTCAGTGTGTCTTCAGCCCTCACTGTGGTGTTCTCAAGCATCAGATTAAGTTGGTCTATTGCATAAATTGGGAGACATAAAAAAGAACCGAGGAATATGAGTTCTGTGATTGAGCAGTAAATTGAAAGTCTTCTGAACTTTGGATCAGGCTCCTAAAGATACATTTCAGCTGTGATTGTTAGTGTCAGAGAAATATAAATGAGCCCTTTTTGCTTGTGCTTGTTAAATGCGACAGTCGGCCTTTGTGTAAAAGAGTCTGGATGAGCTTGGCTTATTTGTAATTTTTTTTCCTTTGCCTTTTTGCCTGAGACTAAACCCCCAAATTTTAGTACTTGCATTGTGATTTTTTTTTTTTTTTAATATTTTTATTACAGTGAGCACTCTTCCAGTACCTTGTTTATTGGGACAGAAGAGAGGGGAGTAATAGAAAACTGTTGTTTATATCTATATTCCTTGATTACTCTCACTAGCATGCCAAATATCTGATGAAAAACTGCCTTGTGAATTGTTTATTTATTTATTGAACAAAGCTTGGTCTGCTGATGTGATCTTAAGGTTCCATAGTGCTAGACCAATATACTATGAGTGCCATTAATCTGAAGCTCTGTCTTGGCATCTTTAATTCCACCTGTGGGATTAATGCAAGATTGTGTTTCCCTCTTCCCCTCTACCTTTAGTATTAATTTACATAGTAATACTGGATGCTTATTATGTTCAAATCAGAAAGGAAAAAAACTGTTACTGAAGGGTAGAATAAAGCCAAGGTTTTTTATTTTTTATTTTTAGAAGTTGGTGGTACCCTTTATCTGAGGTGAGAAGCAAAAACAGTGGAGCATGTATGGAATGAAAAAGGAAATGATTTTCCTGTCTGTGCTACAGATCCAGATGCTCTTACTACAAAAGAAGCCTTCTCTGTACCAGATTTAGTTTTACATGAGTTATGTTCATCCTTTGGGATGTTGGTGTACTACAGTGTGCTTAAGGACAACATGATAAACATCTCAGTAGGTTAATAAATGTGATCACCTGATGGTTTTTGATTGTAGAAAACTCCGGAGCAGGCAATATTCCTTGACACAATGAGCATATGAGTGTTGGTACACCTGTGTTCAGAACCTGAATATCCCTTTACCTGTTACTGTATGTTCTTTCTTTAGATTTAGAGAAGATTTAGTTTAATTATGATAAACACAAATAACTCTACTAACCAGTGTACTGAAGTCGTTAGCTAACAGCCTCAAGTATAGCATAGCATAGAAAATACAGAACAAATGCAGGAAAAGCAAGACCAAGTTAGCCTTGAATTTTCTACTGTGTCTGTATTACCATGATAGAAGGGTTCATTCAGTGGACCTGCCAGACAACTGGAGACTCAAATGTTAGAGAATAAATACTCAGTTTTAATCTCTTTTGGAGGAGGGAAAAAAAAGGAACCGCCTTTGGAACCAAGGTAGTAATTAGTCTGAAGCAGCATAGATTAGTCCCACTTAGAGTGGAATTCAATTATTTGGAAGCAATTAAATTAACATAGACTGAGTCTGCTGAGTTTGGGGGAGGATTGAGAATAGAGTTTTGTGTCAAAATTCTGTGTTTAATGCACTCTCTGTGCTTCTGGATAACTTAACTTATAATTTAACATAACATTCTTCTTGCATTTTGTTATCCATTCAAAGACAGCTAGTTTTCTGTAAATGAAATGGCCCTTCTTGGTAGGGAAAAAAGAAAAGAGTTTGGACTGAACTTTGGTTCCTAGTCAGTGATGGCCGGGCAGGTAGGACATAATCCCCTCCTTTATTACACTTGAGATTTCTGCCCCTCCCCACATGCCCTGCAGTCTCCTACCCCAGCTTTATTTCTTCCCCTTTACTACGTAAAATTTGCTGATGCTGCTGCACAGTTTCTGGGGAAGAAGTTTGTCTGGGATTAAGGGAAGGGTTAAGCCATTTTCCCACTTTGATTTGAGTCAAGATTCACAGGATGCACATGATATCCACCTGTCACGGAGTGGAGGAGGCACTTTGTGGGCTACGGATTGTTCTGCCACCACAGTTAGAGGAGGAATGACACAAGGCCACTGCTGCTGGAGCCACAGAAGTGTCAGAGAGGCACCTGGCAAGAAGAGGTCCACTTTGTGTTGGAGCTGCTGGACGTTTTTTAAGAAAGGATGAAAATGGAGGAACCAAAGACTTAGTGATCTGGTACCACCTTCCTTTCTGCAGTGGAAGTGAGGGGACAGTATTGGTCAAAAAAGGTTCTTGTTGTAGGCAAGTTAAAGGCTGGGATCAGATCTTCAGCAAAGGACTTTGGTGAGAAAGGGACAGTCCAATGCTGCCTATTTGTCCTGGCTGCAGCATTTTGGTGATGCCTGCACCCGCTGTTTGGGAAAAGGTTCTTCAGAGCAGCTGCGTCCGAGTTCTCCAGTGCCTTCAACTCTTCCCCATGTGTATAATACCAGTGAAACGCTGGCAGTGGGCGCTGCAGCTGCTCTAGGTGTAGGGCTGGTGGGCAGAGTTGGGTGTTGCCTCTCTGATATATCAGTGAGGAGGGGAGGCTGAAGGACCACAGCTGATTCTGTGTCCATTGCCTATCTTCCAGATAAGAAATTGGTTGCTGAAAACACCTTCTTTTTGGAGATGATGGGGGATAAAGACCCTTCCTCCCTCAAAAAAAAACCCCAAACCCCGCAGTGCTGCTGCAGTTGCTTTTGGCTATTTGGCTGCGAGGTATTGTATCTCTAGTGGTTGCTTTAGGCTTCAAAGCACATTGTGTCAAGGTCTCAAGAGTTCCTTGAACATGTGGGATTCCTGTTTACTACTGGCATAGTAGGTTTGCATTTGGCAGTAAAGAGTAATAACATTTTAAGATGTAGTCAGATGTGTCTGTGGAATATGGTTTAGGCATGTTATTTTAAAAGGAGGAACGCAAGTTCAGCTGTATGCGTTTCCAGTGACAGAATGCTTTTAAAAATTCTTCAATTTACTGATAATCTTTTCAAATTTCTCTTGCTAAGTTCTCACTAAGCTGTTTAATGGTGTGTGTCACTCAGACAGTCAGATTGCAGCAGAATGGCAAATGGACCCAGATAGATCTAATCATCCTTAACCTATTATGAAACCCTTTGCAAGCTGGGGGCTACAAGAATTAAGTTGGAATGTAAGGGAATGCGAGAAGAACCAAGCCCAGCTGGTTGTGCTTCTCTGCAGAAAGTGACTGCTCTGTTTTGAACACAGACCACAAACACACAGGAAAGCATTGACTGTAATCTTCCTCATTAGCCACTTAGTGTCCAGTTAAAAAAGACAATAAATGTTCTTCCAAATGTCTCATTTTCTGAGCTGGATTTGAACAATGAGCTGATAATCCTGTGACCTCTCTCTTGTTCTCCTTTTGCTTGGAGGGGATGCAACTAGCATCCTTGGGATGCAGCTAGCTTTTAATTCCTGTTGGTTGTGGTGCAGAATCCTGCTGTTTGTGATGAGTTTTGTAGCAGTGTCCTACAGTGGTATAAATATTGCTCGGAGGGCACTGGGGGTGAAGGTCGAACCTGACAGGCCACTTTGCAGGGTCTGCATGGCAGTAATGGGTAGACAAAGGCCACATTCGGAGGCATTTTGGTTTTGTTTTCTAGTTGCAAATAAATCTCCTCCACAATTTATTCATTGTACTGTGAATGAAAGACCGGATGTTTTGATTTGAAAAGGGAATCGTATTTATAAGTCTTGAGTATAAACAAACAGCAGGGAGGAAGCCTTATCAGAAAGCAAAACAGCCTTACTAGACCGTCTGGTAAGACTGAGTTCTGGGACAGCAAGTAATAACCCTCATGGTGTTTGGTATCAGTGACAAGTGTGTGTGTACATGTATTTTTAGAAGGGCTTCCAAAGGGCAGCCTGCTGCATGTCGGTTTGTTTATGGATCTGTGTTATGTAAAACATGGTATTTTCCCAGCTGAACTCTCCTCCTCTTTTAAGTCCGTGGTCTGCCTTTGTCTGCCCCCTGTGAACTACTGACTGGTAAATGATAGAGCTGTCTTTCCGCCTCAGTTTCCTTAGAAATGGCATCAAACGGTAATTGCTTTTCATTCCGCACTTCAGAAGGAGTGAGATACGGAGCCAGGGTTTGCTTTTCCCCAGGGTGGCGTGGGTGTGACTGATGGAACTGAGCCAGAAGAATTTGGCAAAGTAGCCAACTGTAAAGGGAATAATCAGTTTCTTCTGATGATGGATGGCACTTAGAAGGCAGCTGAGCTTGAAAGCCATTTCTCATGTGAAGACTCTGCGCTGTGCAGGTCAGCCATTGAGCAAATGCAAACCTTCAAAGTGCAAGCTAATAGCTTGGGAGGTTATGCCTGACAAGCAGCAAGTGGTTCAATTTTAGTTCCTGGGAATGTGTTTTTGTTTTGGTTTAGTTTTTTTTGATCGTAACATCTAGTAATTTAAACATTTTTCTAATTACATTCTAATTACATGGTGATATGCTTCTAAGTTCAGAAATACCTTAAAGAAGACTCAGTTAATAAAGAAATATATTTTTCTTCCTAAATATAGTAAATTGCTCTAAAAGAGTGATTCTGTTTAACTGCTGCACATGCTGTTCAGTATATAGGATAAAAACCATATTTCAACTTACTACCACAGCTGAACAAGTGTTAAAATATTTGCCCCTCATTTTTCTGTGGAGCGAGTTTAGAGCTCCCTGGGACAGAACATCCTTCTGTGTTGCTTTTGAAGAAATGGTCACGGAGTTGTGACAGACAGATTTGACAGAAAAATCTATAGCAGTGAAGCTACATTGATATAGGATAACAGATGTGAGACACATTTCTAGTCTAATTTTACGGGCAACACTCTTAGGTCTTGGAGAGTTTGTATTGTCATATTTATCTTTGATTTGGTAAAAGAAGAATACCGGCTGGAATACTGCTTGAGGAAAGGCTTCTCAGTAAATATCTAAAATTGAGTTTACTCCCTGAGTTTAGAGTTGTCTCTTGAAGAGGTCTCAAATTTGAACAGCTGCTTTTATTTGGAGTTTGAGAAGTAAGATGATGAAGTATCTATATAGACAAGAAAGTTCAAAACCATTATAAAACTTGGATTTTTCTCCTGGGAGAGAAACCTGTGAGGCTCAGTCACTAGCATGTTATCTACTGCTCTGTGAATACAGGAAATTCTAATCTATAAACTACTTGGAATAATGTTAAGCGCTATACTTGTTTCTGTTTAAAGGATTAGGTTTTGAGAAATGTTCTCCCTACGACAATGTGATATATTATTCAAAACATATTGACTGCACAAATAGGTTTTGTGAGATTGTATTCTTTAAGCAGCAGCATGTTGACAACGAGTACGTTAATTTTAGTGTGTCTGAAACTCCCTGTGTTTACCAATTATCATCTGTGCTTCTTGAATTGATTTATTAATCACAAAGCTGGAGTTCAGTTTTCAAGAATGTATGGAGGCAGTAATTATGAATGCAGCTTCTTCATCTTAATTGTAATAAAAGTTTCAATATCCAATATTTTAAAAAATATTTTTCAGGACGCAGCCATGTGTTCATACCTTGGTACGCATGTGCACTCTTTGCAATTTTCTTAAGCGTGTTTCGGATTAGCAGTGGGCCTTAGTATAAAGCATTCAGGTGAAGTAGGAACCTAAGCTCTCTAGACTTCCATACCAGCCAGGAAGATCTATTGTGTTCTGGTAGAATGAACTCTCCTTACAATTTCAGTTCAATGAAAGCAGAATATAGTGCTTACTAGTTGGCACATTAGTTCAATAAAGGGTAAGAATCTGCTTCAAATTCCTCATTCTAGTTTTTATGTGATATTGGGCAGTTCCCAAAGTCCGAACAGGAGTTAAGTGCTTCTGTGGTCCTGGGAAGCAGTTATTTCTTTGGATCTTAATGCTGAATTTACAAAATGTGTTCCTGCTTATCTTCCTACCATATCTTGATGTTATGAGGGCAACTAAGAAAAACGTGGCAAGGTATTGTGTATCCTGTTGTAATTGTGATCTTATAAAATCATGTGATATGACTGGGGTGTCTGCATATAGGAGCAGGATGATTTCCCCTCCCCCAATATTTATGTTCAGCAGAATTTGGAGAGCAGTAACTTCCATCACTTAGCCTCAAAGGTCCAATTTATTGTAAGGCCAAATATGGTGTGAGGTGTTGACTGCACAGTTACTCGGAACATCCAGTTAGTGATTGAATATGCTGGTGTGATTTAATTGAATTAAAGTTAAAAATGTGTCCTCCAAATCAGGGGACTGGCAACCTTATTTACTGAGGCCTATGTTGTTGTTATCATTAGAAATATGTTGACCCTATGGAAGTTATCAACTCTGAAAGATTTTAATTGATTTATGGGAAATAAATTTTTGAACAGAAAGGTTGCCTACAACATGGATGTCAGTCTCCTCAGAATGTAGAAATAATGAATATATTCCTGTTTTATATGCAAAAATATTGTGTTCTTTCTTAAAATTTTTAAAAATAGAAATCTTACATGTATTCACCCAGTTCATGGTGACCATTAGCAAAGTCTTTTTTTTTTTTTTTTTCTGCATGTGAAAGAAAGACATAGTGATACTACCTAGTTTTAAACAAGAGCTAGAGCAACAGCTATATGATGTTATATGTAATTTGTGCTTGATTCAAGTTTACAACATTCATTAGAATTTCTCTCGAATTTTTAGAGAGATAACAAACCCAATACAAGGAGAAAAGAATATGGGATGTTTCTACTGCGTTTTCATAATTATACCTCTTGGTAAATTGTTGCTCCAGTCTTCGACTGGCTTTGTGCTAATATTGCAGTACATTTTTTTTATCAGGCAGTTAGTGCAAAACTTTATTACCTGATGAAGTAAAGAAGTGGCATAAGGCATGCAGTTTCCTACCAACAGCGCATGTGGCATTGTCATACCATTACTTAGTATGATTTGGTTTACCAGTGCTTCCTTATTTACGTAAATTAAGAGGATGCTGGCTACCAACTTCTGCCAAGTAGTGACAGCCAAATATTAACTAAGGTTTATGAAAATAAGTTTCATTTTACATTTGTTTGTACCTGATGCTTTCTGCAGATCTTTAATGTTGTTTCAGATATTAGATATGAATCAGGTAAGACACTGTATGAGCACAAATATTGTCCTCATTTTTTTCTGCAGTGTCTCAGTATGGCCGTCATTTTTTGTGGGTATGGCTGCATGTGACTGCGTTCTG
Source organism: Caloenas nicobarica (assembly GCF_036013445.1). Lineage (NCBI taxonomy): Eukaryota > Metazoa > Chordata > Aves > Columbiformes > Columbidae > Caloenas > Caloenas nicobarica. The sequence goes on along the minus strand of NC_088250.1, from coordinate 15,453,493 downwards.
AATTTGAGCGTCTCAAGCCATTTTTCCTGCAAGTTCTACAAGTTTTTTCTGTGATAAAGCCCCTATTTTTTTTCACCAGCCTTCATTGTGAGTCTTCCTGGGAAGTTATGAGGAAGGAACAGGATGACTTTTAACAAATTTCTTTTCTGAGACTTTCAAAGGCTGCCTTACTTGCAGACAGTGGCACAGGCAACTGCTCATCCTGTGCCTCTTGCGGCAGAGGGACATTGTCCTGCTGAGCAGTAAGGCATATGGGAAAAACATATCAACTGGTAGCAGAAGAAGGTAAGATTGCATTATCCAGACTTTTTTGTAACAGGCATGCTCATTTCTATCTACTTCTATGGAAAAAAGTTAATCTCTAACAGAGTTCAAATGAATGGAAAGCTGTACGCATACAGCAGCAGCTTTGTTATAACAAGTTACTGTCTGAGATCTCAGTAAAGACAAAAAATGTTAACCTAGACTGTCACTATTACTGTGCATTAGAGTAGTTATAATATAATAGCTGTCTTGGGAGGGGCAGAAAAAAGAAAGTTTTAACTGAGCAAAGTACTTGTCTGTATCATAAAGGGACTTTGGATTTCTTTGAATCAAAATACTTGGCACTAGCCAGACTTATTTCATTGCACAGAACCTTTCAGAGGGATAAACTTTCTGGAGTTGAGGGAGACTTTACTTTCCCCCCCTTTATGGTCAGTTGACAATATCTTAATGAATATTCTTCTTGTGAAGTAGCTCATTATTCTTTAATTCTGAAAGACAACCGTTCCTCTGTGTGTGTGGTGGGGGGTTATTTGGTTTTTGTTGAGTGCTAAGAATGGGCTTGATACTATACTAATTTTTTTTAAGCTCAGTGCTATCTGTTCTATGGTTTCCATAGTTACCTGATGATGTCCTAGTCGTAGGTAGATATAAATGACAATTCATTTCCTTTGTTAGACTGGCTGCTAGTTGGTGGGGTTTTTTTGTTGTGTTTGTTTTGTTTTGTTTTTTAATTGCTGTTAATACAGTAAAGTGCTTTGTAGTGCTAGCAGTGGCTGAAAATCTGTTATATGGCTGAGGAGGTATGCATGATTTTGGTAAAAGGAGCCTGAAATTAAAGACTTTTCCCATAGAGTATCTATATAAGCTATATAAGGAGTGCTAATTCTAGATTGGCTGGACTGCGTGCAGTGTTCAGCCTGGCAGAGAACTTGGTGAGAGAGAAAACTAGTGGTTAGGATGGACTTCAAGTCATGGACAGTTTGGTAAAGGTGTAGAAAGACCCCCATGGCCAGCTTTACTGGACTGGCATAGAGCAAGGGAGCAGTGGATGGCTTGAAATATTGTATGGGACAAAGGTATCCCAGACAGCAAAGGTGCAGACTTTGCAAGACAAGATTACAGAAGACTACCACTGTACCACATTGACTCTGACCACATCACAGTGATGCCTGAAACCGTTTTGGTAAGGACAGAGGGGAAAGAAAACTAGCTGATTTCATTGTCTTTCCAAGTATATAAAGAAGAATCAGAGGAAGCTATAAAATTATATTTGTATTCCAAATAACAGTGCTAACTTGGTATCTGCGTTGTATTTTTGTATATACTGACATATTGTCTGGGTTTTGGCCACACCTAGAAGAGACACCATTTAGTGCTGTATTTCTGCTGCTTATCACAGATCTCTTCTCAAATAGTAGTTGGAATAATAGCAGGAACCTGAAAAAAAATCTGTTTATCTTACTGATCTCCTCTCATCAGAATCATTACTAAATAACTGTTTCCCTAACTTCACTAGGTAAGGTCACTTGAGTCTCCCAAACTTCTTGCCCTCCCTTTCACAGTTAAAATTGTTTTGTTTTACTGCTAGAGATACTCAACCTTAATGGAAATAAAGGGTGTTATTTGCTTCTTAATTTTGTAAAGAGAAGACGGAATTGTAATTTGAAGAGTACTTTATTACCTGAATTTTGTACACATGGATTGTCAGGGATTTAAGTGTCCAAACAGGGCTTCCCCAATGTGCAGTGTCCTTAGGAACCCCATGCAGCTGTACTGGGAAATACAGCTATTAGCTGTGGTTAAGAGGACACATGTAGAACAGTTCCTCTCTTTCTCAAGGCTGTGTATTCAGCATAATCAAAGAACTCCATGCATTGTGAAACATGAAATTCCAGGGTTAGTAACCAAAACCATCTCGTTTTGAATTTCGTTAAAGGTTTAGGCCAGAGGTCTGCGCTTGTGTGATTAGAGCTGCCTAGGGGTAAATTTGACCTGAAAATCTATCCAGTGTTAATATAAAGTGGAACAACTCTATATGAAGCAAAGTTATTTAGAAGTCTCCTGTATCAGCAATTATTTTGACTCACCAGTTATTCTTCCCCTTGGTATTTGCTGAGACTTCAATAACAACCATGGAATAACTCTTCTGAGATTTTTACAGGCTGAGAAACATCTTGCTTCTGAACACAGTAGCTTTTATCGTTTACAAGACTGTTCTGAAAAAGATCAGGGAATAGCAGGAGGAGAGGTGAAGCCACAGAGCGCTGCTACAACCATGAAGGCTTAGTGAACCTTCACACCTCTCTAGCATTAGCAGTATTCCTCTGGTGTTAAAAGTAAGTGGCAGCCTCAAGTTTGCGGTCACAGTGTGTTTGTTTCCTTTTTTGTAAAAGATACATGCATCTTTTCTGATTTGCTTGAATGAAGTTTATTGGGGTCTAGTATCATCAAGGTGAAATGAATCCTGGCATCTGCTTCTGTGAGGGAATTTTTATGTGAAGTCTCCTAGGTGGCCTGTGTTTCATGCTGTTTAGTTGTGAGATCTTTGTGTTTTGCCAAAAAAAAAAAAAAAAGTAAGTATATATTCCAAATGTTTCTCTTGTTTTTTAAGCAGAGAAGTGCTAGTGGGTTTATGGTATGATGGAATGGCAGATTTCTTGATGGTAATTTTCTGGTATGCAGGGTATGGCAGCCACTTTGTTTCTGGTGTGTATATTATGGCATATTTGATAAGGTTGGAAGCCAGGGAATTGGAATGACGTTTCATGTGCTGCTTATTTCTCTCAAAATACAGTTTCTGTTTCTGTCAATGTCATGTAAAAGGTGTTAAATGAAACAAGTGAGCTCCAGCAGATGGTACCCTTGACTGTGCTGGCATTCAGAAGATAGGTGTTCCTGCTTATGAAGTCTCAGCTGGGCCAGCTACTTCTTAAACTATGTTTATGTGAACTTTTATTTTTGTTGTTTAGTGTCCTCCAGATGCTACTGGAAACTTCTTAAGAGAGAATGAGGTGAAACATAAATGACGGAGTAGGTGATTTTTGTTTTGTCTATATCTTAATGAAGTTTGTTTCTAAAATACAGCCATGAACATTATGCCTGCTTGCAGACAAAGTTGTTGAGAAACCGGGTTACTGTAGACAAGATCCATATAAATGAGTAAAAGATTGGCAATTAGAGCCTTAAAGCTTATCAGAAACAGAAATGAGAAATGCCTTTGCTGTATTGGAAAACAGCAGGTGTTAGTAATACATGTGTTCATTTGGAGGGAGACACATAACTAATCAATCACTAAACCAGATGCTGGATAACTCACTTTGGAGGTGAGACATACGTTTTTGACAATGAAGATAAGTCTTTTGAACAAACTACCATTTGGGAACAACACTGTAGCCATCCCTTGAAATGTTTAAATTGAAACTGATTAGCTTTTCAGAGGTAGAAATCTTTACTAGATGAAATGTAATGGCCTGTGACAGGTACAACAGGTAATTTTGGTCTTTAAATGTAGGAATGCTCTTGCTTCCTAGATTTGCACTCTGTATTGTTGGCTTCTGCATGTAGTATAGTCTCCTTTGCTTAGTGTTCTTTGCTAAAACATGATCCGGTCGTAGGGTCCAGATGTAAGCTTACAAAACACTTTAATTGCTCACCTGTTGGCATTGTAGCAGCTTCTGCCATCTTAGTGAATGTCCTTAATAATAGGTAGCTTGTCTTTGATGTGTGCTGCTTTCTTTTGTCATATTGTTCACGACTTAAGAGCCATTTCTTATGATTGTGACAGGTACAGATTCACTTGGTTCTTTTGTTTATTGCCATAAGCCATACAAGAAAGGTTTGGTCTTTAATATGCTGGTGGTTTAGCTTATTATTTATGGTTTCAAGCGGTGTCCAGAAATATTTTGGTGCCTTCACTAGTGCATTGTGTTGAACCTCTAGTAGAGTGCGCTGTAGCATTGTTTTAGTATTGTGGGCTCTGCTCATTCTTGAGGGGTTGAAAACAACTGTGTTCTGTACACAGAACACAGGCAATTGAGGAGATGGAACATCTTGCTCATCATTTTTTGCATAGCGGGTCCATTTGATTCCCTACTGTGTGTATTTTGTTGTAGTAAAACATTGATCTAAAATGCTCAGAAGTGTTGTTTAAATTAGTGTGGTTTAGCTTTAGCAGCAGAACTGGCAAGGTAGGCATGAGTAGCTGTGATCAGGTTCCTTTTCGGTTGCTGCCTTTCCTTGAGGCAGAATGACCCCTGTGATAATACTGAATTGTCCTTGAAAGACTGTTTCAATTCTCTTTCTGTTTGACTTTCTGTTGTATGCTTGCATTCCTTTTTAAGGATGTGTGGATTGGAGGTACTGACTGGAATAAAGGAGGCAACTCTTTCCTTGGGGCAAATGAGTTTGCTTATGGGAGAGGAGTTTCCAGAGACAGGGTGACACCTGGCAGGTGCTGCATAAAGTCACAGCTCACATGAAATGTCAGAAGCTGCAGTGACAAGCAGAGAGAGCTAGCGAGGCCTCAGACTATGGCAAGTACTCTGTAAGGACTAGAAGTGACTAAGTTAGATGACAGACTCACAAACCTGGTGATCTGGCTCAAGCTGAGCTCAGAGGGAGGATTCATTGGCTGGGAACCAGTGGGCAGGGAAAGGGCTCTGTGTTTTGTTGGACCAGTCATGCTGGCTTTCTTAGCTGATATATTACCACAAATGTTTTGATAAAATTTCTCTTTTCAGTTTTAAAAATGCTTGGACTGTTTTTGTCATCTTGTCGGACAAATTCACTGGACAAATTCAGTTGTAGTTCAGGCCAGCTTGGAGTCCTAGGAGACCATCGTGCAGCAGTTAAATTGGAGGAGTGGACTTGAATATTGGATGACTTGGCCAACAAAGGCTGTAGTTGCTGTGGAATATACCTATGGTATGGGTTAGACGAAATTTTAAGAATGGCTCTGTGGAATCAGGTTAATACCCTGTCTTCGTGCTATCCTGTTTGTGTACTAATTTTCTTCCTTATCATTTGTTGGGGAAGAGTATGAGAATAAAGTAGCACACAGAGCTATACATTCTTAGTGATCTGTAAGTTAAGGATGACTTGGATTGAAGATTATTTCTTTTGTGCTTAAGGGAACTTTGTGGACATCTTGCCCCCATAGGTTTGCCCAGATACTTTTTGGGCAATGAAGCCGGTGAGGGGTCTAGAGAATAAGTCTTATGAGAAGCAGCTGAAGGACCTGGGTGGAGTCAGCCTGGAGAAAAGGAGGCTGAGGGGAGACCTTATCGCTGTCTGCAACTGCCTGAAAGGAGGCTGTAGCATGGAGGGTGTTGGTATCTTCTCCCAAGTAGCAAGCGACAGGACAAGAGGAAATGGCCTCAAGTTGCACCAGGGGAAGTTTGGATTGGATATTAGGAAACATTTCTTCCTGGAAAGGGTTGTCAAGCACGGGAACAGGCTGCCCAGGGTAGTGGTGGAGTCGCCATCCCTGGAGGTGTTTAAAGGACACGTAGATGAGGTTCTTAGGGACATGGTTTAGTGCCCAGAGTTAGGTTATGGTTGGACTTGATTATCTTGAGGGTCTCTTCCAACTGGAATTATTCTATGGTTCTGCTTTAAGTTTGGAGCATGCAAAAAGCATAAGCGTTTATCAGTGTCGAAGTTAGAAACTCTGTGTGCATGTGGATTGAATACACAGGAGGAACTTGTTATTGTAATGGTGTTGATACAGTTGCCAAACATCAGTACTGGGCTGTTTATTTCAGTGCGTGGGTTTAAATTGACTGTGTAAGAAGTTTTGAGTATATTTTGGTGATTTCTCAGGAGCCAACTACCTGATTAGTGGACATCTGTTCAATATTTTAGCATACTGGTTGAAATAATTAGTTAATAGTTGGTCCTAGCTTTATGTTCTTCAGAGCTTATTTTGAAAAATACCACTTAGGGTGCTGGCTTTATTTGGGTTTGTTTGTTTGTTTCTTTTTTTGGTGGGTTGTTTATCATCCTAAACAGCTCCTGTTCAATCATTGATGTGGGGCAGGGGAAGAGACTCAGAAAATCTGGCTAGTTACATGCATAGTTAAATGCTGTGTTGCTTCTAGAAAAATGAGGGTCTGATGTAGAAAGGCCTTTGAAGGAACTTCTCAAAAGGAAATTGAGCACAATAATGTAAACTGAATGTCATTCCAGTGGATAGGAAATCTAGTGAATAACTGAATTGTGATAGAACAGAAGTATTGTAGTGGCTGTCCAGTTTTTAATTAAAAATCAAAGCAGTGGTGTTTCCCCTTCCCCCCGCCCCGATCTGTCACCATAAAAATAAATAGTTGTACTTAATTTTGTAAAATATACACCATATCTTTGTAGGATAATGCTGTGGCACGTGTGCAACATCTTATAGAATTGGCTGGTTGTGGTGGTTTTTTTAAGTAAGTGGTTGCTACAAATAATTTTGATATCTATCAGTCTCTTATATGTAAATATAGTTTGAACTGGAGCTCTCTGAATTCAGAATATTTGGTTATATAAACTTGAGATGGTCGTACTTACTTGGCTTTTGGAACATTAGAATTATATCCAAGATGTACTATTTGGACAGCTCTTTTCAGTAAATTTAGTTATTCTACAAATGAAGCACCCCAAATTATAACACTGTGAAAAGATAGAGCAGATACACTCCAGGGAAAAGTGCAAAACCTAAATTTTTCTGATTTGTCTGGGGACATTTTTGCAAAAATGAGGGAGGAAGTAAATGGGCTTGCAGCGTAGTTTTGAAAGTTGTTTGATGTGATCAGGTATATCTGAACGTCTTAGCAAATACCTTACAAAATAAGGAAGGTTTGAAGAGAATTTGTAGCAAATGCAAGGTTAGACATTGTGCTGCTGGCGGGTGCCCAGAAAGAAGGCAAAAAATGTCAAGCAAGTGCGTGTTTTTGATACTTGTTTCACAGTTGATGTAGTAGCTGTGGGAAGGAAGGGGTTGGATAACAGGCAGTATGTGAAAGGAGCTAACTAAAAATCCCTTGATCTTAGAAATTGTACTCAGAACGCTTGTACGGAAAGAGAAAACATCATTTATAATACAAGCTGAATGCCTTCAGAAGCTTACCATGCCTTTTTTTTTATGCTATAATTCCAGCTTTTCCAGTACAAAAGGAAGTCACTGCCTGATTTAACTGTTACTGCTTATGTGGGCTGAATTTTCACAATGGCTATTCTGATATGTCTGTCTTTTTATAGGATCACAAAGTGAATGTTTCTTGCCATACATCTGTTGGTCACAGTTTTGTTTATGTTTTCATCCACAAAGAATATGCTGCTTTATTGTGGTTATTTGTGGTAGTGGTATAGATTTGATACACAAGGCTGTCCTTGGGATTCTGATCTGTTTACAAGTCTGGTTATAGAAACGCCATGTTGACACATGGCCAGTAATGGGTAAAGCTGTGATAATTTAATTATACAGATAGAGCAAATGAAAGGTACTTTTCAAATAAAGATAACTTTTTAGTGATTATGAACATGTGTACATTAATAACTTAAAGTTTTGTTATTAATCACATTGTTAGTTAATAAGAAAAAATATTTTCTAGGGCTTCAGTGCATTGGAAATCTGATTCAAGTTACGCTTAGCTGGAGGGAAAGGCTCCCATCAACTTCCCCCCACATACCTGACAGAGCACCTTAAGTATTAAGCAGAGTTTTTAATGATTTCAGATGACATCCAGGGTATTTCTGGCTTTGGGAAACTGATAACCTGCAGAGCTTTGATAGGAGCTGGCAAGAGGTTTTCATGTCTCATTCCACCTTACAGTGATAAATCAAAGAGTCTTTTCTTTGTTCACCCACCAGCCTTGCTTAGGGTTAGTACCCTGTTAGTTCTGTAGGAGCTGATGAAAAACCTTCACTGGTGTCTTGGTATTAATGGGCTGGGGTATGGGTGTGTGCATGCTCTTGGATTAATGTTTTATTATAGAAAATAATCACGTGAAATGAGGGTGGGGTATCCTTCCTTTATTTAACATCCCATATTGATAACATTAATGTCTCGATGGCAACTCTTGTAGTTTTTGCAGTTCCTTCTCTGCTGGATTAGCCTTTTCCCTACCCAGGGAAGTTTGTCTTAACAGCCAGTAAAGCAGGTAAAATAAATGCTAAATCTGCTATGAGACTGAGGTTTACTTGACCAAAGACTTTCGCCATTATGAAATGCTGATCCAGATTTTGCTGGTATCTACTAAGTATCTCATATCCTGGATTTTCTTGAGTCTATGTATCTTGGTCTTCTTCCACTTGGGCCACATTTCTCTTGGCTTTGACTGTATGGTCATTACTGTGCCTTAATAGAAGATCAGCTGCATTTTTGCATTTAAATGCTGGGTTTAGTATACTTGTAGTCCAGACTTCTATGAAGAAATATCTGTTTACTGTTGAACTATGCACATACAGACAGTCTCTTCTTAATATATTTGAAATCCTATCCATGTTTTTCCTCTATATGACAAGAACGAATTATGTTTTTATACTTGGCTGTTTTAAAAAGTAAATATTTGCTCTCTCCACTGCAAATATAGGTTGCTTCTGATCTGAAATGGAAAAAAATACGGAGATTAGTTGTGGTTTTTCTAAGTAAATATTTTCTAGATAAGTGAATGCAGCCATAGAAGGCAGAACTTGGATCAGATGAAGTTTCTGCAGAGATGTTGGAGGGAGCTCGCGTCGGGTCAGGAGTTGTTCCCTTGTTACTGTCCTGGAGCTGGGCTCACGGGGCTTCACTGTGCCTGGATCTGGTGGCTGTATCAGTCACATCACCGACCTTTCACCCTGTTCTGTGCAAACCCTCAGAAGTGGCTGGACTTGGTATGGTTAGCAGAGCTGGAGCCTGGGGATTAAAATCAATATCTGCATAGAGAAGCTCCATCTGCTACTGGTTTGGAGTATTTTGCTTTGCATATGTATGCTTTATAGAATCTCAAAAGCTCAAGATGGTTTTTTTCCCACTTGGCAATTATGCTTTTGATCATTACATGTGCATGTAAAGATTGTCCAGACATAACTTGTTACAGTGAAATATTAGTCTTTGTGAAAGTGAATATGATATTATGTCTTAATGCAATTCAGGAAATAGTAGCAAGACTAACATTCTCTAGTGCAACCTGAATTTTATTCATATTTCTTTGGGGTTTTTTTTAGTAGTATTACAATGTGTGTCTAAGCATGAAAAGGCAATGCACCTCTTAGAGAATATGGTAGAATGTCTAGCAACAGACTTAAGAAAACCAAAATCGAACTGTCCAGATGAGTCCATCAGGATTGTACCCTCTGTAGTACTTGGTGGGAAAGTGAATGGTTACAGACTTGAACCTGTGTTTGAAGCAGGTACACTTGTAATATGCAAATAAGAAGGGATGTCCTTTTCTTATATATTTTTGCTAAATATAAATGCTGAATAATTCATAAAGGTTACCAAATGAAAGAATAGCTGATAGGTTTTTCATCTCATTTGGAAAGGAGGGATTGATTCAAACACTAACTGGGCAAGAAAGTGCTGATGGGATGAAGTTAAAGTACTGTAAAAATTACTACATTGAAGGCTATGGAGGAGCAATGGAGGTTTCCAGTATATAATAGTTGCCCCTTTGTACAGCCAGAACTACATTTGGACCTTTTGATGACAAAATGGAGTTCAGAGACAGTTTAGAAGCAATATCTTCCCTTATTTAGTCAAGTGTTTGCCAAGCACAACATCACCAGGACTCCATCTAAGTGGAGTAGTGTGGTGTCCGGGGCCAGCAACAGCAGGCTGCCGCAGAGCACAAAATGCCAGGTCCTTGCAGCAGTCCTATCCAGAAACTGTGGTCACTGCAGGTGTTCATCTCCCATCAGCAGTCAGTGTAAGTTGTTGTGATTTCTGTCATCTCAACAGAGAGGTTTTAACCAAGAAAGGAAAGGAGAGAAAAATGAAATATGGGACAGACGTATCAACTGAAAAATGGTTTCAAGGAGGGAGAGAGCAGGAGACTAGTTACTGACTGAAAAATGAGCATTAGAATCAGGATGATATTTCAGGAGAATAACTTTACCAAAGAATACGCAGAGTAAGAACTCTAGTTCAGAGTTTCTGTAAATATAATTTTCAGCCATTTTAAAAGAACAAAACAAGCTTTAGTGGAAGGAAGGGACTATACCTTATCTTTTCTCCTAATTAGCTCACTGTATCTTCCTATTTCTATGATGTGTCAGACTGAATGCGTTTATAATGACAAATGGTCTCACCAAGACCTTGGCCTGTTCAGCCATTTCAGGGCTGACCATGTCCAAATACAGTGTTTTAGTGGGAGATGTTAGCCATTGGGAACCAGAGTAAAAAGAAGTGCATTGCCTGTGCCTGATTGGGAATGTCACATTTCATTCCAGTGTGAGTTTGTTTAAAATGGTAGAGAATACCTATGTGAAATGCAGCTGTGGTATTAGGAGATGTGACACTTCATGGTTTCCAAGAGGTCATTACTGTAACGGAGTTCAAGTTGGGGAGGGAAGCGTTTTTATCTAGTGTAAGTGGAATCTAAAAACAGCCTCTCAGATGCACATAAATATTACAGAATGCCTCTTATTTCACAGAAACTCATGGGAGTTGCTTACTTTAGTGGTGAGACCTTAGGGATGAATGATGCATGACATCTAGTAAAACTGTCTTTTAGTCTTTGTGTTGCTGAGTATCTACATTCAGATTGACCGTAGGATCCTCAATTAAACATATAAAATGTTGAAAGAGTATTATATGGAATGCTGCGTTTCTTGCAGGTGATATCTAGAATTTACTTTGCTTGAAACTTGTCAGAGTTGTTTAAATTTAATCCTATTAATAACTTTGGTGTAGGGATAATTTTGAGCTTATCTGAAAGTATTTTATGAATCTAATATATTTTTTCACTGTGACTTATGTTTATCCTTGCTTTATGTAATGTGATTTGCAAAACAAAGTTGGAGTATATCTGGCTTTAGCTCACTGATTACAGCTAAACAGGCTTTTGTAGTGGAATGTGTCTAGCAAATAAAAACCTGTGAGAGCTTTTAATAATTCAGAGGAAAATTGAACTTAACCATCTTGTAGATTTATAAAAAGCCTGATACCTTTATCTGATGATATGGCTGAGAAATCCATCTAAAATACTTTTAAAAAGATTTTTTACTTCTTGCTAAAGGAGCTTTTCCATTGCGTAAGTACCCATAGAATATCCCTATTTTAGTTTAAAATATGCAGTGAATAACAAATTATTTCCATATAGTCTGTTTCAATGATTGATAATTAAATGTAGGTGTGTGGCTTGGCAGTCTTGGTTTTTTGTATTCCCCCATCACCTTTTCCTGGATACAGTCTACTTATTTACATTTAATACATATTTGAAGACTGGAGTTTCATTTGGTTTCTTTAAATGGTGCTCTGTGTGTTTTAGTCGTAATCACTAACTTCTTTATTACAAATCAAACGAACACTTGGTGCATATTCATGTGCAGATGGCAGGGGCTAATCTCTGAATTTGCCAATCTGTAGCAGTTGGTTGAGCTTCAGCTTTGATAATTAAGGCATTTTTGATTAGTAGTCCTGAATGTTACAGAATCAATAGATGTTGACATCACTTTTACTCAAGAGTTTTGATGACAGCAGTAATTAAAGTAGCTACATTGAACCTACCATAAGATATACATTTCATCATTTGGATAATTTTTGTACTGAGAGCTTCTTCTCGTATGAAGTGATATCACTGTCAGTTGCTCCAAATGTGACTGTGTATCAATATGTGACTGCTATCTACACAATGCTAAAAGACATATCAGTTAGTTGGTGTTGAATATTTTATGATTTGGAGCTCTTAATCTGTTTTTATTTACTATTTGGAAAACTTCAAATTGTTTGGGTTCATTTCCTAAATAAACCCAAGACTGAAGAGCTAAACTAAATTATATTTTGGTGTTCAATGCATTTGCTCACAACTTCTGGTCTGGATACAGAGCAAATGTATTTTATTATTGGGAAATAATAAGGCTGTTTAGAAAATAACTCAGGCTACAATATTTGTGTTGGCAATTTATTTTCTAGGCATAACAGTTCTGTTTTCTTTCTATACCCATTTATGTAAAGATTAAGTAATCCTAAACTATGTCTTCAAGGGCTGTGATGGTCAATTTACTCTGTTTTATGCAGCTGTGGTCTGCATCGATTTAGGCAAACTGTCATCTGTAATCTGGCCTTATTTAAATAATATCTTATAAATCACAAGCCTAATCAGACTTTTATTGCTGGATAAAACCAGTTCTTTTCTTTAAAACTGGCTCCTAATGTGTAACTTGTCAGACTGTTTAAATCAAAATTGCTATCTAAACAGGAGGAAAAAGGCAAATATATGCTTGCTTAAATCACTGTAAGACAAGCAGATTGCAGGCTTACAGAGAAAGGCTGGAATTCTTGTTTTGGCTGTGTTTTTATAGGACTACTAGATTAGAGAACATGCGCTGAAAAATCAGTGTATCCAGTTGCTTAAATACAGTGATGCACCTGTTCCTCTGGTGGTGAGGAGCAGGTGTCAGTCAGTTCTCTGGATTCTCACAGGGTTTAAATGATGAAACCATTCTAAGTCTGAGAACAAAGTTCAGTGCTTGCTGAAAAGTTCAGGCTTAATCTGTGTGAATGCCTTGGTGTCTCAAGCTTGAAATACGTTTTTACATCTGAAGAGGGTGGTGAGGTTGACCATAGGATTGTCTCCTATCAGTAGATGTTTTGAAGTCCCATTAAAAAGAGAAGTTAGAACACATGATGAGGCTTATGTGTTGACTATTTCAATTTGTGTATTGTGATTTGGACTTCAGTAATGTCTGAGAAATACAGCTTTTTCAGGAGCGAATAATTAGTCTATAGGTAGTTGCATCTAACCACAGCCTTATATTTCTGTTTCTGTGTCATCTTAGCAAACTGGAAAACTTCTCTGGCATTCTTCACTCAATTCTCATCTTTGTTTTCTTAACATTCTAAGCACAAGATTGTTGTTTTTGAACCGTGAAAGGAATATTTCCCAAGACTTTGTGGAGTGGGGGAATGAAATTAGTACAGTCATGTACTGTAGATTCCCCCTCCACTTCCAGCAATGAAATTCAACTTGTTTGTGTCTCTTCTTCACCTTCTCTGTCTCCTATAACTCAATTCGCAGATTTATATCTGGTTTTAGCTAATGTTTATAATCACTATCTTGTTTTTTTTTTTTTTTTACTGTGGAAACAAATAATGTCTGGAGTACATAGTGAAATCTGGTTTAGTACAACTAAAGTGTTGTTTGGGATTTTTTACCACTTTCGTCTCTGTTTATTAGTCATGTTTCATGAGGCTTCCCATTAAATATTTAAAAGCTCTTCTTAAGTGTTTAACTCACGATTTTACAGTGATATATGACTTTCCTATCTTTACACAAAATTTCCTAGCCAGAGGGATGCATTTGCTACCCTCAAAGCATCACTGATGTTTCTTGCTGTAGAGACTGTTTTGCAGTGTGGTGAGTGTGATATGTTCTGCACTGATTCCATCTATTAACTCTGCTGCGGATATATGCATGAGCAATATTTCTGAGTAATGCAAGCAGGTCTCTGAACTTGCCAGGCTATAGCAGCAGTGTGAAGAAACCATCCGTGACAAATGGTAAATCCCACACTACACAAAGTTACATTATAAACATTTTTTACAATGAAGAAGGATCCTGTGGGAATAAATTTAGTCAAGTCAGAACAGCTTCAGAGGGCAAAGCTGTCACACGTTTGAGTCCACAGAAAACAAAGTGGTCTTGAATGTGTCATGTTGAGCAAGAGGCAATACTATAATTGCATTATGAAGCGTACAGAGCAAAGACTTCCGAATCCCAACTCCTAAATCAAGAAGTTTGTGCCTCTTGATTGCAAAACAGCAGCTTCTGAGGCTTACATTGTTCTCCCTGTCCCATCCCCACTCAAAAGGGGAAAGGAGGAAACAGCTGAAGGAAAGATTGGTTGTCTGCTTTTGAGGCTCTCTTGGGAACAGTACTGCGAAGATCAGCAACTGAAGGATAAAATGCAGAGAAATGGTAGCAGAGAAATTGTATATTGGTGCTCTGTGCATGTATATATGCACACACAAGTGTATGTGCTTGCATGTGTACATACTCCTATTAGTTCTTCAAAGACATAATGAAAAGTAATTCACTGCCTTATGCATTTTTTTTTCTTTTAGTGAATTAGTGTGCTGATTTATCACTGTTCTTTTGATCTCATGAGACTGTCATGATCTGCTTGAAACTATTTAATCTCATGGGTGTTTGGAGCCAGCATGTGGGTATAGATCAGAAAAGCTTTTTTAAAATCTCCGCATTAATTAAAGATATTCTGACAGTCTCATATTTTGGTGTTTTTTTTTCATTGACACGGTATACATTTAAAGAATTCTTATCCTGTTCTTTTCTAGCAGAATATAAATATTAGCTGATAAGTGATTTTTTTTCTTGTTTCTGTGTCATCTTTTATGATATACATTAAAGTGTATTGTGACAAGCTTACTATTTATGTTTGTAAACAAACATATCGTATGCATTTATGTCTTCAGGTCAGTTTATATGAGAATTAGGGGTTTGTATGTGTGTGAAGACTGGCTATTGAGTGAAAACTTGTGTAGAGTTCTTGTTTGAAAACTGTTTTGATTCAGTTTCTTATAAATATTTTGGAGAAGGTTAAAATTAATAAATGAGGTATAGTAGTAAAAAGATTTATATTAATGCAGGTTACTTACTTACCATACAGCAAAACATACTTTAATTTCTGCCAGCTACCCCTACTTAATTTGCCCTCCAAACTAAATACCAGCCACCAATACTCGAAAACTCCTGTGAGTCTCTTTCTGATTTTTCCAGCAATGTTTTTCTTACTCATTCAGGTTAGTGTGCTTGGTCTGCATTCTCCAGGTCACTAATTGAGGCACCAGTTAGATGGCATTTAATGGTCAGATAAGAAATAAGCATAGAACCCTAGCTTAGCTCTCAAGTCATTGGCCTGTCTGATTTTTTTATGCTTCATTGTTGTTTCACATTTTTATAAAAATTTCTCTTATACAGCACTCCTGCAGCATGTAAATTGTCATGTTTTCTACATTATTGATTTTTAGAGAGAGTAATAATAGAACAAGCAGAAAACAAATTCATGACATTATTAAGAAAAAAACAAAATGTGAAATGTATTGTCTGAAAATAAAATGGGTTCACTGACTGTTTTGTTCATTCTGGCAGTTAAATCAACCCTCATCACAGCAGCAAAGGCCAGTCAGTGAGTCACAGTTGGCTCGGCTGTGCTGAGCAGAACAATTCAGATTAGCCAGTGACTTTTGGTGCTGACTGAAATGTCCCAGTGCTCCTTCCCGGTGTCCATGGGGGTATGAAGGAGGGATCACTGACCTGCCAGTGGCAATGTGCTGCCTGAATACCTGTGGAGACAGATGAAAAATGTGTGTCCTAAGGATGTTGTTCTCTGAATCAGTTTTAAGCATTCCACATTTGTGTTAAAACAATTTGTGTGTACCGTTAAATGGACCTGCTGCCTATCAAGAAGCTGTGGGCTGAGTCAGATTTTAGACAGATTGCATTTCTTCAGTTTGCCTTTGGTTCTTTAGGGTGCAGTCAGATTCTGGGAATTCTCTGCAATTGTAAGATTTTGGTTGCTCTGGTCAGAGATATTGTAACTGTTATTTGCGCATAGATTAAAACGTAGGAGTAAAATAGTTGTGGCATCCTGTGATAAGGCTGTATGTATTGCTCATTTTTCTAGTCTTGGAGATCTTCAAAATGTCCCTGGGATAAATTTATCTAATACAGAGCAATTAAGCCATTTTCTACTTGGATGTTTCTTCCCCGCTCAAGAGTGCCTGCATCTTTGATTTCATCTTTGCAAACACATTCTTATTTAAAGTGTGAGAAATGACTATGTTGAATCTGAGAATTTACTTAATCCTTTGTATTTTTTTCCCTAGTCTTTTCCGTGTATAGAGGAGAATGTGATTTTGAACTGTGGAAAGTCAGAGCTCTTCTCCCTGAGATGCAGTGTAATGCCCTGCTCCCAGCATTAACTTTTAGAGAAGAACTTGGCTTAGTGGATTTTAATTTTTGTCTTAATTGTTTTGCTCATTTTTATTTCCTCAAACTCTTACTACCACATCCAAGTTTTAAAAGCTCCCCTCCCCAATCTTTTTTAAAGACTGTGTGGGAAACAGGTTGTTTGGATTACTGTAGCACTTGTCAAGAGATTTCTCTTTAACTTGAATACAGTTGCTATTACTTAATTCATGGTCTAGCTGCTTCCTTAATCTGCCATAGCTCATTATTTTATGGTACTACTGTAATGTTTATATTGCGGAGTGGCTTTAATTCTTTTGAGTACTTCAGCTTTGCTTTTTCTTTTATCGCTCACTTCAGAATTTACTTGAGGCTTTTACATATTAGCATTACAATTTTGTCAATATCGTATCACATATCACCACAGATCCAAGATTTTAAAGTACCCTATATTGTCAGCGTTAGTTTATGGGTAAGTAAAGCCAATTTTAATATGAAATCCATAGATATCAGGCTGCTGAGACATGGAAGACTTGTAATTCTATCTATAGAATAGCAGGTTCTTTTTTACATCTGCTGGACCAGAGTGTCTATAAAAACTATTTTAATGACCCTGCAAAAGAAGAGGATTGTAAAGTATTTTGCAAAAGAGATTATAATCACATGTAAATTATGTAAGACTGCAAAAGGGATTGCATCTAGGAACTGAAGAAGACAGGTCCACAGGGATGGGTGTAAGTTGCAAAGTGGAGTTTTGTTGAGACTATTGGGGGCTGTGGACACTGTTTCCTATCATGTGGATTTTAAGGTTTGGAATTTTTTTTTTAAAATACTATAGTTAAAATAAGTGTATTTGCACCAGGTGCACTGTATTTGTCCTCTAGGACAAGTGTGCTTATTTATCCATGATTTTTCAAAGAGCAAAGTTTAGATGATTTTGAAAATTTTGCTCTGAGATTATGTCAGGCATACTGTACCTTGCACAGATTTTGTAGCCTTCACTAAATGCTATTTGTTGTCTTCTAAAATTGGCATAGCTTCTATTAAGCTGTAGTTATAAACAGGCATATTCCCTCTCTTGAAGGTACAGTAAACCCAGGATATTTAGGAAGAACTTCTACTACATACTGGGACTTGTATAATTTGGAATGTATTCTGATACCTGAGTTTCTTACATGCGCTTCCCTTCCCGTGTGGTGGTGTATGATGTGGGCAGTACTGGCCTGTGGATGATTGCCAAATCTTTTGACATGTGTAAGTGAAAAAATTATTTGAAATTTTTATATATAGTGCACTTGTAAATACATTTATTGTTGTTATGACGATCAAAGGGTTTAAATGACGAGAGGTAGTGCTACTCGATGTTACAAATACTGTTTTACCAACTACTTAAAGCTGAAGAGCTGCTGCTGTACTCCGAGACAAATTGTTGGCTTCTGTGCAAGATCAGACAGCAGCAAAGGGACTTCCAGATCTTTCTCTGGTAATTCCAGTTTAAGAACTTCTCTGCATGATTTCTGAGGTGTCTGTGCCTTGAATATGGCTGGTGAAGTTTCTGCTGCCCATTTGAGTCCTTCTACTGAGAGCTGCTCTATAAATGTAATTCTTGAAATACTGGTTACAGTGGCTGTGAACAGTGCAATATGAATGAGTTTCTGAATAGCAGTTTGCTGGCAGGTGGCTGTGTCAATGGCTTCAGGTGCTGTAGGATGAACTGCAAATAAGCAAAAAAGAGCAGAGCCATTGGGTCAGTCCCATTGCTCCTTCTGATCCAGCCTTGAACGCTGCCTTAATGAATGTTGCCTTCCAGAGTGTCCTGTGACCTTTTCTATTCTGCCTTTGTTGTGGAAAGTACAGTGGGAATTCTGTTATCAGACAGTTACAAGAAAAAGTACGGAGAAGCAAGTAAAAGTGTTTAAACTTTTTTTTTTTTTTTTTAATTAAGCGGTGTTTGAGTCTCATGAGTGAGGCTGTCAATGGAGGTGCGAACAACACTAACATATGTGTTTCAGACTTGTTTTCTGGGTTGGAACCTGTGTCAGTTGATAGGAAAATGTTAGTGTGCGTGCTGTCTTTGAAACCTGAGTTTGCAGAGGGGGTGCTGAGGATTTAGAACTACTGCCGTCCTCAGGGAGATAGAGGGTGCTCAGCTCTACAGCCTTAAGTAGAGCCACAAAGTCATTACATCCAGGAATAGCTTAATGGTTTTATATTCTCTCTGGAATATCAAACTCTTAAATAGTACAGATTTGGAGTAGAAGCAAAAATACATTATTGCAAAAACCACTTCTCTATCTTTTGCGTTTTTTTTTAATGAAAAAATTAAGCAGTAGAACATTGGTGTGCATTTGTATAGCATTTACTTGTTGAGTTCAGTACTGCCATGGTGATGAAATAATACAGGATACACTTCATATTAGATCCAGTGGAAAAAAAAAAACTTTGTATTTTGTAACTCCAGAAATGACCTTCAGCATTTATTATCTTGGTATTCCTATAAAGGCATGATAGAAGCAAGTGAAATAGAGGAGCATGATATATTGCATAATTACTAAAATTGCCACACATTTTGTTTGGCAGAATAACAAGGCAGTGAAATTATAGTGTTGTGGTGCAGTATACAGCCTGTTAGAAAACGTTTCTGATGTATTAGCACTGGTATACCATATCATTAGTCGTGCTTTCTGGGGTTTTTTTAGAATTAGCTTACCAAGTTACCGGAAAAACATGAAAGGCAGAATGTATTCTTGCTAATTAGAGAGGCAAACTAAAATGAGTTTCACTTGCTCAGATGTCCTTTTTCAAGGTTTTGGTTTGGTTTGGTTTGGGGTGTGGTGGTGTTTGGGTTTTTTGGGGTTTTTGTTTGTTGTTTTCCCCCCCTGCCCAAGAGTTTTGTAGAGGAATTATCAACTGTCTCTTAACTAGAGGTTTCTAGGAAAAATGAGGGAGAAAGTCATGGTGTTTTTCTGTTAACTTGTTGATAAAATGCCAGTAATGAATGTGTGGTGTACACAACAGTACAAATCAGCATATCTGAAGGACATACCCTATTGAGTATTAAAAGAATTAGTTAATGAACTTGGTGAACCACTGGTAATTATTCTGAAGTACATAGATAATTAATTCTATCAACAAATTGCTAGATGAAATTATTTGGAATATCAGTATTCAAAGATAATAAGGTTTTTTTTGGTAGGTCTGGCTTTAGTCCCTCATAGCATAAATAGGGTAAGTAAACACCTCATGCAAGGTCCTGAAGCCTTTTTGCCTCTGATGCTATTCTGCCTCTTGACTAGGAAAACAAAATCAAGAAAAAGTGCCTTTACATAAAATAAACTTTAAGAATCTAGGTCTAGATTTGAGTGGTATTTGATCATGTGGCTAAGTTTTCAGTAGAGACGGTCAGAGGTTAAAGTTTAATATGAGCTTAACTTTCTTATTGAATTCATACTGCAGTGAAAACTTCGGTATTTCAATTGCATAAATATCAAGTGTATGTTTGGTATAAAGTCTCAGAGATGACAAAAATAAAGAGAGTTCAGGCAATCACTTGATATCAAGTTTGTCATCTGTTTTATTGTTGTTCCTTCTTGCATTTCTAGGAAGATATAGGAGTGACCTAGTGGTAAGAATTACATGTTTGTTAAGGAATAGAATACTTATAAATTATTTTAAACATAACAGAATATTGTAGTAGTCTTGAAAATAACAGTCTCTCAACTGAGTAACCCTGACAAATCTATTCCCATTGCAATATATTCTGAGCCAGCTACTGAAATTGGACTTGAATGAAATAAAGAGGCACAGGCTAAAGAAAACAGAATATATGAAAACAAAGTATGGTTGAAAAGGCAAACCAAGCCAAAACATGAATAACTTTATTTTGAATAAGAGAGAGAAAACTAGCAAAAAAGCTGCTTTTCCCCTGAGAAACAATTGTGAGTACATGAACCCATGGAAATGTGCTTAGAAGTCTTGGGGGGAGGTGAAGGTTGCCACCCTTGTAAATTAGCCAAATCACCGAGAAGACTGAAAACCCTAGAAGTTCAGCACAACCAAAAACTTCCTTTGTCTTATTTTCACTTTTGTGCCTTAACTTACAATTTCACCTTGAAGAATATGTCCCTTATTTGCTAAGTATTTTTCTTTAGATTTCCCTAGAAGATACCTCTAGTATCTTCAGTCTCTCAGGTAATGGCAACAACTGCAAGGTGTGTTTGTTTCTTTGGAGGCAAAAAAAAAATCCTTCAGTCCTTCTTGACTGTAAAAAAATATATAAATCAAATCGGAGGGAGTTGTCAAATACGGTGCTAGAGGCATTTCTGTCACCTGGTTTTAGTTGCCACCTTGACTAATGACTTAAGGAAAAGAGAAAACATAGATAATTTGATTTCAGTGAAACTCAGATGAGAACTAATGAAAAGTCTGTGACAATTAATAGATGAAATGGTACAAGGTGGAGAAGGACTGCATAATATGATTACTTTTATTTTTTCTTAAAGTGAATGAAAAAAAGCAGCCATGTTAGGGAAAGAGGCATAAGGTAGAGAATAGACCAATGAAAGGAATGTGTTTATAAAAGACGTAAAGTAATTTATCAATTATTTATTAATTTCAAAGTAATATTCTCTTGCTGATTAAATAAAATTCTAGTTCTTTCTCTCTAAAACTGAAAGTTACCAGATCCCAGGGAATTAAAGGGAGTAGTATAACTGAACATCTCAGAGTGCATCATAAAAAATATCATGATTTAAATTGGTACGGCTTAACCAAACCTTAAGTAAAGAAGGTAAGAGTATTTTTAAATCCTCTGTAAATGTGTTACAATGGGGAACATCAAGGTGTGAGGGCCAGGGTGGATACTTAGGAGGGACCAGCTCCCATATTCGTATCTGCTATGACCAGAAGCCGGGCAGGAAGAGACTTGTTTGGCTCTTGGCTCTGCAGGGGAGTGGATTGGGCTTCCTTCTGTTGAAGCAAGATGCGGTACCGTTTCTACAGGCACATTTCCCACCATCTGTGGGAGCACAGTATTCTTTTTTAAATGAGACTACCAATCAACTTTTCTTTCAAGAGACAGATTTTGGTCTAATGCTGCATGCGATGAATATCTCACATTTAGAGGAATTAAATGGTCAAGCTACTGTTCTGTGTGTTAAATGGTTATTTTGTTGGTGTGTGGCAGTTGCAGGTAAGGAAATTATGGGGAAAATAGTTGAATCAGAATTCCTGCTTGACAATACAGTACTGTTATTACCAGGGTTTTAATCTGATTTAGACATTTCCAGCAGAATTCTACTAAAAAGATTGTGTGAAATATATTTCCATTAAGCTGTTTGCACTAAATTTCTTAAAATAAGAAAATTAATTCTGTGCTTTGATAATACACTAGTTCACAACTAATATCTGTCATTGTTTCTTTTTATTCTAGTACATGAGAAACTAAAAAGCAGCAATAACAAAGGTTCAAAAATGTTGACAAGTGATCTGTTCCACATCTGAATTAATGTCTGCTCTATACCTTAGCAAGAAATTTGAATGCAGAAGGGTAAGCTGTTTTAATTGCTGCTATGAACTGCTTGACAGAAAAGGATTATGCAAATATTGGCATTTTTCTTTGTTGAGTAGAGGGGTTTTTTAAGACTGAAATGAGTGATTCAAGTTAGGGTTTTTTTGTTTCTTTTTCATTTAGACTGCTTGTAACAAAGCCAAAAGGCTAATCTCATAGACTTTGGGGGTTAGAGAGGTGCTCCTGGCCGTTTCCTTATTAAACAGTACCTTTGACATAAGTCAACTGCTGAATATGTGGAAGGCCCAAGCTGTTGACCCAAAGCTCTTACAGTCTAAGTAACTGTGTTTCAGTGACCCTGTTGTTGAGTAAGTGAATAATGCTTCTTGGTATGACTATTACAAATTGGCTCTTCCTCTCTCTCTCTTTTTTTTTTTTTTTTCTGTTTTTTATGTCTTCCCTTCTCCACACCTGATACCTCAGTGCTTAGATGGAAAACACTGCTTCAGTCTGCTGAAACTGCAGTTGCCTTCCTTCTCTTTGGTGTAGAGAGAAAGACTTGGCTGGGTAAAGGCAAGGCAGCAGCTGTGAGTTTCCATTGATTTACTGGAAAAAAGGCAAAATTTGGCGACTTAAAATTTTATGGATAAGTGTTTATTTATGGAAGTGGTTGTGATATATTTGTCAAAAACATTAAATAATGTTTCCTAACTGTAGGTAGGGGGTCAGAAGCCCCTGAAAAAACTGAATGTTTCATTTAGTTCAGTGAAAGGAAGATAAGCTAAAACTATGTAGCAAATTTTTATTGTTTCGAGGTGAGGATAAGCAAAAGCATTTGTTTAGCAATCTAGTGGTTAACAAAAGCTTTCTCTTGACTTGCTTGTTTCAGTTGTAGCAGTCTGCTTTAGAGCAACCGCATATTGCTTCATCTGACTATAAATCCCAAAATCCATTGAAGGACTTCTGAGAAAGTGTAGAGCTCAAGTCAGATTAGGCTGAGTCAATCTGTTGATGCTGCTGGCTTTTCCAAACGTTATCTTTAATCTGGCAACAAGACGCCTGTTGCTGTGATACTATATTATTTTCAAAGTCCTTGCATGATTTCATTACTTTTCAAAACTGGATCACTAGTGTGCAGTTCCCTTCTCACTTCCCCTGTGTATCTCCATGTCTCAACATAGGTGGTATGCAAATACCATGTTTCAAGTAAAAGTTCCCTGGATTTGGAATTATTGATATGACATTATGTTGTAGGATGACTTCAGTTACTGCTGGTTTTCAGGACATCAGTGTGTATGTGTTTATGACTTCATGCTGTTACTTCACAATTCTAAGTCAGGTCCAATGGTTCTCATTTCCTGGATGGCTGGGACGAAAGGGTATTCTTGACTTTTTCTAAAATAAAACAATGGGTATACAAGTCCTTAGCTTTCTTCCTTAGACTCTTTCACTGCTTAGGCAATCTTGTTCAAAGATCTTTCTCATGGGGCATGTGGGAGCTGAGACCAAAAAAAAAAAAAAGAGTGGAGTGAGGAGAAAGAAAGAATAATTAAAAAAAAAAAATTCAAAGTGTGCCAGTTGCAAAAGGATCTTGTAGCCTGAGGAAAAAAGGGAGGAGACAGATTCTTTCTTTCTGACAGCAGCAACACAAAATCTCTGCCATGTATGTGTTGGATTCTCCTTTTATCTCTGCACTTGAAAAAGACTAACTAATGGGTATCTCCTTCCACAGGATGGGGCAAAGCCAGACGCATCGGTGAAAATGTACCAGTCCAAAACACCTAATCATTTTGTAGATGTAGACTTACTTGAAACAGATTTATTTAAGATGCTTAGATACAAATTATTTTGCTGATTTACAAGGAGGCTTATGTAGTATTTGGGGTTCTGGAATTTAAAGACAAAATTGATTTTATGTGCAAAGTCCTTTTATTTTAAGAAGATTGAATCCTTAGACATCTAAAGGTGTATGTAGTTTTAGTGTCCATCACCTACTGTATACATGAAGAATGTAGTGTTATGAAGTTACACTAGAAATTACATAGAAAATGCGTAGACTTGCACAGAGAAATCTTTAGGGACAGAGTTAATCATTGGCATTACCAAAATCAGATCTTGACCAGTGGCGGGACCTAAAACCTCCAAAATGCTGAGCATGTTCTAATTTCGCTTTAGTGGAGTTAAAAGAAATATTTCAACTTCTCTATGTTATTTTGTAGAGGGTTAAAATTTCTTTTTACTGCAACAGTAATGTACTGCAGTAGTAAATGGCAGGAAGTTCTTGCATGCGTGACCTGGTTCAGCTGGATAACACTATTGATTTTATTTTTGTTTTCAGTGTCTCTGCTTAGGTTAATTTTTGTTTTCTGATTCTTGATTAGCTCAGTGGTAAGTTGTCATTACAGCATTTGACTCCCTAAGGACATGATCTATAAGGCACATTATTCCAGTGGAGGGTCATGATTCAGCTAATTTACACAGAATTTAAACAGCAGTTGGCTAATACCCCGAAGTGGAATTTCAGATACTTGGAAGTCCAAGGGCGTAATACCATAAATGAGTGTTTATGTTAAGTACTCTTTAGAGACCTGCAGGAGGGGCCAGTGGGACATGCAATGCCCCTTGTGTTCTTTTTTTCAACTCGCATGTGAAGTTAAAATCTCAAGGAAGATCATGAAAGCAGTTGCGTTTAATGCAGAATTGCCATTTAACATTTAATTGGGAAAGCTATGCTTCATCGAAGTTGCCATAATATTTGTTTGCCATGGCTCTGTATTTGGATTTATATTTAATGGCCTTTTCAAATAAATAAGCATAATAATGCCTTTGTGCGATTAGAATGAGCTAATGAACTCTGACTTTTGCATTTACTGATGATTTTAATTTCCTGTAAGCTTAGTGCTGAGCTAGGTATAGTTACTTAAAACGATTTTTATTAGATACAGAGAATTTGTCTCGATGTTAGCATCTAAATGGTTTTGTCAAGCTGGGCTGATGTCTCAATGCTGTATAAAGGCAGCAGATTGAGGATAAAGGAACTGGATTTGTGTCTTTCCTGACTATTTTGGTTCAGCCCCTCTGTGGACTGAACTGTGACTGTCACTTTACCCAAGAAAATATTGTTATTTACTGAAAGATTTCCTATGTATGTTAATGCTGTGGTTTCCAGTTCAATATCACCACATAAGCCAGCGTGAAAGTTGGCAGAGACAGTCCTGCTGCTCTTCCACTTTCTAGTGCTTATTTTCAGCCCCTACTTTTTGTTGGCACGTGGTAGGAGAAAACCTCAACACAGTTGTGTTTGGTTTTGTCATGTTTTGTTGGTTGTTTTGTTTGATTTTGTTTTGCTTTGTTCCCCCCCGCCGTTCCCTGACAGAGTTGGCCATGCAGGAGTGCCTGTGCTAGATGTGTCTGAATGGGTATGTTTCTGTGAAGTGGTTTTCAGCCAGCTAGATAATGAGTAGTTGAAGTGCATTAATAAAGTTTCTAAAAGAATCAGAAGCTACTGTCTAGATCACTTTTTAAGTAGCTGCACTTTAATGTGATCAGGTCAAAACTGTACAAAACATTATCTCATAGGGTGATAACTGCATTGATGGGTCATGGTTTGGATCTGTGTGTTTTAATAGGTAATATTAACCATGTATAATTAATAAATATATACATTAAAAAGATTATCCCCTTAAAACAATTAAAAACTTTTTTGTATTGTGTTCTGAGTGTGAGTAAAATAGACTAAGATAGTGTTCAAACAGGAGGGCAGAGTTGTTACGTACACAATCTGGATTTTGAAAATTCTTCCCGTAGATCTTTAAGCCTACAAGAAAAGCAGTGATCTCTAGTCTTAATTGCAAGGTGTTTGTGTAATTGGGATTTTTTTTTTTTTTTATGATTGCATGTGTATTAATTTTCTTGATTCAAACATGGATCCTGTTTATAGGGGACATAACAAGTTTTGGTATATCAGTAAAATCTGTGTGTTCCATATTGTTGACCGCGATCTGCTTCTCTCTGTGTCTCTTCTTTGCTGTTTCTGCCGAGCAGCCACCACACCTCCTGTCTGTCTGCCACTGGATCTCTGCTTCCCCTTCTGAACAGCTGGGCTGCTTTTATCACTGCTTTTGCTTGGTTCCCTTTATTGTCTGTGGTGCTGGCCAGGAGCCAACCAAAGCTGCAGGCAAATGATTCAAAATGTAAAATTTCTTCTAGATCTGTTTCAAGGTATTACCTTGAGCTTGTCACAATCACCTATATTACAGGCATCCTGCTGTTTGGGAGAGAGTCACTCCTTTTTAGAGCACCATTAGACTTCTGAAAGTTTGCAGCTGGTGAAGATTCTGCCACATTTCTAATTAAATTCTTCTTTATAGGCAATTATCCTTTTCTTAACCTGCTTCTACGTTGCCTTGTTTTTATTTTTAGTTCAGCATTAGGCTTTAGCATCTCTGAAAGTCAACCAGTTACATAATTTAAAAACATTTTTATCTTGAACTTTTTACAGTACTGTTAAAATAAATGGATGCATTGCAGTGCCTTTTGGCATAATGTATAAGGTCAAACTCTGATTACCCTTTAGCTTAAGGTATGTTTGAAACATGTAATTGTAGCTGCTTTATCCCTGTTAATTTAAATAACCATGAGAGCTGAGGATTTGCCTACAGAAAAATGGGATTCATCAGTACCACGATCTACTGTGTCATTCAGAAGTGTCAGCAGCCAGGGAACCTGTGTGGTGGAGCTGATGGAGTTCTTGGATTCCCTGCCGCATCACTACTCCATCTTTACTCTTTGCTGTAATCTAACAAAATAGCCTGGTTGACTTTATGCATGATATGAGGAACAAAATGGTATCCCACCCAGTCCCTCTCCAGCATGACAGGTGGAGATAGGTGTGCCTGGAATGGTTTTCAAAGAGACTGTCAGCATGAAGACATATAATCTGTGTTTAAAAAAGAAGGAAAAAAAAAAAAGAGAAACTTAATGGATTTTGTTCTTGGATTTGTTATTTTTTTTCGCAGTTGCTCTCCCAAATCACAAATAATGCTTGAACTGTGTTTGGAAGCATCTGTAGTTTGACCCTTAGCTATCCAAATGCTTCCTTGGGTTAATAATGTTCTGCTATTGAAATTCTTCCTCAAAACGACTTTTCTTCCTTGACTACAAAAAATACAACATCTGGCCTTATTAGGAAGGCACAATGGCTATCACATTCTGCGTTTCTAAAGATATACTTTTCACTTAGACTAAACAGATGACTCGAACTATCAGAGGTCAGCTCCAATGGTTTTGTGAGACAACTCTATAGTATGTTTTACTCTTTGTAGTAGAGATGTAGACAGAGAAGTTACACAGCCCTCCTCTATCCAACTCTCAATCCTGTTTCTAAATGCAAGTCTGTTCTTTCCATACTTTTGAGTCATGGTACAGAGTTACATTAAAAAACACCCAATCCATCTGTGATAAAGCAGCTCAATGGCTTTGCGCAGCAGATACTTATTTATTAGGTAGTTTGATTTTTGTTTTGTTTTAATCTCACACCT
Organism: Caloenas nicobarica; assembly: GCF_036013445.1. Classification (NCBI taxonomy): domain Eukaryota; kingdom Metazoa; phylum Chordata; class Aves; order Columbiformes; family Columbidae; genus Caloenas; species Caloenas nicobarica. Next base: position 15,426,065 of record NC_088250.1, on the reverse strand, counting down.
GTTACAGGATATGTAAAATTGAAAAATACTTCCTTCTAAACTTCCAAATGCAATCTGTTGCCACTTCTTATTTTCATTTATAAATTATTTTTAACATGTCTCTCCCTAAAGTTAAAATTCCTAACAAGGATGAAGGGGTTTGTATTTTTTATGTCCTTCAGGAGCGAAAAGCTGAAGTGCAATATTTTTTTGACTACTCTCGAGGCAGGGAGAGAATTACATGTTTTCATGCTAACTCCATAAGCATTGAGATGTGAAATATAATATTCTTGTTAAGAATCAAGGTACCATATTATAATTCATGTTATATTTATTTTCTCATTGTTTATATATTTGGCTTTATATTTATAAACCGCTGCCTGTATTTTAATTCCAGAACTAGAAAATTTACAGATTTGTATATCATGCTAATCTAAGTTACCAGGCTGTTTGATTCTTGCCTTTTACAGCCAGAAGTACCATAACTAAATTTAAAAAGAACATAAATATAAAACCAGTACAGTGCCTTTCCCTCCTCCATTTGGATTACTGCTTTTCTGTAATAAGTGGCTGCTTCATTTTCATCCTCAGCTTCAACTGTGTTGGACCACAGGAATGGGAAGAGAGGAGCTACCCAAAAGGTAGTCAAAGTCCTAGGTGTATTAGAAGTTATGTTTCCATAGTTCTGCAACCTTCTTTTCTGATTTTTTTTTTTTTTTTTCCCTAATGTGGACACTGTACTTCCATTCCAGGAATAAATGAAAAAGAGCAACAAAGCTAACAAATTTTTGAAAAACAATGTGAGCCAAGTTGTGTTGCTTCACCTCAGTATTGTCTAGGCTGCAAATGACAGCCTTGTTCATAACGCTTTAAGGGGTTTTATGTAAATCTCTACTATGACAACTCAAAAACCTGATATATGATTTAGCCATTAATAAAAACTTACTTAATTGGCTCACTAGACATCTATACTACTTAAAACACCTATTTTTTGCATTTTTAAGTGACTGTGAAGTTCAAGATTGAGAGGAAAAATCCAAAGGAGCTTGCTGAATAAATTTAGTTGAATCTTGCTAGATTTAAACCAAAAACTACTTTAACAGATGTGAACAATTAAATTTTGGTCTATTAAAATAAAATGAAAGGAAATCATACCTGCATCGCCAAATAGGTCATGTTTCAATGATGCAGAATAACAAAAAATAAAGGCCAATAGTTATAGTCCCCCTATGAAGTTCGTAGCACCTAAACATAAAGCATTTTTAAATTAACTTAAAAAAATCAGAACTGTGAAGATTAACTTACCATATTTTAAGTTCATTTTTTAACTTCTGCTGCTCTGGGGTTCATGTTTGTGCAGTGCTACATAGGGATCCTCTCACAGGTCCTCTGCCACATGCTGCCTTCATCCCTTCCTCTTGGAGGATGTTAGAAGGTGGTTGTTTTTTTTTTTTCCTGGATGAATTTAATCCTTTTTGCAGACTTATTACCCCAAAAGTAACTCTCAGGCATATCCATTATCATGTGTTTACTTTGCCAGACTGGGACATGAGGATGTAAGACTCTTAAAAAGCAGATGCGCTTGGCTGCCCCCCTGCCTTTGGTGACAGCCGTAAGGGGTGGATGCTCTCTTATGACGATGAAGGGCTCTCCATTACTGTGAATAGATGACACGGCTCAGCGCTTTGCAATTTTTTATCACTAAGGCGCTATATATTTTGTGAATTGTTGTTCACACAATGTTTCAACAGATTCCTGAGCAATGGTGTTCAGCTAAAGCTGCCCTCTTAGGGCTCTTCATTTGTTCCCTCTGCGGAGTTGTTCAATATTAAAACTTCTGCATCTCTGGTTATTGTTTTACTTTGCGGGTGCTGTGTCTGCACACACCATGTTGCTGTTTCTAAAGCATTCTCTCAAAGCAGAGTGTGTTTCCAGGTGTTTTGTTCCCAGCACCTGATTCTGTGTGTTTTTTAATGTATTTCAAATACAATCTCTCCGGTGTGTTCCATCCTTTACTGCCAAAGGGTGGGAGAAGTGTGTTCTCCCAAACATCAGTCTGTCATTGCTCTCTTCTCTATAAAATGGAACTCTGACCTATGAAGTTTGCAAGCTCTGATTGTGTGATTACAGGAGGTGTCAAATACTATGCTAATGGCAGCTATATGGATATTTATAAAGAACAGATATCCAAGCCAGGTGATTTTCTAGTTACTCAATGGCCATTGAGCTTAGAGAAACAATTTACTACAGTTCAGTGAATTTCTGCTTATCAGATAAGCCATGTTAGTTGTGCAGATACAGCTTCATGACAAGTACAAGATAAAACATGGTATTTTAACCTTGAGTGAAAGTGATAATTTGTTAATAAGTCAGTTGCACGACTTCAGAAAAGACAAATTTAAAGGCAAGATCTTTGTGGATCTCATTGCTCCTAAAAACATCCCAGTCTGATAACACAATATAGCTGACTTTGTACTTGGAAGTATCACAGAATTGTGTTGTTATACAGCTTGGGCTGCCCTAAAATCTAGCATAGAGTTTAGTGGTGGATATGATAGAGCATTTGAGCTACGTTCTTGGCCTTTACAGTGATACGTCGTGCTCAATTCCGATGCAACTGGATAGGTATCTTTTCAACAGCAGAAATGCAGCTTATTAACTCTTGCTGAAGAGGAAGATGCACAGTTCTCTGATGGCTATAAGTCTATTGAATACAGCCAGTTCTCAAAATTAATGTTTTCGAGAGGGGAACAATAGCAACGTCTGCTAGTAACAATCCATTTATCACTGCTGAAGTCCTATACAATCCGGTTACTGAGTCTGGAAAAAATACCAATTTGAAACTGGTACAATGCAGATACCTAAAAAGAAGTATCAAAGGATGGTTCTTCGTATAGATTAAAAAAAAAAAAAATCCTTTTGACTTTGAGATGAAAAATGCAGATCTTGTAATGCAGTGAACTGTCAGTTTATGTAATTTTGATCCACACATTGTAGTGGAGTAGTCACAAACCAGGCAAATCAATAGATGTAAATGTCACAAGTGAGGTTGTTCATCACCTTGAGCAAATATTTGGTTTCATGTGAATGAATCTACTCAGCGCTGGACACTATGGACACAGGGCCAGAATCCAGATATGTTAAAAAATTTAGCTCTCTTCAGTGGGAGTTGTGGGATAGGGCTGAAGTTGATAGGTGGATGAGAATTCAGGGCAAAAATGCTTATCTCGTGCAGAGCACTTTTTGCTTTAACCAAAAAAAGGGAAAAGAAAACTATGAAAAGCAAATACCATGCTTTTGACAAGAAGCTCTGTAACACTGCAAGCCTGTATTTGTACCAGGCATTTAGATCAGTCCTGCAAGATCTTAAGACTTGCAACATTTAAAATAATATAGTAGCAGAGTATTTGAAGACAAGATCTCCCCTTAGTGTCATGAAATAGCAATAAAAAGACAAATAACCCAGAGTCACTGTACTGAATGCAAATAGCAACAAATAGCTGAAGAAAATTGTATGGTAAATGTATGATTATTTCCTAAATCAGATAGTTGAGCAGAATTCAAGGTGTGGTGGTAAATTGCTCCTCCTTTTATTCCAGGCAGCTGGAGGAGAAACTCCTTGGATATAAAATGCATGAAAAGAACTTGCTCAAGTGAACTGTTCTATATTAATCAGAGTCACAGCAAGACATATGAGATGCCAATGATATCATCCACCCCCTTTTGTTGATCCTATCTGTTATCAATCATGCGGAATGTAAAATTGTGGAAGTTGGCACCCTGTCCTGTTTGTTCCACTTTTCTTTTCCCGTTCTACTTTGAAATATCCACTTAGCTATCAGTTATTGAAGTAGTAGTGAGTTCTTCTGTTTGAAAAGTTCTGTTCTGGTTCTGTAGAAATGTTATGCTCCCTATAAATTAAAGAGGAGCTATCTAAGCTTGCTATAAAAATTTGCCAAGAAAATATCTTCTTTTTAATGTGCTGAATAACTGCTAGAAAATATTTTCAGTTTAGAGAAATCCTTAAACAGGAATGTGAAACTCAAGCCCTGAATTTTACTGCAGCTGTCAAATTCTTTCAGTGACATTGGGAGGCCATATATTGTCTCTCTGTTTTAATTTATGCATTTACAAGATAGAATGATAGTAATCTCAAGGGAGTACTTATAAGCTTTACCTAATGTCAATGGGTGCTTCTACATCCTTTGTTGAAAGGTTTCATAAATGCTAAGTAACATTATGGGAGAGGAAACAGCGTTCCTTAGTTACACCCATTTTAGTTCAGGCATCACTTTAACTTAAAAAAAAAAAGTAATTTGGTTTATCGTTCTGACTTTCTTTTTTTCCCTCTGAGGATGAGGGTGTGGGGTGGCTTATGAAATTCTTCAGAGAATTTGAAGGAAATTCAGGTGTTGATTCATTTGTTTTAGTTTAAGATTGCTTTCAAATAATATTTTTCCTTTTGGCTGCTTATTAAGTGCTGCTGTTTGGTTGTATATATGTATTGTAAATTAAGAGACTGCAAAATACATTTGGGTTCCCACTGGCTTGATTCCAACAACATTTGAAAAGTTAATAGCCTACTGACAAATGCAGACTCTAGTTTGGGCATTAAAGTAATTCAGGTCTCAGTGGCAGCATATTGAGATTTTACTGCTTGAAAAGAATTCTTATACTATCAGTTTCAGCAATATTCTTCTTTTGAAGGAGCTGCGAAGTGAGAAGAACCTTTTAATTTGGCTCCCATAGTAATTATGCTCTTATCTTGTTGCTTCTGATTTTACTGGAGTTTAAAAACATCATTGGTATTAATAGTTCTTGTGCTTTCTTTAAGAAGGCAGAGTCCAGTTATAATAACGGATAATTTCTGGAAGGTTAAACACACAAAGCTAGACCTTTTTTGAAAAATATCACTGAGTTGTGACCAGCAAGGTATATTTTTGAAAATCCACTTAGCAGAGAGACATATTCTTGGATGAAATAGAAGGGTGAGATAAATTTTGCAGTGTCATTTGTTCAGTGGAATTCCAGAAAGATTTAAATATAGGTAGTTCAATAAACAAAGTAGAACTTGCGTGCTTATAGTCATAAACAAAATGAAGGAAGAGGAGCAGAGGTTTGGCAGAGTGATCGGGAACTTCTCTCCACAAATACACCATAGTACTTAATGTCTCCGTTACTCACAGTTTACAACAATATTTCCTCTTTACTTCGTGTCCAATTTATCAAGATGTGTAAGTAATTTCACATGTAATTTTCTCTCTGTCCTCCCCAACCATAGCAGAATTATTTTTTCTTAGCATTTTTTTCTTTGTATATAGAAATTTGTGTTGTGGTTTACATCAGGATTGTTGAGAGACTGATTTCTTTCTTTGAGAAGTACAATTTCTTTCTTTGAGAATTACAATTGAGAAGTGTAACATCTAGTGACCTAGATGTTGCTGTTCTGCAACAGCTATATTTTTTTTTAAAGGCAGAGTCAAAGATGTTGTAAGAATTCAGCAACTTCTTTTTGTCCACATGCTTTGCTTGAGTCTTCTTGCATAAGTTCTCTATTAAAACAGAATAGGTTTTGGAAAAGTGCAGAAAAATGTAGCTAAAGATGTGGTGTGTTTCTGAGCAGGATTTTTATAGCATTGGGCCATAATGACTATTCCCTATTACAGAAATTCTCATATGTTGCTGCATTTCTCAATTACTACCTCTGTGCGCAACTTTTTTTTACAAAAATTTAAAACTGCAGTAGACGCAAGACTGTTTAAGACTGTAATTTCACACAAGTTTGTTCTTTTTCAGTATTCCTAGCTATTTCTTTTGAAATGAACTTCTGTAAAATATATAAATACCAGTAGAAATGATCAGCTTTGTCTCATATGGTTGATTCTTTGATCGTATAGCAACGTCGTTTTGGAAAAACGATACTCAAGGAGTGTTCCTGAGGTTGTGTTTATATATGAATACAAAACATTGAGTAATTTAATTTTCATTAGCAACTACCAGTATTATTTGTATGTGATTGTCCTGGAAGTAACTTAAGTAATCTGAATAAATATGCGTGATTCATAAAATTGGCAACGTTGACGTATGTTGTTGAAGGAAGGAGGAGGAGAGTAACATGTATTATAGTTTGGCATAACGGTTGGATATAGGGTGTGTTTTTTTCACATCAGTCTCCTTTAATATCCAGTAGTTTGGTTGTGGGATCAGTCACTGAATCTGCTGGTAGTAGTTGTCTGAATTTTCTCTGCATACTTAGGAGGATGACCTGTATGTATTTCTCTCCTCTGGTTCTGGGGGTTCAGGACAGGTTGGTGCTGACCTGGGGTGGTTTAAGAATCATTGTCAAAGTATCAGATGCTTGTAAAGGACAGGAGAAGACACTCTTTCATCCTCAAATATTGGACGTGCCTCACTAGAGGTTTTTCTATGCAAAGCTGAACGAACTGTGACCATAATGTTAGACTTCCAGCATGTTTCATTGACGTGGAAGTTAACTGGGGCGGGGACTGGAATCGTGGCCTCCCAGTGCCAAGTAGCCAATACCATTCTGTGTGTGATGTGATGAATGTTTGAGTCTAAAGTTTGAGTCTAAACTTGCTTTTAAAAACTTACATGTCCCAGCTGTGTTAAGATACAGAGCAGGAAAATTGAAGAAATTTAAGTCTTGCTAGCTTGGAAATTCTATTATGTAGTAGTTTCTATCTCAGTAATTTCTACTAAAGTACTGTAGGATGGATCACTTACAGAAATACTGAAATAAGATTCATAATAACCGTAATAGTGTGCAAAACCCGAATGTTTCTCCTTAATACTCATTATAATGCACTACTTGAACACATACCTGATCTACAAGACAGAGATGAGGAGAGTAATTTGTCATAAAAGCACAGGAACCAAAATAATATTTTAAAGTCAATTTAATATATGTGCGTTTAACTTTATATCATATCCTTGTTGAAATGTTGGGATTGTTCAGAATGAAGAGTTAAAGATGATAAGCTAAAGGAATGTTATATGATATCCTGAAAAACAATATTATCTGGTATTCAAGATACTCACTCTGAGGATGTTTTAGTAAAAATCACAAAATGGATGTTGCCAGCTCTTCTCAATCTTGAAAACTGTTAAAATAACTTAGTAAAACTCATCTCTTCTCTATAAATACAACTTAATGCTGTCCTAGAGGCCAACCAATTAAAGCAAATATTCTGAATCTAGTAAAAATAATGAGAAATCTGTCAACTTTCATAGTAAGGGATTCACAGATTTTAAGTCTTTGTGAAGTGAGTGGCACTTTAAAAACTTTTGTTAAATAAATGACACTTTTGTATGTCATTGTTTCAGAAGTATGTAATATGTTAATAGATTGGTTATGAGACAATTGGTTGTTAGAAATTTGTATGGTTGTGATTTTCTTTCAATAATGACCTTTAGCACTGGGAAGGAAGTGATCATAGGAATTGGACAGTGAAAGATAAGAAAGCAAGTTTATATACATTCTGCATAGTAATCTGTGTGCCTAGAATTTATACATGGGTCTGGGTCTCCTTTGAGGGAGGGTTGTGGAACAAGGGGCCCCAAATTAATGAAGGTATAGAAGTATGGACTTGAAGTCCTGCAGATAAATAGGTTTAAATAATTATAGCTTCTCCCCCGCCTTTGACATGATTGTAACTTTTTAGCGTGTACTTCTCCTTTCCATAAAAGGATGATCTCTGTTACTTTTGTATTGACCTTGTATGTATGTTAAAAAAAAAACCAACCCAAACAAACAAATAAAAAACCCCCACAAAAAACAGCAAAGAAACAACAACAAAACACCAAAGCGCTTTTACAATGAAAATCCAGAACTATGACTTCAAAGAGTTACTGAACCATTTGTAAGGGGGAAGGTCTGTGTGGGGAGACTCGGGCACATTTGTCCTCACTCTTCTCTTGCGGGTTGTTTCCTCGTACCTATCCTGAAATTTTTTGGTTGTTTCTGTCTAAACAAACATCTGTGTTTTTCACTTCCTTTTAATAATCTTTTGAACATCAGCAATCAGCTTTTGAACTTCAGTTAAGTTGGACGCACATTGAGTGGCCTTATGGGACCTAATGAGCATGTGTGCACAGTGGTGTGTCTAATGTGCTTTTACAGTTTGGCCAAATACCCTTTGGTAGAGTGATAAAATGGTACCTTTTGTTAAACTGTTGTACTTCTGCAACAGATCTGCTAAATATGATGAGCTTTTCATTGTAAGCAGAAGTAAACTAAGTTATTTCTAAAACTTGTGCTGTATTTGGAGATTGCATTTAGAATGCCTAATGAGTCTTTCCAACTCTGCCTTTTTTCTCAGTGGCACGTTTTACAATGTGATTGTGAAAACACAATGAATACAATAAATAGAACCTTACAAATTTCAGAAGGTTAACAACAATTTTCTAGTGTTTGGAAACCTGAAGATTTCAAATACTTTTTTTTTTTCCCCCCTTTTTCCATGCACCCTGCCTGCCTTCACCACCCACCTCCCTCCCACCCCAGCACAGAAAATGCAATGAAGGGTTTGAAAATAATCTGCCAGTAATGAAATAAAGTGCTGCTCTAGATTATGTACGAAGCAATCAGCTCTTCCAGAGGAGAAAGGGTGATGGCAACATAGGATTAACCATATTCAGTGTCAGGACATATCTTTCCTTTTAACTGTATATATCCATTCAAGCAAGGACTGTGTCTAAAGTTTTCAAGAATTACTCATGCTGCAAGTCGAAAACCTCAAAAGTCCAGTATATCCCCTCTCCCAGAACTGTTTTTTAAGAGCTGTTCTGCGTTTACCTGTTCATAGCGGACCGCAATGCTGGATCCCACTCCGTTGCTGTTAAAATCAAAACACTAAGCTCCCCAGGCTCTCCATCATCCATCTGAAAGTAGTGGAAAAGGCAAAAATCTTGTTGAGATTCCATATAGATGATCAAATGGCTAATGGGATGTCAAATACAGACCCTCATGTCTGCAAGTGAGCAAGATATTCGCCATCTGTCTGTCTTTTGGAAACAGATGAAAGTGCCTGAGTTCTTTGAGAGAGAACATGTATAAAGCCTTTCTGCTGGCTCTGAGCATCTGACATCTGTAAGTTCTTGTACAGCAGGGAAAGAATTAGGCTGACACGACTGAAGTCCTTCACCACATTTCACTAGACGCTGGTGCTTGTGGATTTGAGGAAAAACGAAGCTACTCCTTGTATCCTGGTAGGATTATTCTATCATAGTGAACAAAATAAGAGTATTGATTTTTCTTGCAAAATATAACAAGTTTGGGAAGAAGGGAATATTCCTGATTTTAAAATTACTCTTTTTGTTTGTACAGTATAAACTCCAGTTGGTTCTGTGAGTAATGTAATCCACTAATACAAATCAGCATGATCATTGATAAGCCTCATACAAAATAATTGTTTACAGATAAATATTCTGAAAAAAATGCAATATCTTTTAAATTGTCTTTTCCAGTGCTTTAAAAGCCAGATCTAGAGAACTGGTTTTGTGAAACAAGGCAATTTTGTATTTCTCTGTTTTTTCTTAAGATTAGGCTGTTAGCAACTTGTCTGAGGATTTATTGGTGCTTGCGGCAGTTTAAAATACATTTTTTTCAGTGTTCTACTTTAATAGCGAAATTTATTCTTGTTATATTTCTTGATGTTGGTATTTCTTCTTGCTGTAAAACAGAAGTTAGTGGTAACCTTGCCTAAGGAGTTGGTTTTGCTGTCAGATGTCTCAGTGATATCTCCTTGTCACCTGTTACTCATCTGTATTTTCTTTTTTATTACTGAAATGAGCAGGTTAATTTTAGGAAATGGGAGAGTAAAAAGCCACTTACCTGAACTTTTTGGAAACTGGTATGAAATGCATGAGTTTCATATAGATTTTCTGGTTCCTGGCTTCTGTTTGATGTTGATATTGTCTGCTTGTCCTCAGAGCTGTTATGAATACTCCTCTAGCTCTGGCAGACCTACGAGAAATCTATGAGAAATCCTTTACCTGTACTCTGGAAGACTTGCTGTGGCGTGAAAAACGCTTGTCACAATGGCTTATACTGGTTGAGAGAGAGAGAAAAATGTACGTGTGATTCTTCTGTACCTTCCAGCTGGTTTCAGGAGCTTCGGGGAGAACAGGGGCTATGGTCGCTGTCAGAGTGGAGGAACATTTTTAGCCTTCAGATCAGGGTGTTGCTGCCCATCACTTTCACAGAAGGAGAGTGAGCATATTGGAAGGTGAGGTATATTTTAGGGATATGGTTTCCAGCTGTTTTGGTGTTTGCCACACCACTTGTCACCTCCGGTCGCTTCACTCGCAGGCTCTAGGGCCAGCACTGCTGGCAGATGGTCCCGCAGAGTCATTCTTGTTCCAGCTCTGCCCCAGTGGGAGTATCATCAGCTCAACAGCAAGGCATACTTTGGTAGCAGGGAGATGAGAGCATTAGAAGACCAATTCTTCACCAATTTGTCCCTCAGTCTGCATGTGTGAAAAAATACAAGAATTAACCTCTGACTTCTGCAGGTTTGCCTTCAGCCATAAAGTATACCTAGAGCTTGATTCTGGCTAATGAATTTTTTTGAAAATGCCGAGATTAATAAAACTTTTAAAGTAAAGCTTTCCAGTGACTTAATGTTCTCCTTCAATTCCATTTGTGCTTCTGTGCAATTATGAAGCCCAAGCACAGGCTAAGAACTTCAGCTGACAGAAACTTGTTCAGTTTTGGTGAAGCCCATAAACCTGTGCTGTTTTTGAGGGTCTGGAAGAGGTATTTTTCCTGCAAGTTTTTATAGCACTAAATTCTATTAAAATGCTTTTCTGGTTTATATTCCTATAGACTATTCTATTATCACTTATAAACTTTAAGGACACACATGATTTCATAACCGTGGCTGGAACTGCTTGCTTCCCAAATATAAGAAAGGCTCCAGGTGAGTGCAGGTTCAGATCTGCACTGAATTTTGTTCACTGATGTGTCAATGTCTTTTTCTTATGATTTTACTGTTTCAGAGGAGAAAGGGTTGTGGCAAATGAGTGTTTCAGGTACTTGTCATACAAAAGGTAGAGGAGTATGTCATGATATGATGATGTTAATTTGTTTTTATGTATTACTTCATGTAGACATTTATAATTTTTTCCTTCATTATGTCATGTGTCATATCAGACGAATGTTTTCATAGTGTTTTGGTCTAACTCAGAAAAAGAATTTTAAAGCTGTTTCTGTATTCTGAAGTTTCTCATCTTACCTTCAGAAGTAACTTTATAAGCCTAAGTTTCATTGCAAGTCAATGAATCACACATTCCTGTCTGCTGCGACCCTTTTGAAAACAGAGGTTGAGACATTTTGTGCTTTGTTCTTTAAGAAATTTTATCCAATATGCTTGAAAGGCTGGGGTCTGAGAGGGGAAGAGTCCAGATCTTCAGGGCTTCTGAAGCTAAATTGGGTTTAGTATGGGAACTGTGTGTGTGTTTGAGAGGGAAGGGGCAGGTTTGGCTCTCTTTTCTTTTTTAGAAAAGAGGGGGTGGATTGGTGCAAGTTGGGGGGGTTTTAGGCAGATTTTTTAAAAATTATTATTTGTGGAATGAAAAAGAGATTTAAAAAAAAAGAATAAGATAAACAAGTGTGGTTCAGCACAAGTAATTGTTATAGCCCATACCATTTGAAGGGACTGGCTGGGGATGGGGAGGCACCTAAATAAATCCTGAGGAATGCCCAAGAGGAAATTAGAGACAAATGAGACCAGTTACACCAGTGGTTTGTGGTTTGTTTCATCTCTTTCCTTAGTAGCCCCTCTCAGTTTGTCTGAGATGGCTCTAAATTTGGAAAACATATCAAAACACGACATTTCTGAAGAAGCCCACAGGCATTTGAAGACATCTGTGTGGAAGCTTCAGTGTTGTTCAGACTGCAGTTGCTAGTGCTGGAAGGTGGCAGACTGCCACTCTGGCTTTTGTTGCATAAAGCATAGAAGACAGCAACCAACATTATCATTAGTGTTAAAAAGCCATTAATTAATCTTACTGCCCTTGCACTCACCACTCCAAATGCCCACAAACACCTCAGTCACCAGATTCACTAGTTTCATTGTACCCCCTGCCTTTTTGCAGTTTCCTCCTCACTGTGGGAAGCACCTTGCCATGGAAAGTAAGCGGTTAATGACAGTGAAGGCCAAGGGAAAAGGAGATGAAGGTGTTTGCTTTGCCCTATTACTGTTTTGGTTTGATATGGTAGCTTAAATACTCAACATCCCATGCCACATGCCAACATCACTGTTCAGACTGACAATATCTTGTCTCCCCCCCGGCCCAGGATGTTTGCCTGTTTTTTTATTTTTACTAGTGTTACCTTAATAAAATTATTTTCTAGGCCTTTTTTCTCTCTTTTCTTTCTCTCTCTTTTCTCTCTGCCCCAGAAGAAATCATATAGTATAACTTAAAATGTCCCTGGTTTATGCCTCTTGGAATTCTTCATATATTGTCAATTAACCATTTTATGAAATCACATGCAGTTCATATATCCTACAAGGCTCTGGTTTCTGGACAAAGCTGAAGAAAAATCCTAAGACTAAGGTGGAGAAACATTCTTTACATAGGTGTGTCTTCCTACGTGATGAGTAATGAAATGGTTTGGTCCGCATTCCTATTCCCTAATGCCTCTGATTGAGACAAATTCTTTACCCTTTCTAAATAGGTGGTTTTGTGGGAAGGACTCCCCGCTTCTGTTCAGGGCTTCCCGTACCGTAATAGGATTTTCTGATTTACCTTCCTTTTGACTTCATTACAAGCTTTTAACAGACTGTTTCGCAACTCAGTTTCTTCTGCAGCTTTGTGTGTTGAGCATTCTCAGAAACAAAATCATATTCTACCAGAAAACCTGTCCAGCATCTGTGACTGGAGAACAACTTGCTTGCTTCAGAGAGTTTTGTTTGGTTGTCTGTTGGAATATTGTGACTAAAGATATCACAGACTTGTCTAGGCAGAACTTTGCCTAGACTTGCCATGGAAAGTAAGAGGTTAATGACAGTGAAGGCCAAGGGAAAAGGAGATGAAGGCGTTTGCTTTGCCCTATTACTGTTTTGGTTTGATATGGCAGCTTAAATACTCAACGTCCCATGCCACATGCCAATGTCACTGTTCAGACTGACAATGTCGTGGCTCCCGCTTGACAGTCTGATATCACCCTTTTGCTCCAAACCCAAATGAGGAATTTGTTATCAGCCTTGTGGTGTTTGGTTTTGTTAAAAAGCAAAATTTTATGGGGCATTTACCCATCTGTGTTTTCTGCATCTGAGAGATTGATGAAGTTGTTCATATTAGAGTTTGAAGGAATTTTAAAAGTAGTCGCATGCAGCTAATTGTGTTTCTTTCCCTGTTTATTAACTTTTTCCGGGGTAAGTGGACGTACACTGATTGTTTTAATACTGGTTGCTGCCTAAGCCATTTTCTTATTTTGTTCTATTGATATTTTGTTGTAATTGAAATTACGAACACACTTTTGGCAAAATAGTGTCAGTTTTTAGGTAAGTATTCAATAAATTTTGGCTTTTATTAGTGTAGATTACTTTAATGGTAATACATCCTTGTCCATGAGGAAAAAAACACAGACTTAGTTACTCTTTGTTTTAAACAAAATACTTGAACGGTGATCTCTAGAAATGTGGCCAGCCAACAGCCTCACGATGTGTGTGCACAGTCTTTATTTAGGAGATCCGCTACTCAGTAAGGCATCTCAAGTATGTTATTTAGTCTCTTGGATGAGGACAGGAATACACAATTTAAAAAAAAAAAAGGGGTTCTGAAAAAGGTCATGTTCTGATCCCATTGTGCAGGAGAGCTGAAGTGATGGGTCTAGTGCTGTGCAAGGCAACTGCCAGAGGTAGACGAGAGGGAAAGCACTCTCTTTTTATTCAGAATGTCTTTCTTCACTGTCTGTAATAGTTTGTGAAGAAGGTGAACGTCTTAAACAAAGTTCTGCCATTGTTCATATATCCTAAGCGCATGTTACAGGCTGCCTGTGTTCCCTGGGAAAGGAAACCTGTAAGCTACGCACCTCAGGCAGTTGCTTGAAAAGCTAAAATTCTGATGTTGTTTACTGCTTGTTACTTCATTTAAACTGAGTTGATTGTCATCATTTACACTGTTGAAAGTCCTACTCCGTGCCTTCTCTGCAAAGAAAACCACATGAAGGTTGGCAGCTTTTGGTGAAACTCCCTGACAGGTGAGCTATTACTTACTGGGATTACCCCTGTAGAATCATAGAATGTCCTGAGTTGGAAGGGACCCACAAGGATCATCGAGTCCAACTCCCGTCCCTGCATGTGACAACCCCACACAGTTCACACCATGTGTCTGAGGCCGTTGTCCAGTCTCTGCTTGAACACTGTCAGGCCTGGGGCCGTGACACCTCCCTGGGGAGCCTGTTCCAGTGCTCCAGCACCCTCTGCGGGAAGAACCTTTTCCTAATATCTATTCTAAACCTTACCTGGCACATCTTCCTGCCATTCCCTCGGGTTTGGTCACTAAAGAGAAGAGGTTGGCACCTGCGCCTCCTCCTCCCCTTGTGAGGAAGCTGTAACCATGATGAGGTCTCCTCTTAGTCTCCTCTTTCTCCAAGCTGAACAAACCAAGTGATGTTAGCTGCTGCTCATACGGCTTCCTCTCCAAACCCTTCACTAACTTCATAGCCCTCTTCTGGACGCTCGCCAGTAGCTTAATATCTTTTTTACCCTGTGGCACACAGAGCTGCACACAGTGCTCCCCGTGAGGCCGCACCAGTGCGGAGCAGAGCGGGACAATCCCCTCCCTGCCCGGCTGGCCATGCTGTGCTGGATGCACCAGGACACGGTTGGTCCTCTTGGCTGCCAGTGACACTGTTGGCTCATGTTCAACTTGCTGTCGACCAGAACCCCCAGATCCTTCTCCACAGAGCTGCCTTCCAGCATCTCGTCCCCAGTCTGTATGTACAGCCAGGGTTGCCATGTCCCAGGTGCAAAATCGGGCACTTGCTCTTGTTGAACTTCATGCGGTTGGTGATTGCCCAGTTCTCCAATTTGTCCAGGTCCATCTGCAGGGCCTCTCTGCCCTCGAGAGTGTCGACAGCTCCCCCCAATTTTGTGTCATCGGCAAACTTACTAAGCAATCCCTCAAGTCCTAAGTCATTTATAAAGACATCGAAGAGCGCTGACCCTAAGATGGATCCCTGCAGAACCCCCTAGTGACTGGTTGCCAGCCCGACATAGCCCCATTTACTAGAACCCTTTGAGCCCAGCCCATCAGCCAATTGTTCACCCACTGCTGTGCGTTTACCCAGCTGTGTGCTGGACATCTTGTCCAGGAGAATACTGTGAGAGACAGTAGCAAAGGCTTTGCTGAAATCCAAAAAGATCACATCGACAGGCTTCCCTTGGTCGACTAGCTGGGTAACCTTGTTGTAGGATAAAATTAAGTTGGTCAGGCAAGACTTGCCCCTCATGGACCTGTCCTGGCTGGGACCAATGACTGCGTTGTCATTCAGATGTTTTTCAATAGCTCCCAGAACAGCCTTCTCCGTGATTTTGCCAGGGACAGAAGTGAAGCTGACAGTCCTGTAGTTGCCGCGGTCATCCCTGTTTTGCCCTTCTTGTAGACTGGGACGTTTGCCACCTTCCAGTCTTCTGGGACCTCTCCAGATTCCCAAAAGCGCTGAAAAGTCATGGAGAGAGGTTTCGCTATGACGTCAGCCAGCTCTTTAAGCATCCTAGGATGAATCCCATCAGGCCCCATCGACTTGTAGCCATCTAGCTGGAGTAGCAGATCCCGTATAAGTTCCAGATTCATTGGGAGTTTATCATTCTCGCAGCCATGGTTTTCCAGCCCAGGGTTATGGGGGCCCCCAAGTCCACCATTGGTGTTGAACACCGAGGCAAAGAAAGTATTAAACGTCTCAGCTTTGTCTGTGTCCCTGTTAATAAGGTGACCATGCTCATCCATGCCAGTGTTATTTCTAATTTGCCATTGCCCATTGCCCTGATGCTGCTGAAATCATTCCTCAGTAAAATCTGTAAAACAATCGTGATCTGGTCCATGTACTTCAAGGAGCAAGTGTTGGTTGGTTGCACATCTGGGTACTGCGCTGTAGTTCGGGTAAATGGGGATTATTCCTTCATTCTCACAGGACTGTATGGACCAGAAGTCCAACCACATCAGTGATTATTTGAAAATAAAATGGAGGTGTTTTTTGGCCTGTAATTGCCCACATGTACTAATCTGACTATTTACATGGAAATTGGCATATAGTTACTTAAATTGATATGGAACTTACTTATTTGAAAAAGAGGGGCAAGCACCACAAGAACTGTTCATGAGCTGCATGAAGTATATTAAATGAATTTGTCAGTCATCTGGATGCTGACATTTGAAATACTGGATTAACTTTTGTTTTTATTCAAAGCACAAGTAATAGTCTAACTGATTTCAAAGATAATATGATACCAAATACTTTTTTTTTTCCCCCAATTGTCGTCTTCCCCCCTTTTTTTTAAATTTTCCTTTGACTGGGTTCCTTTGGGAGCAGAGGAGGAGAACGGGCACTGGTGCAGCTTTCGGCTGGAATATCTGAACAGAATGGAAAGGAGTGGTGGGAATGTCTTCACACATGGTTGAAAAAGGAAAATCTCTGTACTGCAAAATGGAATGGTTTTGAATAGCATTGCACGTACTATTTTTTTTTTTTTTCTGTAAAATGTTGGTAAAGAATAAAGTTCTAAAGTAATATTGTGAATCAAAAAATAAGCTAAGGATTTAAGAGCGTGTCAGTGGTTTTAAGTGAACAAAATACAGAAATTACTGTGCAGTCTGATGTAATCAGAGCAAGGAGGTAGTTGCACTGATTGAAGGCAGTTTTTTCAGTATTAAATACCCAGTGAAGAGGAACCATTATATTGTGATTTCCACCCCATTCCCAATGTCAAGTCCTAATGAGGATGAAAGCATAGTTTGAAATAATCTGACAGTCTAAAGGACACAAAACAGGGCAGTGCAAATGTGAACTTAAAGTTTTTATGTAGTCTTGTAGTCAGCATTCATTTTAAAGCCTTCTTTCTAACCTATTTGTGTGTAGTATTTGTCTTCGTGCATATGTATAATACCATCTGCTCCAAGTCTCTGAAATCTCAGTGAGAAGAGCTTCACAGAAAGCTTTAAAATGTCTTTCTTTTTCAAGTACCACTGGGCATTTGAAAATAAATCATCTCAATTCTGCAATTTCTTCCTCAGCAAATCACATCTCCCTTTTATTTCTTTGAACTATTTCACAATTTTTAAAATCACTTGCATTGTCTTTAATATGAATATAATGAGTTAGTTTCAAGTACAATAATGGACTTTTCTGTTTTCTTATCTTATGTTCTGCAGGTTAAAGTGGAGGGAGAAAGCTAAACCCAGAAACATTGTTGACTGGATAGATTTTTTTTCAACATGAATCGTGCTTTCAGTAGGAAGAAAGGTAAGTAGTGTAGCTCATGTTCCACGGGAGACATCTGTTTACTTTATAAGTTCTTTAGAATATCACAAATTATACAGGAAGTACTTATAATTGCATCTAATTAGCTAGATAGAAACGAGCATCAATAAGACATACAGAGCAAAACATTCTTGACTGATAGTTTTAGAACTTTCTGGATTGTAAGCCTTACTTCTAAAGAGTTAGTGACTTCTGTATTTATATATATTCATTGAGTTCTTATTCTTGGATGAACTATTTTAGAAAACCATGTTGAATATACTTGAAATATCTCATGCAGCAGAATATCTCTTAGCTTTAAGAAGCTATTCTGAATTTTCAGCGATCTGAAATGGTATGCTTTCCAAAAGAATATGAAACCACTAAATATTCAGAGTATGTATTTTGTTCTTCTGGCTCACTTATTCTCTTTTCATGGTCTGTTTATGATTAAACGTAAGTTTTTAGATGCAGCTTTTTTACTGACAGCTTTGTTGCTATTTTCCCCATCGGTTTGTAATGTAAAACATTATGATTTCTTTATTTTTCATGTTTTCTACTAAAGATCCTTAAGGGTGATACACACTGAGTTAGAGACCCTACTTTAGTAACTAGGTGTAAACTCAATTGGAGTAAGTGTAAATGTTTTGTTTATTTAACAAGAATTCCTGCTTTGGTATCAATATCCAAGCTGGAAATAAAAGGAATCTGCCATACCTTATACCAACATGAAATGATAGCATCACTGTATCCTTGCATGTCTAGTACATTTATTTGTTAAAGCCAGATAAATTGAGATAATATACCCTGTTTCCCCACAAATAAGACCTACCCCAAAAATAAGCCCTAGCATGATTTTTCAGGATTTTTGAGGATGCTCTAAATATAAGCCTTCCTCCAAAAATAAGCCCTAGTTACAGTTCAGAAAAAAAAGTCAATTTAAATAGTGTCCAGGCAGCTATACATGTAAAAAAAGTAATAAGTTTTAGAGCAAAAATTAATATAAGACCCTGTCTTATTTTTCAGGGCAACAGGGTAAGTAGCCCAGAATATCAGCAGATGTAGCTTGATGGCAAAAGGAACATACACTTACTCACAAAGGCTACAAAACCAGATGAATGATCATTTAATACCTAGTACCATGATGGATGCAGAGGAGACAGGCTAAAATCCATAGCCCATGCTTTTCTTAAGTACTGGTGTATTTTCTTGTGTAGATATTTGTAACACCTCTGTCAAGAGATCTGTACCTACCAGCTGCTTAATAGTTGCGTAGCTTCTTCCAAATAATTGGAGAAACCATTTCAGTATTCTTTAATTGTGGATTGATTTATCTTAACTGGGAAAGAAGCTTGGGTTTCGTAGAATGATTTTTTTTTTTATGTTTCAGAAACAGACCAGTTGTGTTTTATGGAGCATTGCCTCAGTGTTTTGACTTGCACCCAGAGTGCTAAAATGCTCTTTTGCTAATTCTCATTGCCCTTCCCAGTGTCTGCGTCTTGCCTTTGTGGTCAAATTGTGAAGTTGTATCAACAGATACCTACCATCATTTGAGGACCTGGATTCATTCTTTTCTCTTTTACCGTCTTCATAAGAAAATTCTTAGTGACCTCACCTAAATTCTTGAAAATTCAGTGTATGCACGGAGATTTGATTTGTTGCTCAGTAGATTTTGTGTGCTGTTTACTTTACCCCAACAAGAAAAAAGTTTCATAAAAGAAGCTGTCAGGCACAGTGAAATCCGCTTATTGTGGATGCTTCAAAATTATTCAGAATTTCAGCAACCAGAAGAATTAAATACTGTCATCCATTTATTTTATTCATAGTAATGCACGTGACTTTTCCATTTCTTGTATCCTAGGGAAAAGCAAATTTCAGTTAAGCAATTGTCAAGAATAAGTGAAAATTACTTATTTTTCATGCCAGTTGAAGTTCAGAAAAGCTTGGCTATGTCAGTGCTCGTGTCTAATAACTGCTTTTAAGATGAGGTTTAAATAGATTCAATTGTTCAGCCTTATTGTATTTCCTGATTTTACTCCTAGACCTCAGAGACACAATTCCCATGCCTGTGTTTGATGGGGTGGTTTGGGGGTTTCTTCTGTTGAGGAGTGTGGTTATTTTGAGGAGTTGACTACGTGAGTGCCGTGACTTCCCCAGCAGGTCTTTCCAACTCCTAATTAGTCTCTCGGTGGCTGTGCTGGTGCGGTTTGTGCTAATGGCAAGTTTACATCAGTCTGTTACCTTGGAGCTACGTAAACAGTCTCAAATATATAAGATTGTGAGGGGAATTTAAATGGATGTAAGTGGCACTTCCATAATAGCAAAAGGTTATCTGGATTGTGCAGATTTATAGAATAAGTGTCCCCTAACCCTCATTGTCATGATCAGCCTATATGATGCATATAGAGAAGATGGTAACTGGGGTCATAGCTCCTTATCATCTTGAACTGGGTAAACTGGTGACTGGGGTGACTTGAACTGTGCTGGAGAGCTCTGTTTTCATGCCATTGCCTGATTCAAGCAACGAAACTTTCCTCTGAGTGTTCAGGAAATGATTTCATCATTGACAGACATCGGTAGCCAAAGCAAGAAGAGAAGCACTAAAATCAATGTGAGTTGCTAGGACAGAAAGGAAGTGAGCTCTTTTTAAAATTAACCCTGATTCTTTAAAGAAAAACATTTCCTATAGGTATGATGTGTGACATGAGTGTTTATGTGTCTTGAGAGAGTCTGCGTTATGGGAACAGCAGGTTTGTCCTAAATCAGAGCAGACCCCTGTTTTCAATATTACCAGTATTTCATTTTGCAGTAGAATTTTGTACTACAGGTATAATATCTGGAGCAAGTACTCAGTGTAAGTATTTTTGAGGGCCACGGTTTGGGCGTGAAACAGCCACTTTAACTGCCAAGGTGTGCCGAGTGCTCTGGCCTTAAAAACAGCTGGTACAGTCATTACCTCTCTGACTCCCTGAGATTTAGCACAAACCAGAACTCCTGACCTGGATAGTTTGTGTTTGTATTTTAGTTGTAATTCTTTTTATTTGTCTGATAGTCATTTTAGTTGGAGGCTTAATTGAAATGCTCAGACCTCAAATAGAATAAATCAAGCTGTTCATCTTTCATCCTAATAATGACAATGAAAAATATAAGAAAATGTAAAGTTTAAACAAATTCAGCTTCTTTCAGGAAGTACTTAGATAAGTAATCATAAATAAATGGAATCTTTTAGCAGTCCAAGTTGTAATATCGATTTTTATCGGTTAGCCAGGAGCTCGTATAACAGGAAAACAAATTTCATGAAATAATATTGACAAGCCCAGTTTATTTCTGGTTTAAAGCTGACATCAGCACCTGTTGAAGTTGCATGTTTAATTAAAAAAATGTAGTACCTGTTCAAAGTAAAATAGCTTTTCTCTTGGCTTCGGTACAGGTGGGCTGGACTACCAATTACATGTGTTGCAGAGAAAATTCTCTGTAGCAGAAATATTATAGGACTGTACAAAAACATATATTCTGTTTTCCATTCATTGATCAATGAGTGCAGTATACTCTACTAAAGTAGTTTTTATAGATGGTTCCTTTTTTTGAGGATCTCTTCCTGCTCCCACATAAACAAATTTAAGAGCAAGGTTTTTCTTCTTGCAGCTTTGTTATTATGACAAAACTTATGAAAACATTTACGTGTCTGTCATAGTAGCAGGAGCTTGCTTTTGTATGTGATCCAGGTTTGGGTCATGGTTTCTGAGGAGTCCTCTTAATTTTTTTGCTTTAAAGTCGGCTGTAGTAGCATGCTCACTTTAAAATGCTGTAGTGTGAAGAGTCTGTAGTGTGGATCAAAGTCTGTTCATCTTAAAATATGTTCGCATCTTGATAATTTTGGTCTCTCTTATAAGTAGGTTAGGGATGTTAATGTAATTTTTAAATGCTGTATTTTCATGTGAGCTTTATAATTATAAATATATTGGTATCTAAACTGAATTATTGATTTGTCATTAGTTTATATGTAATTATGTATACAGGTGATGTGTATAGGCAAAACAGAAAGCATTAACTATGGGGTTTTTGGTTTGGCTACTGTTTGGTCAATAAGGTGCCTCTCCCAAGTGAGTTTGGCACATTTTACTGGTTCTGTGGCCTTCCGTTCAGAGCCATTATACAAGAACTGGTGCATGTAATAAATAAAAATTAACTAGTATTTGTTGGCTTTTGCCTCATCAGAAATGTGAAAGACAACTACTGTTCCTCCTAGATAGAGGCATTTCTAAATATGGAATGACTGTAATCAATCTGTCTGTGATTAAAAGAGTGAAACTTTTTGAGTGTCTCAAAATAGTGCTAAAATGTAGGTATGTATATCTGCTTTGGGCTAAATTTAGTACTGAATGGAACATGTGAAATCCAGTGGACTTCAGTGATATCGTGGAGGGTGTAAATCACGGTTGAATTTAGTTAATTCTTTATTACACCCTAATGGTCCTCCTTCATCCCAGTATGAATGTCAGACTTTGTTTACATGTGGCACAATGTTCAATGCCAAAGCTGCTGTTACATGCAGGAATCTGAATTTTCTTTTTTTTTTCCCATATGATAGCAGTTCATAAGGTTGGTAGTTGGTGCCACATTATCAGCTTATGAGATGTAGATGGTATTCATTATGCTAAATGGAATATACTGAAGTAATAGCCTGCCAGAAATCCTAAGTTTCAGCAATAACATTTCTGTGCGATGACTTTTTGTGAGTCTCATTCATGAAAGTGTAGACAGATGCATTTAATGGGCCTGACACATTAGAAAAATGCAGTCAAAGGTTATAGGATGCTTTTTTAATCTGGATGGACTGACTATAATGTTGTCTTTATTTTTATTGTAAACTTATGCTGCATTCCAGAGATGAAAAGTGTTTTATTTTATATTTCTTCTTCTGAGTGATTAGACAACAGGTGAAGCCCCAAAAGGGTGAGGGGAATACGTATAGTCCTAAAGAAAATATTATATTTTCATTCTGTCAGAGAGTATATTTCACATCACTGAATTCAACAAATGAGTTATTGTGTGCTGGACTTCCACATTAACAATAATGATAAAAACCATAAATCATAGAATCTTTTCAGTTGGAAGAGACCCTCAGGATCATCGAGTCCAACCACAACCTAACTCTGGCACTAAACCGTGTCCCTGAGAACCTCATCCACATGTCTTTTAAACCCCTCCAGGGATGGTGACTCCACCACTTCCTTGGGCAGCCTGTTCCAATGCCTGACAACCCTTTCTATGAAGAATTTTTTCCTAATATCCAAGCTAAACCTCCCCTGGCACAACTTGATGCCATTTCCCCTTGTCCTATCACTTGCTGCTTGGGAGAAGAGACCAACACCCTCTGTGCTCCAACCTCCTTTCAGGTAGTTGTAGACAGCAATAAGGTCTCCCCTCAGCCTCCTTTTCTCCAGGCTGAAGCCCCCAGGTCCCTCAGCCGCTCCTCATCAGACTTGTGCTCCAGGCCCCTCACCAGCTTCGTCACCCTCCTCTGCACTCTCTCTAGTACCTCAGTGTCCTTCTTATGATGAAGGGCACAAAACTGGACACAGGATTCACCAGCAGCGAGTACAGTGGCACAATCACTTCTCTAGTCCTGCTGGCCACACTATTCCTGATACAAGCCAGGATGCTGTTGGCCTTTTTGGCCACCTGGGCACACTGCTGGCTCATATTCAGCCGGCTGTCAGTCAACACCCACAGATCCCCCTCTGCCAGGCACTTTCCAGCCACTCTTCCCCGAGCCTGTAGCGCTGCCTGGGGTTGTTGTGACCCAAGTGCAGGACCCAGCACTTGGCCTGGTTAAACTTCATACAGTTGGCCTCAGTCCAATAATCCAGCTGGCCCAGATCCCTCTGTATGGCCATCCTGCCCTCCAGCAGATCAACACTCCCACCCCAAAAGCATGTAAGTAGTCACAATCTTATTGTGGTCTTGAGATATTCTTGTGATT
Source organism: Caloenas nicobarica (assembly GCF_036013445.1). Taxonomy (NCBI): domain Eukaryota; kingdom Metazoa; phylum Chordata; class Aves; order Columbiformes; family Columbidae; genus Caloenas; species Caloenas nicobarica. The sequence continues at coordinate 15,402,612 of NC_088250.1, read as the reverse complement.
GCACTTTGTCCTTTCATAAAAGTACTCATCACCTTCCAGAGAAAAACAAACAAAAACACAACAACAACACAAAAAACCAACCAACCAACCAAGAACAAAAAACCCCACACCAAAACAACAACAAAACCACCCCACACCCAGCTAGGTCTAAATCTCCTCCAATGCCCCCACCCCAAAAAAGCTGCTGCTTGATGTTTGTAGGATTTTTTTTTTTTTTTTTTTTAAATAAGAATTCCTTCAAGAGCAAAGTTTAGGAGGAAGAAAGGGTGGTTTTGTATACCAAATATTTCTGTATTCAGTTAATCTCACTTGACACAAATATCAGTTATCTTAATACTTCTAAAATACCTCCACAAAGAGATTTTGTGTGTTCCAAATACTGCTCCTTGGGTTTTAAAATACGAGGTCATGTGGAAAACCAGTATTCAGTGACCCAGTGCCTTTTTCGGATTGGTTACTGAATATATTTTTTAAAGTATCATTTGTAGTGTTACATGGTTCTCATTAGGCTGTGGAGGTACCCTTTCAATTATGCCAGCAAAGAGAGTTTTAGGGTTAATGCCTTAATTTGGCAAGGACCAAATCATCTTCTGTTGGTGGGACAAGGAGGTGTGTGTGTTTGCAGGCATTTGTATGCAACTGCGGATGCATTTGTTTATATTCTGAAAGAAGAAGGAAAAGATCTAATTGTTTAGGAAAGAAATAATTACAGTATGTCTTTAAAGGATCCATAGCTACAAATGAGGAGGAGTATGCTTTGGAAACTTACTCCATAGGATTCATGCTTGCTCTGTACAGATAAGCCTATTTTTTCTTCTCTTTCTCTTAACATGAGAATAGGAGGGTAATTTCCTGTTGGCTATTTTATCTATATTATCTTTGGAAAGGTGTTGCAGAAATAAGCTTACCTATCACCTGCTTTAAAGAATATTATAGGCAAGTTAACAATTATATTTACCACAATAACTGATTGTTGCTTCTGCAAAACCTAAGGGGCTTCTTTCAAGAACACATGCACACTGCTTAACCATAAAGCACAAAATACTGACTTTAGAATGGGAACAGCGTTGAAGGAGTCTTAAGGTTTTTCTTTTCTATCCTATTAAAATTTATACAGCCTAATTTACAGAATGCTAAATGATTCGCACAGCGATTTGGCAAGCACATCTTTGAGATCTACAAGCTAATGAATTGTTGATGTAAGTTGTTACTAGTGTATGATGTAGAGTTCTTGTCCAAGTTTACTATGGCAAGTACCTTCCCCAAACTTTGACCTAAATGTTGGAGTCACAGAGGTACGTTGCTAGTTAACTGGATGAATGTCTAAATAAAGACAAGATGGATTGTTCTGTGTGAAAGAAATTTGCATATGTACCAACCATACCTTGAAAGGAATTAGAATGACTACGTCATTTTATAGGACTTTGTCTTATCAAACTGTTGAAAAATTACAAGCAACATCCAAAATATGTCACTGAGGCAAATACCACTTTATGAAATCAAATCGTTTAGATATATAGGAGGGTGTACCTTAGGTACATAAGGAAGAGAGAGCTACAAATATGCATGTTTTTGTTGTTCTGGATGGTTGCTGCCACTTCTTTCTTCTCTTTCCAGTTTATTGTCATTTAAAAAAAAGTTCCAATTAAACTTTTTTATTGCATTATTTTAATCTTCCTGAATTGGAAAATTAATATTCTATTTTAACTGTATTGAAATTCACATTTCTGTTCCTTTTCCTTTGTTTTGCCCTGCCAAAGTGACACACACAATGTTCGTTCTTAAACAGTTTGACATTCTTCAAAAAACTTGTAAATTCTTCAAAAACTTGTAAACTTACTTCTTTGTAAACTTCAACTAGAAGCTTTTACCAAAGACACAGCATACCTCTTGTTGTAGCAAGAAGATGTAAGAAGTACAGGCTAAATACCTCAGAATTTTTTCTTGTTTTTCTCTTTGATTTAGAAAGCTGAACTTGTTAAAAGTTGTTAACATCAACACATTAGAAGTGCAAAAGCAAAGATTTGCTAATCACTGATTAGTTGGACTAGTATGTTATTTCGATCCCATTTTCCTTGCTTGTCAAAACCTACATGCTAGCATCCATATCTTAAAAATATGTGCTATAAAATGCATGGGTTATGCAGTGAGTATTACTATTGGAGGAAATGGAAATACTGTGTTGTGTTTGTTTGTTTTTTTTTTTTTTCATTTGGTAACTATGCCAACCCAGCATTCTGTGCTATCATTTTGCTATTTTAGTAATCAGCTGTTTAAAACCGTTCATAAGGTCCTAAATACTATGAGAGAAGGACACAGAAAGGCGAAGAATTCTGTGAAGATCACTCTGTTCTAGGGAGATACAGCTCTGTTGTCTTGGCAAAGAATAAATACTCCTCCAAAGAACATTTTATGTTTGGGGGGGGGGGGGGGGAAAAGAAATAACAGAAGTAATTCTTTTTTAATTATGTGTATTGATGGGTATTTGCCTATACCTTCTTAGGGCAGAATCTGACTCGTAATTTCAATTGCTTAATCATAGTAACCTGATAATGACTTCAATAAATTACTGCTATTAGACACACAGTCATTCCTCTAGAAGGTGGTTGGAACAAATACTATAGCTGAAATATAGAAGAATATGGGTAGATTTATGTTTGTTAATAATGTTTAGGTGTTGCATTCAGATGAAAACTCTGATGGCTCAGCATTACCAATTCATCTGTTGCCTGTAGTAGTAAAAGAGACAAATTGGCCTTGTCTGACTGCAAATGTGAGGTATGTGAAAACTTGCCTGTCTCTCTTACAGCACAGGATTAAGGAAATTATTTACAGAGTGACAATGCTTGTGTGTTCCATGTGAAGGTTTTCTTTATTTATACGAAAATAGATAACCTAGGAAAAATGAAAGATACAGATTTGTATATACACACACTAAAGCTAGTAAGCTATTCATTGCCTGAAGCATTAATACCTAGATGCAGCGCTGATGGGATGTTCTCTTCTTCTTCAGGAGGCTGTCGTTAGGCTGGTTGTCACATAAGATCTTTCTTTTCATTGCAAATTTTGTAAAGCAGGAAGACGAGACAGTTCCAAAATTTCTTGTCATCTGTTAGCAAGGAAAATGTCTATTGATGTCAAGGAGATTTTGATTCACTTAAGAAGAAAGGCCTTTAGTTTTTACCTCCTGAAAATGATAGTATTTTCACTGTGACACTGAAAAAAAAAAAGTTAAAATCAGAGTCTTTCTCTGTTTATCATATTAAATGGAATGGCCACTAGGTCTCATATGCTTTGATAAATGGTTTGGAAACATAGTTAAGTGAAGCCATTTTTAGCATGCATGAATTAATAAATGGGAGTGGGGCTTAGGGAAGCCATGACCTAAACTTGCACTGGTGAGCATTGTTTTGCCCTTTAGAAAGTAGTTTATCAGTGCCTCTGTACTGAACCCCTTCCATAGTACCCGTGGGCAGTAACGTGTGGAGAAATTAATCTCAAAGGGAGAACAGTTTCTTGGCGCTGTTATTGCTTTCCTTTTTGGTAGATAAATGGTGAGCTGTGCTGTTATCTAACCTAATGTCATCCTCCGCTAAGCATAGCACAGTTGTTCTGGATACTTTATGAAGTCCCCAAGTCCATTGACTTCAGCGTGTGATTTGTCAGCACGTTCCTGTTCCCTGACTCTCCCAGTGCTGCTCAGGCCTCTGAAGTGGCTCACACCAGTGCTCTCAATTTGTGTGATGACCAAGCATTTGATGTGAAACTCAGATTGTAAAAGAATCTTTCCCTTGTAATGGAAAGGGGCTGGTGTGATTCAAGGGAGAGTAGAAAGGGACGAAGTCTCACTTCTAAGCACAGTTAATCCTCTGACCATGATAGTGCCTAACCCCCTGCCTCCACTCTTGCAATTCCGTCTGTCAAACCCTGGCTCTTCCAAATGGTCATTTGATGCAGTTGATACTGAAAAATCAGCTAATTGAAGAACCTTCTAAAACCACTGCATATTTAGGCTTTTACCCCTTAGAATCTCTCATATTTCATTCAAGCTGAACTCTACTTAGGTTTTAATGGACTCTGCATGGCTCAAACTCATAAATCTCAAAAAAAAAAAAATCCTAACCCCGGGCACTTACTTGAGCTTTAATGTAAATGCTAAGGCAACCTAGATTAAGAGCTTCAGACAAGATCTAAAATAACTGTAGTTTTCACCTGGTTTGATAGTACGCGTCTCTTTTCACTTTCTGCTGCTATTAAGTTAGATGCATACAGCTGTCAGTTTGGGTTTTTATCTAGGCTTTTGGTCCTTTCTTCAGGACTTAGTGTTTTATTTATCTATAAAGTGTCTAGAATTCTTGCTGCTATACAGCTAATAAAATAGTAATATAAAATGTGATTTTCATTGCAGGGTTTCATATTTTGTTTGTTGCAGCAGAATGAATAATTAAGTCCTAAGCTGTGAAAATCCATTTAAAATTAATTTTAAATGTTAGAGATCATGCAAACCACAAGTCACATTTTACATCAGGTGTTTAAATGAATACCTGTTTTATAGATTTTGTTTTTTCATGTTTTCTTGTTTATTGGGTGCAAAATGTCTGAAATTGGGTACTTCTCAACTGCTGTGAAATCAAACTAACTCTAAGCAGTATTTGAAACAGCTGCTGTGTCTCATAAGTCCCAAATCAGAGCTTACAATTCAGAATGAAATGCTGGCAACAAACTTTTCCATGATAGCTTGCATGATTTTTTGCATGTCTTTGCTATAAATATGAATTTCGCCTTATATTGTTTTTGTTTAGCATTAAGAGTTCTTTTGAAAGCACCATAGCTCTGTGATTATTACCTGCCTCTAGGAAATGGGCTTCCACTGTCAAGGGAAAACTTGAATACTCACATCACAGTGTCTGCAGATCTAGATCTGGATGTTGTAAATGCACTTTCTGACTCACTGTGTTCATCAATGACAGAAGGCTCATAGAATCCAGACATCTTTTTGGTACTCTGCTAAGTTACGGATTTCCTTTTGAGCCAAGAGTACCCGTCCATATTTCCTTACCTTTCCATAACTAGGGGTACCAACAGTTATGGAAACACTTTCCTAGCAGCGTTTTCCCTTGCTGGAATCCCTAGAGCGTTACAGTTTGAGGTTGGTAGGCAAGTAGATGACTTCACAAAAAAGTTTTAAGGTTAATCTTTGTACCTAATTATAATATTGGAAAGATTAGTAACTGTTTCATTAAGACCAGCCTTTCAATCTTGGTTCCCAAATTAAATCACTTCTTTTCAGATTTGAACTGGCCCTCCTTGGGGATGGGAAGAAGAGAGGATGAAACATTTGGAAGGAATAGTCGGGTTTACTGGTACCTGTGTAGTTGAACAAGTGCCGTTCCCAGTTCTGATATTCCAATCACAAGTCACAATTGAAAGGAAGAGCCACTTTGGTGCATAATCTTACTCCTGGGTGCCACTGAGGGGACAAATCATGCTTTCTTAACTAAGAAGTTATAATATCACTCTTCAGTAATGGAGCTGAACATTACTGTCATCTAGAATGAAGAAAGATTTCCTCCAGCTTTGCAGTTCCAATCCTGTCACTGTAGAGACTGGTGAATATCTTGTTTAGCAGTTTTTTGCTTCTGTATCTTCCAAAATATTTAGTTGTTTAACAGTTTTTTGCTTCTGTATCTTCCAAAATATTTAGTTATCAGTTTAATGTCAATAAACATCACAGTTTTTTCTCATGAACAGGAGTTTATTGTTCTGATGTGTAACTAACAAAAAAGTTAGTAATTGCTATAACTGCAATTCCCATTAAGGGCAAAGGGAATTGTCTGTGAATATCCAAGGGTAAAATTTTGCTTTAAGCCATTATTCTGTTACTTAATTCAATAAAGTTCCAGATTTGTGACTTTAATTAATGCTAATTAAAAGAGTAGTCTCATGTTAGAAAATACTACTAAATACTGAATATGTGGAGAACAAAATACTATTCAGTGTTACAGAATTTCTCATGCAGTTGGTTATACAACTTAATATTTTGGAACTTTTTCTTAAATACTTTCAAATGAGAAAACTTTAAGAAAATGGTTTCTAAACTTCTAATGAAAAGAAGTTTTTTCTAATGCTTGGAATTCCACCTTAAATTACGTAAAACCTGCTAAATGACCATCAAAAATAATGAACTTATGTCACCATATGAAACATATGGCAGGAAAAGTAAGACAATAGCGTAGTCTTGTGATGTGAAAATCATTAAAGGAAGAACATTTATTTAGGATATGTAAGGAAAGATGAAAAAAGATCTAAACCTCTGAATCAGTTACCACAGTCTGACTTGCTTCCATTTTCTGGTAGAAGGATTAGGGCTTTTTTCTATCAGTTATTGCTTGGATAGTTTTTACAAAAATAATTTCCTTTGTCTCTTTGTTATCTTGATAATTCATCCAGAAAAGCACACAATTAATCAAAAAACATCATTAGAAAAGCTACATGCGCTCAGTGCTTTAAACAAGAGCAGGATACAGAAAATGCTGCTCTGAGGCAGAAAGCAAAAAACAACCATAGACCGATAAGTATATTTTGGGGGAGGAGTTGGAATTCTTATGGTAAATCAAGTCGGTTAAAATGGGAAATGTGCCCAAGAGAAGTAACCAGATTCTTTCATGTAAATGTTTGGGATGTTGTGAGATAATATATACTGTGTTTCCCTCCAGACCCAAGAACTATTTCAGACAGATGTTTATCTGAGTAAAAGGAGAGTTAATGATGTTTTCCAGATAGATACTATAATAGTTAAATTAACAATTGAATAACCTATTCAGTGCTTCTTTTATTTTGCTTTTCTGTAGACAAAACATGGATGCACACTCCTGAAGCCTTATCAAAGCATTATATTCCCTATAATGCAAAGGTAAGAAAATATGAAGTTATTTTGTCCTCTTCGCTTTAGAATACAGTACGTTCTGTTTTGCTTTTCATTTGAAAACTAGAGAGACATGAATTAGGCAAATAAAATACAGAAGAAAAACTTTATAAATGTCTGTTTTGCACATGGACAAATTCTATTTCCTAAATGATGGCCGCTTGATTCTTGTTCTGAATTATTTGATGGTTTTCAAGAAAGCAAACTAGTGTTCCTCTTCTGCTTGATGCTCTGTTTCCTTTTAATGGGTATCCAATGGGTGGAAATTTTGAGAGCAAAGGAATTTAACATCAGGCTGCATGCTTCCAGTACTATAAAAATTGAAATTGATAGCATGATCTTCTTTTTAACAATAGCAGAGGGAATAAGTAACAATCCTATCTGCTGGATCCATTGAAATGTCAGATATTCTGGAAATACGGTAGAATAATAATGAAATTTTTGCACAGTAAAAGCAGAAGCCTTACTCATGCTTTCTTATCCAAGTTACAACGCAGTTCTGTAATAGTGTTTCAGTTAGTCTAATGACATCTGTTTACAGGTAATGCATCTTCCCAAATAACACCTTAGAAAATGGTTTCCTCAAAGGAGGAGAGAATATGCTGTAATCATTGTAACTCAGAGCAATCTGATTAATCAGCCATAACTCACCATTAAACTGGGAGGATATTTCAAAAGGATTCCACTGTGGTCTGTTCTGGATATAGTTCTCATATGACTGGTATTTTTTAATATCCAAATAAAAAGTATTTCACAGGCCAGGACTTAGTTTCCTCTGCTGGTAATCCCTGCTGTTGTGTTTGCGATTTTCTTTCGCTTAGTATTGCCCCATCGTGAGCGAGTGTTTATAGTGGAAATTTGAGTCTTGTTCTGCTAGTTGCCAGGTGAACATGTTTTTATTCTGTGTGCTCTCAAACTGAATTTTTCACCAAAGGATCTATTACCATTTAACTGTATAGCCTTGCCAGACAGCTTGGCTTTTATATTACAGTTTTTGAGAGGGAGGAATACTTGCTGGAGTGACTGTGCCATCTGTTGTAAGAGCAAGCTGAAGCTGTGAATTCCGTTTATGTGCTGAACAATGTCCATTCCTTTGTGGTCTTTACATAAAGAGAAAAAAGAAACCTCCCTCATCTTTCATGCATTATCTTTCTTGAGAGTCTATCTCATTAACAGGTGTCAGTACAGCTATGCAGAAAAAAAAAATTAAATAAGACAGTGATAAGGTAGTGATAACCATAGAAACAAGAGCATCAACAGCTTCTGGGGTAGAAAAAGGGGATAGAGAATTCCTATCCAGATGAAGTTTTGTTTGAGGCGGGGGGAGGTGGTTTAAAATAAATTCACCCATTCTTTTCATTTGGATCACAGTAGAAAATTTTACTTAGAACTGTCAGTTATTTGATTCTTTACTCCAAAGCAAGTAAAAATCTCCTCTGCACTGTAACTGGAATGTAAAGGGCATGGGATTTCCACATTGCTTTATTGAGACCTGCCATAGATTTGCACAACTTTTATGAAGTTAGTGGGCATATGCAGACAAAACAACAACATTGTTAAATCTAGGTGATGTTTCTACTTCAATTCTCAAGTACTATTTTTTTCTAAGTTTTGCAATATTTTTCTTTTTAAGAGGACAGCATATATCTATTAATACCTCATTTGGGTTTTGTAATGTTTTGGTTTTTGACTAAAATTTTGTATCTTGTAACTGCACTGTGAAATAATTATTAAAAACTCAGAAAGTGTTCATAAAGCAAGTATTGTAAAAGGCTCTGATTTAATTCAGATGTTCACATTGTTCCACTACCAGTTCTCTAACATTCTATTCATATCACTTCTATATTTGTTGGGAGGAAAAGACAACACTCTGTCTGTTTTGTTTCAAAAAGTAATTATGTTAGTGAAGAATGACATGTTCAGAAAATCAAATCAGTTTGATGGAAAGCAATACCAGAGATGTTCTTTTTCCATGGGCAAGTGAGCTGTATTCTGCTACATAGTTTCTTGAATGCAAATTACCATGCCTGAAAAATAGCATTTTCTCTTCTTTATAAGACACAAAATTCGTTTCTCTGACATTAATCTTCTGAGATGATCAGAAAAAGGAGATCTTACTAAGAACAACTGGAAAAGATGGGACATTGTTTATTTGATTCTTAAGACATCTTCGAGAATTAAAGAAAGCTAGTTGATAAAATGCGTTTCATGAGTTGACTCTTACGGAGAAAAACATCCTAGCAAAGTTAACTGGAAATGAAAAACAACCCTGCAATTTAGACAACTGGCATTTTTTCTATAAATTGGAGAGGACTTTTTAATAGAGAATTAGTAATGTCTTCTATCCCTTAGGACGTACATCCTCAGAATGATTTATGACAATAATCCTCTTTGCCAGAAAACATGAGCAGAGTTGTTTTTTCTGGAAGTAAAATCCAGGAGCTATGACTCTAATATGGATGTCCTTAAATATTAAATGTATCTTGATTCTCTCTCCTTTCCAGCATACCCAGTCCTCATGGTACTTGCTATTTTGAAGTTTGCTGGGGTTTGGCATAGCTTGCTGTATGGCTTAAGTTCATAGGAGTCTGGGGTTTTGTTTTGGTGTGGGGTTTTATTTTTGGTCTTTGTTTTGGGTTTGTGGTTTGGTTGGTTTTTTAATATTACTGGTGTCTCCAGTCTTGGTCTTACTGAAAGCACAGATAGACTCCACAGATTCCAGTATGCTCTGGACATGAAATCTGGGCCTATTGAAGTCAGAGTTTTGCCATCAGTTCATGAATCTATATTTTTCTAAAGTATATCACTCCAAATGGAAGCCTATTGGTCAGTTTTGGTGTGTGGTGGGGTTTTTTTATTTTTATTTTTTTTCCAAAAAGATCTTGATAGTATATTATCAAACGTGGGGATGGAGGACTCCTTTAGATACAGTAGCATGGTAATTTTGGCCTAACAAAATTTCTCTTTTGTGTCATCTTTGTTCTGTAATGTTCTAGAACTACAAACAGATGTTTGTTATTTTCCATACTGTAAGGGCAAAAAAGGTATCTTTTGCCCTTAAGTTAATTCTCTTGATGTTTAGGGCATTTTTTTTTTCTCCAAACAAAAATGATCAAAGTGTGACTTATAATGAAATCTGACTGCAAGCCTAAAAATTGACTGATGTCATCACATAACTGATAGTACCCTGGGGGGTGTTTTTCTGCTACTGAAAAGTTGCCACTGGCCATGACACCAATGTTTACTGTGTCTCTTTGTAGTAAATTATATACATATACACTTTATATACATATATACACTTTATATACATATATACTTTATACTTGGCTTTTTTTGGCTTGTATCAAATTTCCAGAAGCATGTATTTCCATGTTGCAGATCAGAGGCTGGTGTTTCTGTTGGCTACTGGCATCCTACGGAGTCAGTAGCTTTGACCTTACACTAGGCTGAAGAGCTGCCATTTTACACCATAACGTGATGGTATGTTAAACTCCTGGGAGTTTATTTTACCAGGAAGCATGATGGCTTCCTGGTGCTGGTTCAGCTGCTGTCCTAATGTTTACTTTAGGCTTACTTTATTTTAAAACTTTGTATATTGTTATGGATATATTTATGATTTGTGATGAAGTTTAAATTTGAAACTTTGAAATTAAGCAAAGCTTTCCCCTAAAAGACTGTTAAAACTCTCTTGCTTTGCGTTATAGGGGGTTTATTGATGACAATTAATTGTGAATTGTGCAGTTTCATGGATGATCTCTCAGTTATTAAATATATATATGGAACCTGTACTGCAACTACAGCAAACACAAAAAAAAGGCATTAGCAATAAATGAATACACTGTGAATAGACCTTGCATGGCAGTTCTTAGTAGTGTTAACCCATTAGTTCAAAAATCAGAGTTTAGTGGTTTTTCTACTTTATGTAATTTCTTATTCCTTCACCTTTTTTATCATTGCGGAATGGCAGATGATACTTTTCTGGAGGAGGCATTTTGGACAAGAGTTTTAGGTCAAAAATATGCTGCTTCTAACTGATGCAACTACGGTAGCAGGACTCGAGATGCGATTATGTCTTTTGAATATCTGCATATCACTATCGTTAGTCTATGGTATTATCAAAGCCACATTTTCATGGCATAACCTGCACTTCTGCTATAAATTTTTGTTGCTGTAGTTGTACTAGCAATTACTCTCCTTCTATCCAGTCAGCATAGTACAGAATGATCATGGTTTGGTGTCAGTAAAAATGAAAGAATATCAAAGAGAAAATAGTATATAGATAAAGAGCGATACAAGGTACACTATTAAAAAGTATACTTAAATTTGTGGTGAAGTTAGATATAGCAAGACATTCCAAACAGTGCACGAAAATGTTAAAAATTAGAAACTAGTGAAACAGAAAAACATTACAAGAAATAACTCATTTTCCTACATTTAATTTATTATAATTAGAATTAATAACTTAATTCCAATCAACTTCCATCAGCGTATCAAAATGCCTTGGATGTAATCATAATTAATTTAATGTTTAAGCACAAGAAAAATGAGTATTGTGAAAAGATCCCAATGAAATATGAAAGCAGAAAATTATAATCTCACAAGGAAATGCAAATCTATGCATAGTTATTTCTGATACATTACAGTCATTAAATTCAGAGGTCATTATACCAAAGGCAGAATAATCATATAAATAAGAGAACATCTTTAGAATCTGCAAGGGGTACAGTCAACAGACTTCTCTGCTTCAGGGAAATGCACCTACCTGTTCCGTCTTGCTTACAAGGTTACGTACTGAAAATGGGTGAAGAGAAGGAGAGGATAGCATTATATCCACAAATATCCCTACAAATTAAATGATCGTGTTGCTGAAAGGATTGTATCAAAACTTTCAACAGCAACAAACATAATCAATTTAAGTAGCTAAATGAGGGAGCTGCATTTTAGCTGTTCAGCATCAAATAGTTTCAGTTGTCATTTGTCTCTGTGAAAACTGGTGAAGATCTCAGCTTCCTAAAAATCTGAGCATTTGTTCACTCCTCGGAAGGCTCTGAGCATACTGAGTGCTGTTGAAAAGCTGTCGGTCTGTCTTGCTGGAGGTTATGCTGCCACTTTGTAAAGGGGCAAAAATTTAGTCTACACCACCTGATTCTTAGTCCACTCTTTAGTCCACAAACCCACACCTCACCTTCCATCACTAGCGTGTCACTGTACAGTAATGGAAGTTAAATAGTATTTGCAGACCATCATGTACCTCACAGAATCACAGAATGTTAGGGATTGGAAGGGACCTCGAAAGATCATCCAGTCCAATCCCCCTGCCAGAGCAGGAACACCTGGATGAGGTTACACAGGAAGGCGTCCAGGCGGGTTTTGAATGTCTCCAGAGAAGAAGACTCCACAACCTCCCTGGGCAGCCTGTTCCAGTGCTCTGTCACCCTCACTGTGAAGAAGTTTCTTCTCATATTTAAGTGGAATCTCCTGTGTTCCAGTTTACACCCATTGCCCCTTGTCCTGTCATTGGTTGTCACCGAGAAGAGCCTGGCTCCATCCTCGTGACACCCACCCTTTACATATTTATAAATATTAATGAGCATACAAATGCACACCAGTTCAAAGACACTATCAATGTGTGTTTCCTGTGCAGGAGCAGCCCACAATACCCTTATGTGGCAGCACATCAAGATTGTTTTGCAAAAATTAGTAGGCATGTGGCTGATGTTATCTGTGTGCATCTGGGCCTACAGCTTTGTCTTTCGCAGCTGTTTGCTGTTGCTTACCTGAAAGCTTTGAAAAATGTGACTTGTTTAGAATAGGAGTGCTGGTATCTTTTATAACTGAACTCTGAGAAGTTTAGAAAAATTTGTGGAATAACAACAGTGTGGTTTTTTACATGTATGGTTTCTTTCCAGGTGTCTATAGATCTCTGCTATTTTTGTGTAAAGTATCCAGCTGCACAACTTCAGGCTCTACAGATCACTCATATTCTCCAGAAGGTGATGTCCTTCAAGAAAGGCATGAAGTTCACGAGCAATTCCAATTTTTCTTTCTTAAAACCTGTTTGTGTGTAGCTTGCACAGAGAGCTTTAGGTTTGACTGAAGCTCTCACCGTCATACAGAAATGCAAAAAAAGCATATAATTTTGAGGCATATATGTGAGACAGAATGCTTTGATCCAAGTAATTAAAATTTGGCAAAGTAATGAACACCTGCAGAGTGGAGGGGTAGGAGTGGGAAGTGGTTTATATTTGGGTGCTACAGGTACACAAACTGCTAATTCTGCAGTGTAATAGATGAATGCATATATGTACTGAAAGATGAGACAGCATTTATAAAGGTACTTCACCTAACTTTTAGTTTACAAGTATTACAGCTAATTTTAGGCAAACTTGAGCTACAGTCAGTGTAAGGGCCAACACCCTTTTTGGTTTTGCCCACCCAGCACTATTGCAGGATGCAACTGCCAGATCCTCCCCAGGTGGATGTGGAGACTGTGCAACAGCGTGGTTGCTACCACAGAAAACAGCCTGTTTGCTGCACCTACTCTACATCTGCACCTGGTATGGCATCATCATTTGGCTGCTCAGGGCTAGTAAAAACCAAAAATGGTTTCAAAACCACCGAAATAATGCAAGGCAGTTTAATATAATGTCTAATGTTTCTTTTCCTCTCTCAGGAGAAGCAATCAGTAGAGCACATGTGTTTTAGTATTTTTGGTAAAAAAAACAAAAACAAAAACAAAAACAAACAAACAAAAAAAACCAGTGAATTTAATTAGGGGAGTGAGAGGAAAAAATATTGGTCATTTTTTAATACATTATAAACTGCAGCTGAAAGACAAAACAGTAGCTTTTGATCTATTCTCCAGAGCTCTCATCTTCTCACAGGTCCTGCTTGTGATCCCTTGGTCTCTTCATAGGCTCCATTTTGCTTGAAATGTCTAAGCACTGTATGACATACTTCTGTCACAAGTATGAAACAGATTTGCAATTCAAATAAGAGATGGAAGCAATAATTTCAAGGCAAGAAGAAAAAATAGATCACACCGATTAATGGTAGTGTATGCAGCATAGGATCCGAGAACCTGGTCTGCATTGAAGCTGATCTGTAACCCATCACAGCCCTGGAGTGTTCCCTACTCTGAGCAAGTTTGAAGTTTCCTTTGTACGCAGTCTCTCTGTTGCCTTCACACCCATTCTCTTTAGCACCCTGACTGCCTAATTACATTCTTTTTCCTCATCTCTGACTTTACGAACAGTCTAAGTTTCACTTCTCTCTTATCTGGGAAAAACTATTTTTATACAGCCAATAGCTTTAATTATATTTTTTTGACACGAAGTTCTAGAATCGGTTATTTGACACTGTAGATATAATACCTAACTACTATAATCTGGAATGAAAATAAAAAACTACAAGAGATCGAGCTCATTGTCAGACTTGGAGGCACCCTCAATTTTAAAAAGATGGAATGCTTTATGATTCCTTGAATATTAGAGCTGTCCTTTAGCTATGTTGCATTTGTATTAGGATTTGCTTTGGGAACTGAAATGTAAAAATCTAGAATAAATTAGGTTGGAAAGGACATCTGGAGATGATCCAGTTGATTCTCATCTGAAAACGGGACTGACTGCAAAATCAGCTGTGACACAAGACAGTCTCATATGATCGAGCTTTAAATACTTGCAAGTATAGAGATTCACAGACTCTGGGCAGCCTGTTTCAGTACTTAATCACTGTGACTGTGGAATTTTTTCTCATTTCTAGTTGTAATTTCTTTTGCTGCAGCTTGCGACTCCTTACACACTCCTTGCTACTCCTTATCCTTACACACGCCTGTGCATGCAGACACCAGCCTCCTCATCTTCAGGTTAAACAAATGCAGCTCCCTTAGCAATACAATATGGTCCATTTTCCCAGCCATCTCCTTGCCCGTCACATCGCTCACCAGTTTCAACTCCAGCTAAAATTTCTTTATACGTATGGGAAACTTTTTTCTGGCTCAAGGATTTTGGTAGCTGTTTATTGTAAGATTTGACCTCTTAGTTATGTGCATTTTTTTGATTGTTTGAAAATCTGCAGCAGGGGATTCTGTATAGTGATTTATTTGGCATGGTCTGCAGTTAGGAAGACTCGTGTAGCTGGCATGATTATCAGAGTACACTGGTTAACAACATAGTACCTGAGACCCATCTGTGCCAGGCACATTCTTTAGATTGCTTTTGTTGTAAAAATTATTATTCTTTCCCGTAGTCCTGTTGTAGAAGAGCTATGTGTTGGAATGTAGGACAGCCATATGTTGAGGTGTTAATCCAAGAAGTTCTGAAAGCACAAGAATATATTTGTGTATAGGTGTGATATACATAAAAGGCAAATAAAAGTTCTTCTCTAGTAGTAATAGCGATTCTCTTTCAACAGGAATTCTTCATAATATGGCATTTAGTATTGAACACAGCATCTGAAGCATATTTCTCAAGAAACTGTGTTAACTAAAAATTCAAAAATAAGTTTTAAACAGACGCATCACTGCCCTTCCCCAGTATCTGTCTCTAAAAGAGCTGAGCAAGGAAACTGTTGAGGCAAAAGACTCAAAATCATTATAAGCTTTGTAACAACTTTTATAATATAGTTTTCTTATTCTTCAGAAAAAGAATCATTTAGTATGTGAGTATAAATCTTGACTTTACCGTGAAAGATACTTGGGGTTGTGAGTTCCTCAGCACCGGGCAGGAAGAGGCCCCAGCTGACTACTAGGCAGTGAATGTCTGTTCAAGACAACCAAACAAAACTCAGAGGTTTGTCCAAACAGAATTAACAAAACAAAACATAAAAGTGTGCAAAGAAAAAGGATGGAATTTCCAAAGACCTTCTGATCAGCAAAGATTTACTCAACTCTCTGCATCCCTTTCTGTTCCTTCTCTGCTGCCGATATTTATTCCCTTGTCTCTCCTTAGATCTGCTTGAAACTCCCAATTAGCTTCGTTAGCATGTCCTCCAGGGATGCTTTCTGCACAGTTGTATTTCCATGTGAGCTGTCAGCCGTGAGAAGGGGAGGTTTCTTTAAGCAGCTTTGTAGCCTCTGCACTGTCAAGTGTCAAGTGAGTTGCATGGCTGACACTGGAACTAACAGGCTGTAGAGTTCCAACATCTGGATTATGGTACTCGTGGGCTGGTGGCCCACAGCAGTTTATACTTCATTCTTGCTTTAAATATGAATCAGGCCTGCAGATGAATTAACTCCTTCTCATCTCCCATTTTTACTTTCAGTAAAGCTGGGTAATTCTGTTTGCTCAGTCTTTGCTATGTTTATGGGGCTACTATCACCTTCTTATGTCTGCTATTCAGCAAAAATAATTAAGAAACTCTCTCAAAATTAGAAAAAAATAAATAGAACAAGATAATAGAAAATAAAAAAAATAACATTGGCACCGCTTTTTGAACAGAAACTTCTACAAGGACATACAATTTTACCAACAAAAACAAGACTACAGGAGTCTGTCCAACAGCCAGGCTGTTCACCATTCAGAAAAGAAAAGGTTTACATTTACTGATCTCCGTGAGGATTCATCCTCAAGAAACCATTGGACAAGTCACCAGCTGCAGCCTCTGACTTTACTAACTTTAATAAAATAATGATGTACACTAGTCAGTTGTGGATCCTGAACTGTAATGAACATTTATCTCAGAAATGCCTCCCTCATATTACTCTGATTCCGAAAGTGTAAAGCCAACCTTGGCCTATTTTAAAAAGCATTTTGAACTTTAAACCTGGAGAATTTTAGGTGTTACTTACTAGAAGAACTAATCCTTTCTGGTTTGGGACATAACAAAGGAAAAATATTTGCATGAACTAATTTGTAAAGCTTTGTTAAAATGTTTTACATGGTCACTAGAAATTATTGTTGGCCACTGAAAGGGGGAGGCTAATGGGTTACATAGGTTGAAATTTGATTTTTTTTTTCCTACTTTATACTTTTGCATAAATAATATTTTCTTCATCCTGAATCCTTAAGGCAGATCAAATCTAGTCAATTCTTGTAGTTTTAAAAGTTTTCATTTTTTTTGCTGTAGTATTACTGCAAAGAAGGAAAATGTGGAAACAAGGGTATACATCAAATCTTTAAAGGTACGTGTGGAACCAAGGGCTGCCTTTGAAGGATCAGATAATCTGAAGCATGACAAAAAAATGTCCTTAAGCCATCTCTTACTATTGCTGTAGCACTCAGGTGCAGTTTATGAGGCTTTGAGGAACTGCAACTATTAAAAGCAAACCCAACCAAAACTGCAAGTGCATACTTAATATTCTAATCGATTTTAAAAGCTTTAAAACTAGGTACAGGTTTTGGGTTTGAGTCTTATTTAGGTGTGTGGGGTTTCGTGTTTGTTGTTTTGGTTTGTGGGATTTTTTTGTTCTTGTTTTGGTTTTGGGGGGGAGTAGGTGTGTGGTTTGTATGTGAGGGTTTGTTTGGTTGTTGTTGTGTGTGTTGTGCATTTTGGTTTTTGTTTGTTTGTTTTTCTTAACAGATATCTTAAGTGACAGTACAAGTGATTTTGCTTTGGGATGTGGTCAAGTGAATTCTCCTTCCTTCTTTAGTGCAGTATTTTCAGGGGCTTTACCATCTTCCTTCTCTTGCCTTTGGGTAACCAGAAGAGAGGAAGTTGGGAAAGTCGAATCCCTTCAAATATTTTATTTTCAGAACTGGAGAGAGTTCTGGTCATTTTGTGCTAGTTGTAGCTTTTTACTTGCATTAGTATTTGCTGTTAGAACGATGTTTACAAGGAAGAGTGGCGTTCAATGTTTTATATTGATTTTTATCAGTAACACTCAGAGGTACTAACTGAAATTGTGCTGTGCATTTCCAAGAGGTTAGTGTGATTTATCACAGTTCATTACATCATAAATTCTTTGATACGAAGGTCTATCTTTTTGATGTCTGTACAGCCTCTACAATAATGAGATGGAGCCTGTAGATCAGGGGTGTCAAACTCATTTTCACCAGGGGCCACATCAGCCTCGTGGTTGCCTTCAAAGGGCTGAATGTAATTTTTAGATTCTAAAATTTAGATCTTAAAATTACATTCAGCCCTTTGAAGGCAACCACGAGGCTGATGTGGCCCCCAGTGGAAAGTGAGTTTGGCACCCCTGCTCTAGGTGCTACTCTGATGCAAATAGTCATAGATCAAAGTTCAGAATAAGTAAGTAACAGAAGACCTTGGACTTGACTCTCATGAGCTTTCTTCTCAGTTGGAATAATTACATGATAATGCAGACAAGAAAAAGGTGAATTATTATCCTTAGTTTGAAGATAGGGAACTGAGGTAATACTGAATGTTTTCCATGAAGCTGCCCCAAATCTCTGTTCTCAAATCATATCCCAAATTTTGAATTCTACTTCAGTGCCTTGAGCTCAAGACTAAGTGTTCCCAGTACCTTCTCTCTTTGTAAAAAGGATTACATCACTATGTAGAGAAGACTGTAAATCCTTACATGAAGGATTTTAGAAAGATACTGTTTTGTTATTTTATGTTCACCTAATAATATGAGTATCACTATAATGATCTAGACTAGATTAGTTTTACTACTTTAGCACCAGATTATAGGTCTTTTATTGAAAAGCATAACATTTTTTTATGAAGTAAGAAGTGACAGCCAACATTAGTGTTGGATTAATTGCTATTGTAAAATAATACATAAATTGCTCTCCAACTCAGTTATGTTCTCTTAGAACAGTTCATCTGAGATGTCTGTCTCATCTGCCGCTGGATCTTCAGGTCACCATAATATTGGTTTCATTTCATATGTGAACATCAGGTTGAAGTATTCACTATTAAAGATGTTTTCAGTTTGCTAAAATAATATTTCTAATAAAAAAGCACAGTTCCCTAATTTGTATTGTTTAGAGGGAGAAATACTTCCTGTGTTTAGGTAGTGCTCTGCAAATTTGTTTTAAGGATCTACAGGATGGGGAGCTTGAAGAAGCAGTTCTTTCTGTTCCAAGTAGTGTTGTAAAATAAATTATTCTCATCCTAGCTAGCTTGTTACTGATGTTCTTGAAGTGCCTGAAGTCCAAGTCTTGCATTATGGTGATCACATGTTTTTCATGTGAAATTTTATGAAGAAAAGACATTGTCTTTTAAAAAACAGGTTAACAAGAGAGAATATAAACAGGTTCATAAAACAATAATCATCGCAGAGCGGACACTTCAGTTACATGTAGGAAAAGTGAAGGATCCAGTACAGCTGAACCAATGTAAGAAGTGTTTCTCATGTCAAGGCTCATTGCCTATGCAGTACTTGCTTCTAGAGTCCGTGATGGAACTGAAGAGGAGGGCTCAGAGCGGGATTTGACTTTTATGCAGGTGGGACATTCAGAGATATTGAGGCAGAGGCGTGTTCAGGGTACATTCCCAGACTTCACAACAAAGATTTCCAGTAGGTTTATGTTATTCTGTAAAAATCTTAAATGTGATTCCTGAAGATTCTTTAGCAGGTTATCTTGTACTGTGGTCGTGAACCTGCAATAGATGAAAGTGGTATCTCACTGCTGGGTTTAAGTGCCACCTGTTTAGTCTTAAGTTTCCATATGTTCTGGTATGCTCCAGCCTCTGTTCTTCATTTTCTCTTCCAGCTTGCCCCCTAGGTGTGCCTTCTTTATATATTACCACTTTTCAGTTCAAATAATCAAAGCGCCCAAAACCAGTGCTGGTTTTTCTGTCCTTTTTCTTTTCCTACCAGATACCCACTTTATTTAAAGATATTTCCTCAGAATTTCAAACATGATGCAATTTGGGGGTCACAGTTGCTGCTCTGCTTTGTCCTCTGTGTTTTTCTTCTCTACTGCATGGAGCTTCACGCTCTCTCTCTAACTTGCACAGATAGACAGCTAATCTGATTTTCATTTAGTTACCCCAGTCAAATATTTTCTGAAAATGTCTGAAGGTATGCTGTGAATACAGTAACTCAGAAAGATGTTTACAAGTGTCATTTGTGTAAAATTAACAAGACATTACAAGTAGTAGATGGAGCTTAGGAAGTAGTTTTTAGGAGCAAAGAAACAAAATACTTTTTTAGTTAGAAAACAAACATTTTCTTGGCCACTTATACCAAAATACTGCTATTAATTTATGAGAATATGACATTTAATTAGCACATTCCTGTAGGTTTTCCACATGATTAATCCACTTTACATTCTGACTCAGCATATTTCACCACTGAAGTTGCTTTACTGAGAAAATGTTAGACTTTTTTTTTTTTTTTTTTTTTTTACAAATGTGGTTCTCAGTATAGGAACACTACTGTTTAGGAAACAAAACAAACAAACACCCCCAAACAACAACATCAACAAAACAATATAGTTAGTTAACACTTCATGTTCCTGTCCTTTAATACACCTCAGTATGTATTGATATATCTGTCCTGTGGTATCTGTTATCTCCCCCATAGAATGTATGTATAAATTATTTGCTGCACTATAAAGTAGTTACAATACTGGAATTTAAAGAGCAGATGATTTTCTGTGGTAATGGAAGTTAAAAAGAAAATGTTCGGATTATGTTCAAAATTTCTGTTGCATGAAAAAATTACCAAAAGTGGTATTAATTTTCCAGGCTACTAAAACTAAAGCACTAGTTCCACACATTCACGATTCTTTCTGCAGAAAAGCTATTTTCTGATGCGCTGCTTGTCCTCTGCTTGATAGCCAAGTGTTCCTATGAATCAAGAATTAAAGGAGGAGTCATTTATTCTAATCTATGGTGCAGTAAGGTTCACAGTATTAAAAGTCCTGATTCTGATGGGATGCAATGTCCTTAAAATAGACAATTTCATATTTCACATTAAAATGGAAAAGGGCTTTAAAAACGGAGAGTAATGGACAATGGTTATTTGTTCACATTACTAAGGCCATTTGTGTTTGAATGAGGATTTTGTTCTTGTGACTTCTGTTTTTTGTCTCACAGGGAATTCCTGTGTCTGTGTTTACAATGTCATTTCATGTTGCCATGGCAAAAGTGTGTGATACTGCAAGTTCACCATTATCGTGTTAGTCAAGGACAAAGGAGGTAGAAATTATTTTAGAGCAAAATAGACTTTATTCACTAAATTGTCTATGGAATTCTACCCCTGCTTTTATAAGATATTGTTAATGTTTTTACAATAACTTCAATACTTTTTCATTTGTCTTTATTAATATGTATACTATAAAAATCCATCACAGTTTCTTCCACAACTTGCAGAGTTTATTTACATTGAACAGAGGAAGGCTCTAATGATTTTGTGTCCAGCTTCAGTCTGAAGAAGTTATTGCAAGCTGAACGCTCAAAATTGCACAATCCCACCTTGAAACAGCAGATGGAAAGTCCTGGCTGTTCTTGTCCGTGTTGTTATGAAAGAAAGAATCTGAAGCCTGTGCTCAGATTCATGCCTAACGATGAAGTAATCTGGGAAATATCTCTTTGAAAGAACAGCCACTTTCTGAACGGCGTCATGTTTACTTATGTGGCTCAGAGGTGCACCCCTGATTCTGCTCCCTCACTCCATTAAAGAAGTTTTGAGTTAATCAAAATGCTCCAAATTTTAGAAATTTTCATCTTTGTGGGAAAGCAGAACATTTTTGCCAGTTTTATGAACTAAGATTGGTTTTGTTATTGAAACTTGACAACATAGCTTGTTTTTTCATAAGGGTTTTTTGTCATCTTGGTTCAGTTTTCATTATTCTTTGGGAGTTTTTTTTGATAGGCTGAGTATTTGCAACAGGAAAAAAAAAAGTCAGCAGGAGAGATGGAGCTTGAGGATACTGAGTTCAACCTTTAACTTGCTATATTTTGTGAGAAAAGCAAGATAGTCTGCAGAATGCTAATACAGAGCAACCCGTACATGCTACAGTTAAAGGAGCAGTGGCTTCATGCAAACCAGTGGCTTGATACGGCATGGCAAAACAGAGCCCAAAACTGGGACAACAGATTTGCATGTGTTGTGTAGGGTATTACAGTGGTAACTTTTATGAAAGCTGTTGTGAGAATACCAGCACTTGGGATCTTGATCTTATTGTTCCCTCAGCTGTAGCATTGTACTAGATTAGGGGTATTTGAGGGGATGGAGAGGGTCTGTCCCCTATGAGAACACTAAAGAAAATGATCTGTAACCACAGTTTGGGTAGACTGGTGGGTTTATACAAGTGGTAATGATGAAAACATTTTTCACACTGTGGCGCAAAGTTCCCTTTAGACTTGCCAGTATAGCTAGTTAGCATCTGTGGACATTAAGTGGGAATTAAAGCAACGGTGATCTCCATGTTCTAAAGTTTCTAACAGTACTTTTGACATCTTTGCAAAAGGGTCTGTAGATGTAGAGCTGTTTGTACTACTTCAGCACATTAGAGTGGAATATAGGAATTTTTGAAGTTGTGTCCTATGGTTAATATAAATTAAATCACTGTATTGGCATCTAGTTTATGAAAAAAATGCAATGATGTCAACTTTCTTACATTAAGATATTTGAAAATATCTAGGACGTGGTGAAAAATGGTATTTCAGTAAATTTGAGGGCTTATTCTGACTTTACTGTTTCCATAAAGAAATGATGCTTGATGTGAATCAAATTCATGTGGTGCAGAACTAAGTCTGCTGTCTAATTATGGACTTGTAAAGCTGCAAAATCTGTCTACTCTGTTATTATGCACTTCTAAAGCTGAAAATTTGATGTTTAAAATAGTGAATGTGAATTATTTTGAGGTGGACTCTCTTCAGTTAAGCAGAAGTAAATATTTTTTTTTACTGGGAACAAGCCAGCCAGGAATATGAATTTTTCTAAATTGAGGCATTCAAGCAATATGCTATGTCTTCCTTGAGTGAGTAGCAGAGGCACTTCATGTTTGGAACAGACCTTTCTAAAAGAAGTGCCAAGTTAGATAATTCATTCTGTTTTCTCTGTCTGGACACAGAATGGTTCTTGTGAGTGTACAGGTACCCTCCCCTGTGCAGCCACATTATCAGAACTATAATCTGTTTGAATGAACACCTTCACTGAATGTTTGCTCAATAATGACAACTTTAACAGAGATAAGTAGATACCATATTTTAAGTTTCAACAGTGGATTTGGAATTGCCAATTCTTTTAATTTTTAGAGGTCAGAGACTAAATAAAATCTAAACTCATGTAATGGTAGAGGATTGGAGGAGCTGTCAATGATGTTATTCAGCATCCGTAGCTGTGTGGCTCAGTCATTTTCTAGGCAAGTCAGAAGCAACCTGGAGAAACCATGGATATGGTTAAGCCAGGTCACACTAGTCAACAATATGCTCATTTGATGATTTATCTCTTGTTGGTTATCCCAAACCTTCCAGGCAGTAACAGTGACACACCACAGGAGGTTCTGCAGAGTTCCCAAATAGTAGCAGAGACACAGAAGGTAGTAACTTGATGCCATTGTTTGTTAGATGAATCTCTGTGCTGAGTGTTAATTGTTTCTATATTGAAGGAAAGGAGCTATAGTGAGTTGAAGGTGGTGCTGTTGTGGATAATCCAATCCACACACATCACCTGTTGCAGTGAAAGGAGCTGACAGATGTTTCTGGGGGAAAAAAAAAAAACCAACCAAAAAAACCCCAACCAACCAACGCACCAAAAAAACCCCAAACCAAAAGAGAAAAAAAAGAGTAGTTTTCTGTGTGTAGATGCCAAAACTGGGCACAATGAGTATTTCCAAGTTGACACCCAGAGGGTAAAGTTTAGAAGCATTTTGGGTTTTGTATACTCCATATTATCCAATCTCTGGCCAAAGGATTCTTGCATGTGAAGGTTAATGAACATTGCAGCACACCTGAAGAAAGAATACTGTCAAAAGAATGTGTGTGTCCCAGTCACAGCCAGGGAATGTATGATATGAAGTTAACTTTTCTCCAGTGATAAATTTGTTCTCACTACCATCTTCCCCTGCCCTTGTTTCTTTCATGCCAAATATTATCTCTGATATTTTGTTTATTAATCAGCTATGCACCTGGGCTTAAAAGAAAACCAGGCCTTCAGTATGATATACTACAAATATCAGCATTGCTGACATTTGTGCAGTTAAAATCTTCCCTTTTAAGCCCTTTTCCTATATCAAAGGTTTTAAGGTATTTTTTAAAAATAACTTGATCTTGCAGTTGTTTTGCTCCAAGCTGGAGTATCCCTAAGGGATATTCCTTTTGCCCTCCTGCTGGGTGGGAATGGGGAGCTCACTTAGACCTGCACTGAACCGCTAACTCCAGCTACCAGCTCTGCAGCACCATAGAACCAGTTTTTCCTCATCCGGTGGTTTGAGGTGGAAGTCAATCTGCACACAGCTGTGTTTATTCTCAGCTGGTGGCTGCAGTCGGGGTAGCTGCAAGGTGGCTGATAACAGTGTGTGCAATTAGAGGGCAGGGTACACCCCCTACACACCACCCCAGCTCTGTTATGATCTTCAGGTTCAGCCTGACAGCTCTTCAGGGTGTGATGCAGTTTGAGATGTGCTTCTGAAGTGCTGTGCAGCTTGATGGGCTGAAGAATTACTGAATGTTTTTTCTTGTACAACTGGTATTTTCTGTAGTGGCAGTCTTTCTAAGATAAGCTTTTTACCCTTTCTGCTTGCTTTCTGCATTCCAGCCTGCTCTTATCTTCCTTGTGGAGGTGTTAGCTGTATTTCTTAACATTATTTTAGCTTTAGGATTAGACACTTTTATGCAGAGAACAACTATAATAGCTGTGTTGCAGTCTGATTTGGTTTTAAATATATCGTTGTTGATAACCCCCTTTGCATATGAGACCACACTGATGTCTCTACAGAAGGTCTAAGTTTTGATCATTTACAAAGTGTGTCCTAAATCATCCTGAAGTTCTGCTTACAAACTGGTTATGTTAATATAAATATATACACCTGCTGTATTTTACTTCTTCTGTGCCCTTTAGTTTCACCCATCCAACTATGGATTAAAAATGCAGTGGAACTTGAGGAAGAATCTGAGATGGTCTTTTGCCTTCCAAATTGCACCATGACAGATTTAACTTACTTGGACCACACTTTGAGTTTCTTCCCAGTGAGCAGCTATGTAATTGCTCTTCTCATAAAATCCAAACATGGGTTAGAAGACAGGTGTAGGCAGGATTGTGACTGCCATATGTCCTCAGTTTCTCAGGCATCTTTACCAGAATTTTTCTAGATATTCCTGCTTCCAGGTGGTTGGGTTCCTGGGAAGAACCACATCTGAGCCTGGTGAGGTGTACTGCTCCAAGGAAATGTCTATATTGTTTATATCCATCAACTATTCAGAGGCATGTTAAGCTTTGGTTATCAAATTACATTCTTTATTATTTAGTTATAGCACCAAATTTAAAGCCTGAGATGATGGCTTAGACATCTGATAGTGAAGACTTCTTAGTTACTACACTTCTAGACATCTTAATTACTGTAAATATTTTCACCTCTGTGTTTTCTCATATGCATTTGGCATAATTCTACTGAAGGATGAAATACATGGTAATATTTCAGTACCTTAGAAGACCCTTCTTTTCTTTATATTTTTAATCATTCTTTCCTTCCTTTTTTGCAAATAATATTCAAACACTCCCTCAGAAAAATGCGTAGAATGTTTTTGCTGTGTCAGAGTCAGCATTTGTGGGGAACATAACATGCCAGACAAGCAGGCAATATTCAGGGAATGTGCTGGTATTTGTAGTACTTTCTCATTCTCTCATGTGGCGAGTTTGATTTCTGCTCTCATTTGAACAGCAATTGTGCCTGGGAGAGGCAGTTGTTTTTAAAGTGTCACTGGAGAAGCGAAGCCCAAAAGGGAAAAATCCAAATATTTGTGTACTCTGACAAAAACACGTATTGGTAGAGAACAAAGGAAGCTGTTGCAGGTGGGGAACTGGACTGTAGGGTGGGGAAAGAAAGGAACCCAAAACAGAAAAACGAGTGTGGTTCATAGTTCATATTGTACTTCTGCTGTTCAGTTAAACAGAGAAGACTCAGATGTGCCAGGCTGAACAAAAACTGTTCATGCTTTAGGAAGTGATCAACAGCTTAGACATTTGTTCATCTATTTTCTGCATAGCTTCAAAGCTGGTCCCACTTCTCTTTCATTCTAGCTTTGTATTACATACTATCATTCTGATATTATCAGAATGTGGGTACATTTGTCTTCCTTTCATCAGTAAATCAACATCCCTTCACTTCTGCTGTAGAATGAGCTAATTTGTCAAATTTTGGCAGCAGGTATTCAGTAATTTTGCATTCCTTTTTCCCTTTATTGTACGAGTTTGGTAAGTGCTTTTTTTCATATAATTGCATTTGAATCTGCATAAAAGGGAACTTTTAATGTTCAGAGATTTCAGAGTAATAAAGAAATGTGTCACTGTGAAAGACTATTTTTTAAAAAATGGAAATATGATGACAAAAGAAAACAGATGTTGTTTTATTGTTAAAGTATCCTACACTGCTCTCTACTGGAAGCGTGGAAGTCTATGTTAAATATTCAAAAGTGCACATAAAACTATTTCTTAGTCAAGTTTCATGAATTTTTTGACCCTGTAAAACTAATTTTTCTGAAGGCTGAATAGGGTTTTTTTGTATTCCCCCAATGTTTTGAAGAAAAGCACCTAGATAGACTTCACATATATGTAAAAAAAGTAGAATGTTGAAGGTTGAAATGTAAACTGATGGGGGAAGCATTGCTGGAGAGTGTCTTGTTAATGGCAAGGAAAAAAGTGAACTGTTAACCTTAACAATTCACCTGACCTTACTAATAGCTATTGGGCTTGTGATAACATCAGTAGACTTACCAGAACTGTAAAGGATTCTGAATGCCTGAAGCTGCCCTACATTTGAATGTACTTTAATTGAGCTGGTAAAATGTGAGTAAAAAAGACTTCTTTTGTTTTCATAGTTTCTCCAGCAAAAGTACAACTTTAAAAGCGTTTTTAATAACTTCACTATGGAATTAGGCCGAAACATGTCTTGCTCAAGTTAAATGCCTAGAAAATCTTTCATTTCCACTGCATTCTGAAGGCAGAAGTATTCCCCACAAAGGGTCTATTTAGTAGCTTTTTGTTTAAGACAGCCCCGCTGGCCATTACGGCGCTAAATTATTCTCCCAGGCACTGACAATGATAAAACTTGTGTTGATTCTAATCTGATTAAATAGTGCCTGTTGATTCTCCACAGCTGCACTATCTTGCAAATCTTTGCATGGGGAGTGAGCACTTCTGGTTGTCTGCTAATATTAGATGATAAACAGTTTGATCCGAGGTGTTTGTCTGGTATATGGCTGGTCAACAGCTCACTTTCTGAATGGCAGACATCAATGAGGGAAGAACAAGCCTTAGTATACTTTAAAGGAAAGATTAAACTGTTTGGACTGATAAGATCCATTGACCTCATAAAAGTAATTTCTGATTACAGACAGCTGCAAGTGAGATCAGCATAAGTGATATATTAGAAAAATAACCTTTCATCAGTCTTACAGAGAATGTGTTTGGAAGAATGGCAGACTGCAATGAAAAATGTGTAGTAATTTATATGAGAAAAAAATTGCCTTAGCTTGCTTTGTTATAGAAAATATTCAATTTCATCCTCTTCAAACTTCTTAAAGCATCCAACTGAAACTCAGTATGATTCTGGTAAACTTCTTCTTAGCTCTAAAATTAATAAGTAAATATTTTTTTTTAAAATGAGTCTAGTGGCAGGCCTAACTTACTGAGCATTTTTGTTTGAATTGGCTTATTATGAGTGAAGTACAACAACTTCAAGAATAAGCCTTTTACTAGTCGCAAACAGTAAATGCGTGTAACAATCGTAAACATTTTTCATCTGTGTTATGTATTTGATGTTAATGGATGCTTAAGAGTTTAATGCATTTATTAAGTTGCACATAGGATTAATATTGGATGATCTGAAGGGGATTAAATTAAGTGTGCAATTAAATAAAGCGTGGGAGTTGTATTAGCTCAACTCTCAGGAACAGTTCTGTTTCCTATTGTTGTTGTGGTTGTTCTTTGTCAGCTACAGGAGGCAACCTGAAGTGATCAAAGCAATCACTGACTTTTAAAGTTTCCATCTAGAATTCTGCATCAGCCTGATCTTGAACAGGGAGGCTTCATATTTACCCATTTTACTTTGAAATTTTTGTTGCAGAAACTCTTCTACCATGAATATTTATTCTATTCATGCCACAGCTGTACTGAATTCCTGATATAACAAATAATTGTCCTCTGTGTTTGTTTGAGTTTTGGTGAGGAAAATCTGCTGAAAACACCACAATGAAATGGCTGGCTCCCCACTTCATGAGGATGGTGAATTACACGTTAGTTATTTACTTTATCAGTTAGTTATTTACGTTATTTTACTTTACCCGGAGGTGGCAGCGCATCCATTGTGTTCAGGATTAAACAAACACAGAGGTGCTCCTCATGTAAAGTCTCAGCTTTGCAAATATATCTGTGTTTGCTTATCTTAACTATTAGGAGTAATGCCATAGTAATTGGTACCTAATATTAAACAAAATATGATTATAGGGCAGATCACACAGAAAAGATACAGAGCAGATGAAAAAGCAAGCAATAAAAAGCCTCCAGTTAATATGTTAGCTATATGTTAAATCTACATTGCACAGTCATTCTATTGTTATAATTAGAAAATAACTTGTATCGTTTTGAAATTCTGATATTTTGCTTCAAAATAGATCAGTCTAGTACAATTATTCAGAACATTTGCTCTTAATTGCTGTTTTTCTCTTTATGACTCTTACCAAAAATAAATCAATAAATAAGAAAGTTTACGAAGGTCAGGCATGAAATATGTAAGCAGTTATAACTAAAATTTAAGTTTACATGAATAAAAAAAATAGAACTGCAGTTAACAGATATACAAATATATATTACTATCAGATACCAACAGTGCAACCCATGGCATGGTGGTGTCATCTCTGATTGATATTAACACTTAAGCTACAAATCTGGATTAATTGCATCTTACTATATTTTTCCCACACTGAATAGTTTATTAAGAATAAGCTCTAATTCCACATCCAGTTGAAAACTGCTGAGAGCAATAAAAATTTCAGTAGTGATGCTTAATGTCAAAACTGATACTCGTCTGGAAGACAGCACACTGCGAATGACTGGTGGAATTCTGGTTGGTTAAGTTATGTTCCCTAAATATGGATACAGCACTCACGATGTTTCCATATACTTCGGGTCTTGGATGTTTATTTATTTTGTAACTTGTTGAGCAAACCCGATTAGTATGTGTTTCTTCAGGTTTTGTCAGTCATTTAAACCTGTGCTTTCAGCAGTTTATCTTTCTATTTACATGTCTACTTCTCCCTTCCCTCCATGATCAGAAATGGTAATCTTTGGTTTTGGGAACATTACTATGGGCTTGAAAATTCAGTGACATTTAACAGATGACCCAGCTGTGGCAGAAGCTTAATTTGGTGCTTACACTTTCTAAGGCAGTAATGTGAATTAGCATGAGGTACGAGCCCCTGGGAAAATAGTATTTATGGAAGTTATTGTTCGTGGTCTGCTGCTGAGATTTATGGAATACAATGACCTTCATCTTTCTTGGACTTTGAATCAGAGCAAGATAGCTGAGAAGGATGGGGAAGGGAAATGACTCTCTTGCTTTTGAGATATCTTTTGCCATCTTGGATGGAAGTAAATGGATGGACGTAAATAGGAATGCTTCTGCAGAAATAGCTGCAGGCCAGGCAGTGACCCTGGGGCATCTAGATTCTCATCTGACCTTATCTACTTTCTTTCTTTCCCATTTAAGCTTGTGGCTACCTTTTTTTCTTCCCTCCCTCCCACCCATGCATTTGCTCACATGTTCAGTCACCTTTCCCTTTCTGTCTCCATCACAGGTAGTCTCCATAATGTCCAAAAGTCATTCTTCTTTCTTTTTATGCGTTTTCTGCAACAGTCGCATTTCCAGGGAAAAAAACACCCTCTATTTAAAGTCATTGGAGATGTTGCATGAAAGACAGCTGATCAAAAATTGAGATTTCTGCTTTGTTATTACAAAACTTTGGTCTTCTGGGTAGAAAACTGTAATAGTAGAGAGCATTGCCAGCAGATGTGGCTGGTGATTTGACTTACACGCTGTTCTATTCAGGCTGGCATGTCGTATTTCAGAGTCAGTAGTATATTTCTGATGAGACTTAATTATTGGTAGAGCTGCAGAGTTTCTTTGCAGATGTACGGCTTGAGCACATTGGCTACAGTAAATGCGTTTCGAAGTTCTCATAAAATTGAGAACTTCACAGCTATGATGTTGAAAGCATCTGTAGCTTGGCAAATTTAAGTTCCTTTTGAAACTGCTAAGACTTCAAAATTATGTATGCTTCTGTGCATCATGTTACACAGAAAACTGTGTACTTTAGACAAAAAAGGGGGTTTATTCTTTTTTGCTGGCATTATTTTGGCATATGCAGGTACATGGTGTGATTAAATCAACTGTACCTCAGTGTAAAAACTGGGCGGGCAACTCATAATTAATTATTACACAAATGTGGTTTGAGCAAGATTATCACACCTTTCAAAACAGTGTAGTAGAAGGCAAGCAAAACTGTACAGAAGAACGTAAAAGTATTTCAGTGTACAAATAAAGAAATGGTAAGGTCCCTTCGAAATATCATGCTTTGTGTATTAATAGGTGTATGTTTGGTTTTGTTAAAACCTTACTTGGTAAGAATATGATCTCTAGTAGAGATTCTTTGAATATGAGCCTTGTTTTTATGTAACTTGGAGCCTAATTCCCGTAAATCTATGAAATGACTGTCCCAAGCAGCTCTGAGAGCAAAATCAGGCCTGATTTTTATCTTGCATCACTGTATGAAAGTTTTAGTAACATAGTCCAAACTATTTTTTTTTGTTATTTTCCAAAAGAGATGATATTACCAAAATGACAACTTTCCAGTGGAAAAAGTACTTAACTTCTAATTTATAGACTTGTATAGGATCAAGATAAAGAAAATGGTTTTTAAAAGCTGCTTTTAATAACTCTTATATTTGTCTAATAATAATTTAATTTGTGTTATTCTCTTCATGAGAAAAAGCCGTAGGATGATTTGTTATTTATCAACTGTTGAAACAATTGTCTTTCCAAAATGCTTTTTGGAAATAATTGGAAAATAAAATTGCCTGAGTTAATTAGGCTTTTCAATGCATAACTTATTTCTCACAAATTACAATTTTTTTTCAGTTTCTTGGCAGTACAGAAGTGGAGCAGCCCAAAGGCACAGAAGTTGTAAGAGATGCTGTTAGAAAATTAAAGGTAAGAAAGAATTTTTAATAAAATACAAATGGAATGTATTCTTAACCTGTTTTCACAGGTAAGACACTTTGTGTTTCCAGGTAAATTCATGGGTTCTAGAAACAGTTGCTTTTGTTCATATCTTCACTGGTGTGTAGTCCCTTCCTGATTATGTCTGTATTATCAGATGTTCTGCTGTACAAATATTTGGTTTTCTCCTAGATTATACCATTATGTGTAGTATAAAGTTTAAATACCTCAATGTGTAATGCTTGTTCTTTGGAAACTTTAGGGCTTCATTAACGCAAACTTAGGTAGCAACAATTTGTTTTAGCTGCCATCCTCACTTTATGGCTATTGAATGCTTCTAATTATGGCAGCCCGAAGGTGTTGCTAGAGAATTTAAGAAAGTGAACTCTTCCTTGACCAGAAAACTTGTGACTTCAGTAATGCCTGTCCTGCATTTCTCTGGGCTGTGCCTTGCCTCCTGTGAGCCCCGCTTAGGTGAGCTGCTTCTTGTCGCACAACACAGAGTAACCACCCGCCTAAGGTGAAGCTGGTGGTGCCAAAGAAAAGGAGTACGAACGTCAAACCACACCGTAAGTGGGCTATGATGGCTCCGGGGGTACTGGCTGTCCCTGGCTGCTCTTCAGCAACGTGTCTGATCCACGTAAACTGACTGTTAGACTGGAGGCAAAGTTCTGTGACGCTGGCATGAATGTCATTCTCCTTCCAGCTGTGGTGATATATCTGGAAATAAGAGCTGTAGTGAGAGAATAGGGTTTACAGACAAAGCCTGTGTATGACAAGGGGCATTACTCCTTGTCCTCCACTCCTTCATGTTTTGTTGGAAAAGGTCTATGTGGACAAACACCATCTATGTTCTCGTGCACACAGACAGCTGAGAAAATCAGACATTTACAGTTTCTTCTTGATTGTGTGTTCTTGGGCACTTGAGGAGCTCGGTAGACGATTACAAAGTATCCTAATGACAACTTAATATGCTTAAAGCTCTTTGAATGCTATGAGTTGTGGTAGGGGATACTGATTTGATTTGTCTGCTAACTCACAGTGCTGTGGAATTGCACTGTTTCATGCTTGGAGCTTTTGGAGAATTAGTTTAGAAAAATGTAGAAATTGTTCTGCCCTGTATTGTACTTTCCATAACTTTCTGAGGTTTTCGTTTTTCATTTAAACAGAAGTTCCTTGGAAATGGACAGAAAATTTTGGGAATCAATACTGAATAATTTGGCTCTGTGTTATTACCATAATACAAAAAAGGAAGAAAGAAGGTGTGAAACACTATTCATGTAGCTCAGCTTTCAAGACTGAGATTTCCCTTGAAAAAGCCATCCTGATAAGATTGATTAGTAATTGTGTTAAGATAATGAAGCAGAAGTTCTTTGCCATTGTTTTGCTTTACCAAAATAGTACAGCTGCCTTTAAAGATTCACTTAGTCAATTCTTAGGATGTTTAATGCCAAAAGAATTTACTCTGCTGTAGTTCATCGGAGACATTATTGCCTTGTTGTTTTCAAGTGTTTTAGGCTAATGTAAGTATGACCTTTTTTCAGCCATTGCAGCGTGCTACCGGTGGAAACAAAATATAGGGCTTTATGTGCACCTCGCCCAGTTTACAGCTGGTATTGGAGTGAAGCCTGTTGCATTAGAAGTTTTGGGTTCATTAAAATTCTATTACCCTGAGCAAAGATAATTCTGTGCAGAAATCTGTCAAGATAATATCCTGCTATGGAGTGGCTGACACACCAGAAGGCTGTGCTGCCATCCAGCGAGATCTGGACAGGCTAGAGAGTTGGGCAGGGAAAAATTTAATGAAATATAATAAGGGAAAATGCAGAGTCTTACATCTGGGCAGGAACAACCCCAGGTTCCAGTATAGGTTGGGGAATGACCTATTAGAGAGCAGTGTAGGGGAAAGGGACCTGGGGGTCCTGGTGGACAGCAGGATGACCATGAGCCAGCACTGTGCCCTTGTGGCCAAGAAGGCCAATGGCATCCTGGGGTGTATTAGAAGGGGGGTGGTTAGTAGGTCGAGAGAGGTTCTCCTTCCCCTCTACTCTGCCCTGGTGAGACCTCATCTGGAATATTGTGTCCAGTTCTGGGCCCCTCAGTTCCAGAAGGACAGGGAACTGCTGGAGAGAGTCCAGCGCAGGGCCACAAAGATGATGAAGGGAGGGGAGCATCTCCCTTATGAGGAAAGGCTGAGGGAGCTGGGTCTCTTTAGCTTGGAGAAGAGGAGACTGAGGGGTGACCTCATCAATGTTTATAAATATATAAAGGGTGAGTGCCACGAGGATGGAGGCAGGCTCTTCTTGGTGACAACCAACAGTAAGACAAGGGGTAATGGGTTCAAGCTGGAACACAAGAGGTTCCACTTAAATTTGAGAAGAAACTTCTTTTCAGTGAGGGTGCCAGAGCACTGGAACAGGCTGCCCAGGGAGGTTGTGGATTCTCCTTCTCTGGAGACATTCAAAACCCGCCTGGACGCCTTCCTGTGTAACCTCACCTAGGTGTTCCTGCCCTGGCAGGGGGATTGGACTAGATGATCTTTTGAGGTCCCTTCCAATCCCTAACTTTCTGTGAAGTCTTGATTCTATTTTAATGGTGTTTTATCAGATTCCTTCTACGTAAAGCAGCTGCTGCGTGTCTCTGTCTCACTGGTGGAGCTCCAGGCTAACCTGGGCCCCCACTGATCACTGGAGGCTTTTGGTGGATTGGATTGTATGATGTGGTCCCCTGAAATCATTTGCTCTGAAAGCAGGCCCAAAAAGGGTTTCAAATGACTATTCCCTTGGGAAAAAAAACCCTAAAACATTCGTCAGCCTGGCAGTAAAATTTAAAAGTAGAGATTTTTTTTGGTGTTCTTGTGGTGTCTTTGGGGTATGTAGATACCTGTTATAACTTCTTACACATGTTCCCTAAATAAACTGCCTTGGAGATATGTTTCTGAATTGTTGCTGCCAGAATTACACTACAGGCTTTTTCAAAAAGATGGACCCAATTTGAAGTCGACTGTGGCTTGAATTTGAGTCCATCTTATTGAAAGACCCTGTACTTTCTTCAAGCTTGGAAGTTTGGAGCTTAGATGTCAAATATTACATGGATGGAATCTTTAATAATCGCAAGTTTATTAGAAAACTCACAAAGTAATTAAAGACAACTTTTGGAAAGACTTGAAAAATCTTGGAGCAGAATTCAGAGAGCAATAAAGAGGTTTTATGTTTGAAGCAATCCTCAATTAACTGAATGCTCATTTCAACACTGGTTTATGTTCTGCATCTGAATTCTTTGAAGAGAAGCCTAGAGGAACTGGGTTTTATTATTAACCACACATCACTAGCTTGTTTTTAGAAATTGTTAATTAAAGTTTTTAAACCAACAGCTTGAAAAGTAATGTATTGAAAGACAACATATATAGAGTTTTTAAAAGATGTGTAGCTTGTGATGATATATCTACTTATTATATGGATTTGGTTTTAATTACAATGTTGTTAATAATAATTTGTTTTTAATGAAAATCAATAGCTAGCAGAAAAAATCTGACTCTTAATATTTGGAGCTATTTGTACAACTGGCGTGCATTGCATTAATAACCTTTTGAAATCATGTGCTTACAGTGATCTATAGACCGTGAAATACTGTCAGTGTAAACTTTTTTTCTTAAGCCATCATGTCATCAATTTATGTCAGAATAGATATTTGATATACAACTCTTGATTTCTTTAAATCATAAGTTCGTAACTCATGCAGCACAAAGACTCCTCACTTACCAAACCTGGGTTTGTGTGAAACTTTAGCACCCCACTCCATCAACTTACTTGTACCAGCAGGTGGAGCTGATGTTCTACAGTAAAATCCAAATAACTTGGAGGAAATATTTCTTGATGCTTCATTGTACTTGTTTTATCCCTAATACTATTACCACATTTTCTAAACACTTGCTAATTTTGCTGGGTCAGTTGCAATTTGAGTACACAGGTTTTTCAAGCATCTATATTTAATTTTTCTAGAGGGTTGTCCAGTGGTTTTATCTAGTTGGGATTTCCCCTTGTGTTTTTAAATTTCTTGGAGCTGTACTGCAGGAGAAAGAAGAAAGCTGGACACTAATATTTTAAAATGTATATTTTTATTTCTAAGCTGAGGTGAACTGTTCTCATGATTTATTACAAACAATTTTTTCCTTCCACTGTTCTAGACTGACTAATTTCTAGAATGAAATAAAAACTAAGGAAAATGGTACCAAGATCTTGTATCAGAAAACGCCTACATTATTCAAATGTGTAAATGTTGCCAAATCACACTTTATTTTATAAAGTGAAATGATTACTTTTCTTCATTAATGAAGGATATCTTTTTAAAATCAAACTGTAGGAATGAATTTGGTCCTTCTCACACAGTGCTTGTAGGATTGCCAGAGGTGAGACCAGGTGGAAGGATCAACATAACAGATAGGAAGGGGCAGCATAACCAGAGCACTGGATAAAAAAGAGCGTGGAGGGGTGTCAGGAGCAAACAGGAGTAAACATCTGAGTTTTGTGCTGCTCCTTTTAGAGTCTTCAGAGGGACCTTTTTGTGAGGCCCAAACTTAAGGCTGTTATCTTACTGAACTTCCAACTCAGTTTTCTTTTCTCCTCCTGTTTTCTTCCATAAGTGAAGATAACCAGAGATAATGCAAATAGAATTAATTACTTTGAAGGCACTCGAATAAGGATACCCAAAGTGAAGAGAGCTCCTTCACACACCTCCACCCAGGGGTGAGGGTCCCCTGGTGTTGCCATTCGTGGACCAGCAGTGGATGTTGTTCTGAGCGCCCTTTGGTGGTAAAGCTGGGTTTCATTTGTTGTACAAAGGACAGTGGAGGGTGGAGTAAAGAAAATCTTTTTATATTGGGATAAAGAGGTTTCCAGTCAAGCCTTACAGCCATGACTGTTCTCTTTGAAGTACTGGAGAAAGCAGAATGTGTGGTTTGGAACCAGCCAGGGACGGCCTGAAGAGCAAAGCAGATCAGATGAGTTGAAGAAGGAATACCTGGTTACCCTCTCCAACAAAAATAAAAAATATTTTTTATATACTAATTAAACCCCCCCTCCAAAAAAAAAAAAAACAACAAAAAAAACCACCAACACACAAGGAAAAAAAGCCCCAAACCAACCAACAAACCAACATTCCCCCAAAAAACTCAAACAAGAAGAAAATCTTCAGGGAATGAGAGATGGAAAAAAGACTGTGCTGCATTGTTTTCTGTACTGCAGTTAACAGATCAATAGCTTTCTTCTCAGTCCAGTGGTATTTGTTTGGAAAATAAAATACAACATATCCCGTACAAACGGATTTCTGCAACAGCGTTTTCCCTACCCAGCTGATTATCGAGAGATTGAAGTTTGAGTATCTGTGGCCTTTTCATCCTTTTCCTCTTCTTGACAGTGTTTTTTTCAGAGGTTATAATTTCATTATACCCACATAAAACCTGCATGAGAGTTGGACGATAATATAACCAAAAAGGTGATATGTAGTCACTGCAAAAGAAATGGGGCATATTTTCCCTTCAGGCATCTTTCCTTATAATGAATGTTGTTATGAAAGTATAGAGGAAAAGCATCTTCTTAAAGCCAGGTACGAAGCTCTCTCTCAGCTTAGACATCTTCATTGCCCTCAGACAGACATCTTTGAAGGTGTCCACATGAAGTGCAATGTCTGACGTCTCACTGGAAACTTGCATAAAAATGAAGGAGTTGAACCTTTATTACCTGGGCTGAAGAATAGCACCCAAGTCACAGAAACATCTATCTTTGTTTTGAGGGTTTTTAAAATAAACTCTTGAATTGTGCAGCGAGGTGCAAATATTAAATAAAAGCACATAGTTTTGCATAGTTAAATTGATTTTGACAGAATTTATTTTAACTATTATTTCTTTAAGTAAAGCTCCTGGCTTTTTTAAAAACTTTTTTTTCTCACGTTATTTTTGCTGATTAATCCTCTGATTGCAGTTTGCTAAATCTTGATGCATAAGCATTTCAAATGTAATTTTAATAAGACTCTCAAAGTATGTAGTTTTTAAAGTTAAATTAAACCACAGAAAATAGATCTATTTGTATCTATTAATTTCCCTAAAAGATTCAAGGAAAATATTATGTTAATTCCAAGCAGTAAATAAAAGCTAACCCACCCCACTGAGCTGCTTGTATTATTATTATTGGGCCAAATCTGGGTGTTTTGCCTGAGAACAATATATGTATAAACTAACAGCTTAAGAATTTGGCCCA
This sequence comes from Caloenas nicobarica, assembly GCF_036013445.1. NCBI lineage: Eukaryota > Metazoa > Chordata > Aves > Columbiformes > Columbidae > Caloenas > Caloenas nicobarica. The sequence continues at coordinate 15,365,137 of NC_088250.1, read as the reverse complement.
TCATATCTCTTCCCAAGCCACGCTGTGATTCATTATAATTTTATATCATTGTCCATTTTGATGCCAATGGGAGGCTACAGATTTTTACCCTCTTAAATAATCTTGTTACTGTGTGAGCTACAAATATTACTTTGTTTCAAATGTGTGCTGAAAGGAGAAAATAAATGTTTGCAAGTCTCCCCTGTTCAGAGGTCCCTGAGGGTGCTCTGTAGGTACAAGGAATGAGTAGAAAAAAATACAGAGAAGAAAAAAAGGCAAACTGGCTGATACCTGACGAACTGTTAGGATCTGCTGTTCAAACCCTGCACAAGTTTGGGAGGTGGCTGAACTTGACTTTCTAGAGAAGGTCAGATACCAAAGAAATGACTGATGAGTGTCTGTGTGTTATCTGTTATTACCAAGAACACGGAGTGGGCAGGAAATGCATGAAGAAAGTAACCACACCAGATTTTCTGAATTTATCTACCTTTACTTTTCAATCACTGTATCTTAGCAAACCCTTGGTTTAAAAGCTTATTTGTCTCTCTGTATGTCTGTGTTAAAGAGGTTCTTGTTGTTTTCGTTCACCATTAGCTCGTTTTTGATTTGATGGAGTTTCTTATAGGGCAGGTATGCAGTTCTCTGGTAACTTTTGGAAATGTCCTGTGAGCTTTCTCTATTTTGTCAACATCCTTCTGTGCTTGAAAACCTCAGAACATACAATTTGAGTAGTTTCTCACAAGCAGCTGATGCAGTGCAGCCGTTGTTGTCATCTTAAGGATCTTTTTGAAATATCCGAGGATTGCATTAATCTTCCTGATGAGAAGAGTCCACAGTTAGCAGAAAGCCCTACCATAACGTCAGAACTTTCTTAATTCCATTTTCCCAGGGTTGTCTCCCAAGAAAGAAAGTTTGTTCCCATATGTATGATTTGCAAATTTGGAGTTGCAACAGCGATGGTTTATTTGCATATAAGCAATCTGTTCTGGTTGGTAAGGTATCCCCTATGCTTTTCCCCCTCCATCAGCCTTCATCTTCTGCAAGCTTTCTCAGTAATGATTTTAGATTTCACTACAGATTATTAGTTACTTTTCTCCCAATTTTTTCTCTTTTTCAGCCTGCACATTTTATCAGTAATTGTTTGCCTCCTGGTCATTGTTCAATAATGTCATGCTTAAGAAATAAACCCTGCTGGAATACATTAGAAACATATCTTCCCAATGACAATTTCCTGTTTATAACTGCATCTGGAGACTAATGTAACTAGCTTAACTAATACTTTCTTTGTATTGCTTCATTTCTTAAATATAATGGCGTGCAAAACTCAGTCAAATGCTTTGTCTATTTTGACAAGCTGCATTTTTTGTAAAATCCTTATTGATCATTATTAATTTTGTCTCACTTCAATTTTCTAGTTCTTGAACCTGAATTATGCCTTTTGAGAGCAGAGTCATGGTAGGGTCATTTTGTTTACCCTTTTTTTAGTATTGGCACAGAATTATCTTCTGGAACTTCCTCAGTGTTGTAAGACTTCTTGACTACTTGGAGTAAGCCTTGGCCAGCTGTTCTAAAACTCGTGCAAGTTATTTAGATTTACTTATTTTTAAAAGTTTTCATGTTGTAGCTGTTGTTTAGGACTCTGAGATGAATATAGTTGGAAAACCAAGCATTTCATCATCATTCTCAACATACACTATGGCTTTAACGCAGTAAAATCAAATCCTATTCATGCCTCATCTTCATTACTGCACAGAAATACTTGTGACATTTCCAAAAAGCCAGGGTTCACCCAAGTTGAAGGCTGTTCAGAGTTGAGGTGTGCTCCAGGGTGATCTGTTGGACAGGGATGTTCTTGTGCACTGCAAAGTGCATTGGAAATTGAAAAGCCCAGAGTCTCCAGGTGATCTCTGGATGTTGTGGTCATGCCATGTAACGTGTAGCAGAGCGAGCCAAGCACAGAGCCCTGTGGTACTATGAGAAGGGACCACATATGTTGTCAAAGGTTTATCCAGTAAAAGGGCATAATCAAATTATAAATCAGAAAGGAAAACTGTCAGAGTGGGGGTATTGAGTAAATGTGTCAAAACGATCTGAAAGACAATTTAAGTTTAATATTCATCTTGGAAAAAAATGTATGGTAATAAAACACTGATTGGTCTATCTTTTTTTTTTTTTTTTTTTTTTTTAAGCAGAAGCCTAATAATCAAACAGGTTGAATTGGTAGCATAAAATTTAAGAAAGATTGGGGGAGGAGGTTAATTAGTGATTTTTATTAAAGAAAACTTTTTTTTCCTGTAGCAAATTTAAATTGTCCTAGAAAGTCAAGAAATGTTGTTGGCCAAAATGCCTGTAAACCAGTGTGGTAGTGTGGATTTTTTTGGTGGTGTTTTGTTTTGGTTTGGTTTTTGTTTTGTTTTGCTGCTGTTGTTTTGGGGTTTGGTTGGGTTTGGTTTGGTTTGGTTTGGTTTTTAATGAAAGTATGTGTATAAGATGACCCACCTTAATTAAAATAAAGGGTTCGGGGTAGTGATTAAACTGTATTAAAAGTATACTCTAAATATGTGAGAAATGGGCTTGAAGATAAATGGGAGTACAGGAAAAGATGTCTATTGCAAGAACTATACACATGATACTGAAGATACATAGAACAAGAAGTTATCTTAGATTTGCTTGACTTCTGACTAGCTGTTTTTCACTAGTAAGTCATCATGTACAAACCTTCATAAAATATTTGGCTAATGACTGTAGCAACCCCAGCTGTTAAAATGTAAAATGGGTGTTTAGATTTAAGAGTATAGTGGTTTAGATGGGTTTTGTTTGGGTTTGTGTGTTTGATGTTTTTTTGTTTGTTCATTTTTGTGTGTGTGGTTTTTTGGTTTGTTTTCTTTAAATGAATTTGTGAAGCATGTGATATTATCAGCTAATGTGGTACTTTAGTCATTAATAAAATGTCTGGACAAGTCATGTTGCTGCATGAAGTTAATAGGATTAATAATAAGTTAATGTTTAGTTCCTAACATGTTCAATAAGTGTGTTTTCAAAATCAGGAATAAAATTGGGAGGAAGGGAAAAACAGGTTAATTATGTGCTTTAGGGTGGTTCTTAAAACTAGTTAATTGCGATGAGCAGAGCTGCTTACAAGCAAGATGAAATAAAATAGATGGAGACAGTCATACTGTGTAAAGCAGTTGAGTTCCTGGAAAGATTTCCTGAGTACCAGTTGGCATAGGAATAGGGACAGAGCAAAAATCCAAACCCTCAACTATCACTTAAATAAGTTGGTAATTAAACTCAGGAGTTTAGGTGTTTGTCGGGAAATTTTAGATACTCTGCTTATTTTATATGCAGTGTTCATGAGAGAAAGACAAGACAGATCTAGCAGCTAGGAGACATAAAAGGATGGAAAATGTATTGAATAGGACACATTACCTGACCCAGTCATACAAAAAGTTGTTTAGCCATCATCTAGCAAACTGTTAGCAAATAAATCCTGAGAATATGATAGAAGAGACTGACTATTTCTTAGGTGTTTACAGCTGTAGTGCTTTCACATTGAACCTGTTGGAAAGAACTGATTTCCTTAGAGGAACATATGGGAGGTACCTACAGTGCACGTGTACAGAAGTGAGTGTAGAAATAGTGGGATGTGGAAAACACAGTGATGTTCACTACTCAACAACCAAGCAGGTGACAAACTGTCTGAAAATGTTCATGTTTCTACTGTTCTAGCAATCTCATGCAAAAGCTTGAATTAAGTGCATAAACAGCAGATAAATGTTTCAAAATTTTAAAATATTTTTGAAGAAGGAGAGAAACAATTTCAGTTGGAAGGAATTGAGAGGAAATTAGAAATAATAAAAAAATAAAGAAAACTTACTATTAAGGTGATTGCTGTTCTGTTTTTCATCTTACAGTTTGCAAGACATATCAAAAAATCTGAAGGCCAGAAGACCCCCAAAGTTGAATTACAAATCTCAATCTATGGTGTAAAAATTCTAGATCCAAAAACAAAGGTAAGAGACTAATATATTTGTGGTGCTAAACTAGTAATTAAATATTGTTTTAACTGTTCTAGATTTTTTTAAAAGTAGTATTATGAAAGCCATTCTGTTGATGAAAAATTCTTCTAAAATACCATTTCTTGTTACAACACATGGGTGATATCTTCCTGGGAAAGTACATGATACTCCAAAATACTGACTGTAGCTAATGTGGAATTTAATATTTTTAATCCTTTCACACCAGGACTTTTAAACTCTGAGGAAGATGAAAACACCGTGGTAAATAAATGTTAACATCCTCCACACAGACTTCAAAGAGGAATAATGAGATAAATATAATAAAACTAAAAAGTATTTACTCAGTAGTCAGCAGTTCTTAACATCTGAGTGCTCTTAAATGTTTTATACATATGTTGAATGTTGGGTTTGAATGAAGCGTTTGTTACTGCTGCTTAATTCTGGAGTAATTGCTACCGTTCAGATAGTGATTCTGCCTTTTGAGCAAAGGTAGTTTAGTTCAAGGCTGTATCTACTTGCAACCCATTTTCACTTCAAACTCTTGATATAAACACAATTCAACAGTTCATAAGCAGAGAGGGCAAGAAACATTCTTGTCAACTTTCACTGCAGTTTATGCATCTTCCTTATGTCACAGGGCGGAAGGGGGTACTAAACCCTATATCCTGGCAAAAACTATTTTAAAACACCAGTTTTAAAAGTCAAAATATGTTAGTCCTCCTAACTCTTCCTGCTGAGATTTACAGAAAGCTGTAGGACAGAAGTTCCTGGGGGAATAGGAATATTGTAATCTCTCAGTAATGTTGTTATTACAAATCAAATGGTCATCAACTGTGAGTAGTCTTTTTATCTCCCCCACTTCATTTCTTAAAGCCGCATGTAAATGTAAATTTGAATCAAGTTTTCCTTCTTTTTGCAAAATTTATAGATGCTTTGGGAAATGACTTTAAATCTGTTTTATCATCACTGATTACAATAACTTTTTTCTGTGTGTTTTTGAAACAAATCACTTCCATGTTGTTATAGGGGAATATTGGTTTATATTCATGTGATGACTATTAGTTGTGGTAGGAAGAGGAGGCCTGCTCATGTAGCAGAACTTGATTCTATACTTGGCACACAGAAAAGGAGGATTATAGAAAAGTGGTTCTGTGCTTAAATGATATAAAGTAGCTATATGGATCTCTAAACCTAAAACAGCCAGAACAAGTGTGTGTTATTGTATGTAACTGTTAAAGAGCTACAACAGAAGTAGATTAGGAACAGAAAGAACCTGGACAAGCTTGAGAAGTGGGCCCTTGTGAACCTCATGAGGTTCAACAAGGCCAAGTGCAAGGTCCTGCATCTGGGTTGGGGCAGCCCCTGGTATGGATACAGGCTGGGGAGGAAGGGATGGAGAGCATGGAGAGCAGCCCTGCGGAGGAGGACTTGGGAGTACTGGTGGGTGAAAGATTGAACATGAGCTGGCAATGTGCACTTGCAGCCCAAAGGCCAATCGTATCTTGGGCTGCATCAGGACCGTGGCCAGCAGGTTGAGGGAGATGATTCTGCCCCTCCGCTCCACTTTGGTGAGACCCCCCTGCAGTGCTGCATCCAGCTCTGGGGTCTTCAGTACAGGAAAGACATGGACCGGTTGGAGACCGGCCAGAGGAGGCCACCAAGATAATCAGAGGGCTGGAACAGCTCTGCTGTGAGGACAGGCTGAGAGAGTTGGGGTTGTTCAGCCTGGAGAAGAGAAGGCTCTAGGGAGAGCTTGTTGTGGCCTTTCTGTACTTAAAAGGGGCCTGTAAGAAAGATGGGGACAAACTTTTTAGCAGAGCCTGTTATGACAGAACAAGGGGTGATGGTTTAAAACTAAAGGAGGGGAGATTCATGCCGGACATGACAAAAAAAATTTTTGCCCCTGAGGGTGGTGAGACCCTGGCCCAGGTTGCCCAGAGAGGTGGTGGATGCCCCATCCCTGGAGACATCCCAGGCCAGGCTGGACGGGGCTCTGAGCAACCTGATCTGGGTGAAGATGGCCCTGCTCATGGCAGGGGGGGCACTGGGTGAGCTTTGGAGGTCCCTTCAACCTAAACTGTTCTATGATTCTATGATTAAATGTGAGGGAGATCTGGGGACATGGGAGAAACAGGATACACAGAAGAATGACTGTAAAGGCTGAGAAAAGGAACACAGTTGGGGCAAGGGGAAAAGATTGTCCTTATGGTACATTTTTTTGCTGAAAGGTTGTGTGCGGAGAAGGCATGCTCTTGCTTATGAGCTTATAGCCATCTGGGAACTCTGGTGCTGTGCAGAAGCTTTCTTTTTTTAATAGATAATACTTCACATCTAAACTGCATATTTTCTTTTAAAGCAAATACTGCTTTCCCATGTAATAAGCCAAATAAAATAAAATACCAGGAAGAGACTTGTTGAAAAAAAATAGTTGGGAGAGTTTATTTAAGTCTTGTCAAGCTCTCAGCTGAAGAGCATTGCCACTGCAACTTTTTAAATAGCTGGAGCATGCTTCTTAATGGAAAGTGAAATATAGTATCTAAAATATGCAGCTAAGGATGTTTAAAAGCTGTTTATATTGCACCTTAAGTAAGCAATTATTTAGCTAATTTATTTCTGTGCCATGTATTTGGATAACAAAGTGATTTTATTTCTCCTTTCTAAGTTTAAGATAGAAAGGTAAGGACTTATTTCAGTAAAACCATTTTAATAATCCTTGCGAGGCAATGAAATCTGAAGATGGTGTGCACCTGGAAAAAAAAGAAGAGTATTTTACATAATCAGTCCCTAAATAAATTGCACAGGGACTCAAAGCAACAGTAAAACCAATTTTCTAGAACAGAAATTACTGTCCAAATAAACACTTCCAGATAAATGCTGTCCAAATAAAAACTTCCTGCTTACATTCAGTAAAAACGAGAACATTTGTTAGGAGATGAGTTTGCTAACTTCTGTTATACTTTACATCCATTTTTGGGTGCTCTCATGTACAACGAGAGGCATTCAAAAATGTTACTGCAACATGCCTGCTCTTTTGTACATGAGGAAATATAGAGCTTTACTTAGTGCATCTTTATACTAAGAAAGTACAGTAATTTCTTGAAAATAATCTTTATTTGCAGGAAGTCCAGCACAACTGTCAACTCCATAGGATATCATTTTGTGCTGATGATAAAACTGACAAGAGAATATTTACTTTCATATGCAAAGACTCAGAATCAAATAAGCATCTGTGCTATGTATTTGACAGCGAAAAGTGTGTAAGTATGCGAGACGCTTTGAAAGAATTTGGGTGACTGTTATGGACTTTGATTGGTCTGCTTTGAAATAAAACAGGAATGGTTAATAAAGGCAAATAGCCTGCCTGTTAATTGGGGTCACTTTCATATAATCTTTCGTGCCAATAACTTAGATACCTTAATTTAAAGGGGAGTCTTTTTCTTCTTTAACCTAAGGTGTTTTTTTGGGGATAATTCTTACTCCCCAGCTCAGTATCCTAGGCGACACATCTACAATGCTCTCGGAGAACAGCCTGCATCCCACCAAGCTTGAAATGTTTGCACAGATGTTTTGCAGAGATTTCTGCAACCCTGTGGCTGAGACAACCTCACAGGCTCTTCTGCTGATGTGTTTGCCTCAGCCTCTCTTCCTCTTTAATTTTTTTTTTTTTTTAAAGAAAGGTTCTCCCTTCCCTACCTGCCCCCCTGCCACGTCTCTCCAGTTTGTTAATGCCGTGATGCACTACCAGAGAATTCATTGCACCAACCACTGACATTCTCTCGTGTCTGAGACAGAACAGGGCAACTGTTCAAAAATGTGCAATAGCAGAAAAAAAAAACCAAAAACACCCCCCCACCACACAAAATACACAAAAAACCAAAACCCAAACCAAACCTTTAGGACAGGAAATAAAGAAAATGGTGTCTGACTGAAACAGGGTTGTGTGCTTACCCTGGCAGAAAGTAATTAACAGATAAAAACACTGGAATAAACACCAAAAATAGATGTTTATATTTTTTTAATAATCTGAAGCCTCTCTTTTTGTTTTATTCTGAAGTAGCTGAGGTATCATACAAAATAAATACTAAGGGAACTTTTTTTTGTAGAACAAGATGCATATTCACTTATATTTATATGCAATTTTGTAGCCTTATGTGTTACTTCAAAGTGTTACTGATTATTCTGTTGTTCACCTGCATTGCTCTGGTGCCTTCAGTAGGTACTGTCCAGAATTTCTAGGCACATCTGTTAATTTCTCTTCAAATTTCTATCCTGTACCTCTTTTTCACATGTTCCCAAGATTTTAAATTGCCCTTGCAGTCTCTGCACGCTAGTACTGTTTTTATTCCACACCAACTCACTGTTTCTTCTTCTCTCTAACCTGGTACTTCACTTACTGTACTTTTGTCCTCTATTTTACTCTTCGTTCATTAGTACTCTCAGATTTCAAAGGGTCCTACCTCAGTTTTCATTTCAGCAACCTTCATCCTTCCAAGAAGACAGGACTGCCTACTCCCAGGATCCGTTACACTTTTACTAACAGAAACCGTTAGTCTCTAAAGCAGCCCAAGTTCCGCTTATTTGGTCCAATTCAGTTAATTTTTTTTTTTTTGGTTTGTATGTGGTTTGGGGGGAGGGGAGGTGTTTGTTTGTGGTTTTTGTTATTTGTTGTTTGGGTTTTTGTTGTTTGTTTGTTTGTTTTTGTTTTGTTTTAAGAAAGGTGGCTGTATGGGTTTTTTCACAGTAAAAGGATAGAGGGGTTAATTCCCCATTCTTGTAGAACAGGGATGTCAAACTCATTTTCATAGGGGCCCACATCAGCCTCGCGGCTGCCTTCAAAGAGCCGAATGTAATTTTAGGACTGTATAAATGTAGGAGTAGTTACAGTTATACGGTATAAATGTAGGAGTAGTTACTTCTTGCATGCCTATTTTTACTATTTTTTTTTAAAGTAGATTTTCTGTCCAAGTTGTATATACACATCGTAATATACGATGGAAATAACCATAGAACTACTAAATTATTGCGTTTTTCATATATAAATGCAAATTCTGTTTGGGTTTTTGTAATCAGAAATACTTGCACAGATAAATACGTTTATCCACATTTTTTAGTGTAGATAGATTTTATAGGACTTCTAAAAATAAGTATGGAAATCCAAATGTAAAAGCAATAGGGGTCACAACATCCATTAACATAAAAGCATTAATCCATTCAAACAAACCCAATTTATTTAATGATTGAAAAGCCTGTATTTGCTTCAGAAATCATCAGGAAAATAAATACTGTGGCATGCTCTCTGTATTTACAGAAATTAAAGGCATAGTTTATGCTAAAAATTAGCTAATTGTGTTCTGCCTGTTCAGTTTCCCTTCTTTATCTGACGTATTTTTTTTAAAGTTGCTTTCATAGCATTTTCTGTCAAGGTATTTTGCTGAAGAGTGTTTGCCGTGCTCCTTTGTGGTGTTGAGTTCGTGATGGATGAAGATGAACGTGATAGATGATGTAAAGTATTTTGTGATCATCTGAAGTGAAAGTAATCCTATAAAATATTCTTAATATACTAATTTCAACCTTATGTTTCATGTAAAGGCGGAAGAGATAACTTTAACAATTGGTCAAGCATTTGACTTAGCTTACAGGAAATTTCTGGAATCTGGTGGAAAAGATGTTGAAACAAGGAAACAAATTGCAGGTTTACAGAAAAGAGTAAGTTCTGAACTATGTTTTTTAAAGAGATAAAAGAACATGCTACTGTATTTGTGTTATCTGCTCTCTATGACAGCATAATTTCCATAATTTACTCCGATTGCTAAGAATTGCAACAGATGCCAAAAAAAAAAAGACCAGATAACGGCAAAATAGTATTTTATGTTTTGCTGTCTTGCAAGGTCATTAAAGAGTAAAGCGAGGTTGCAATATGGCAGATACAAAAATGTAATTATTTTTTGTAATTAGATAACTAGTTCAACATTGCTTCTAAATCACCAGATCTCTGATAAAACCTACTCTCAACGGATGCTGTTGTTGAAATGAATGAATATCCCAATAGCTGTTGCAATAACCACTTGCTTTTTAGATTCAAGAATTAGAAACTGAAAACACAGAATTGAAAAATAAAGTTCAAGATTTGGAAAACCAGTTAAGAATAACACAAGTACATGCATCTCCAGTAAGTACATGGCCATAACTCTTATGTCTGAAGTTACTCGAAATTTATAATCATTGTGTTATGATTATTAGCATCTGTCCTGTCCAGTGATTATGATCAACATACAGTGATCATGTAACATATCTGTTGAAATGCAATATTGGAGTGAGATTGTGACAAGCCAACTAAAGTGCAAATTGTGCTCTCTGAAATTGTAGTTCTTTAATCCCCTTGTCATACCTATTTGTTGCTGCCTAAAGACAGTAAATGCTCCTTCTAGTAGCCATGTAAGCACACTCCCTCAGACAAAGAGTTCTGTTCGGCACTTAAACTATCCGGTTCAAGAATGCTACTTCAGATTTTTCGGGGAACTTCCTGTCACAAGTGGATTGTCACAACTGACATTTTCTAAATGACTTTTTAAAAAATTTGCTTGTCTCAATGGAGTCATTAGGCCTCAGGAACTAACATTGGGTGGGTACATAAAAATAAGGAAGCGCAGGTTCCCCATATCTGGAAGCTGCTTTCTGCAGTTCCTAGAGATGATCATGATCATTTTTAAATGACTGACTGACAGTTACTTATATCTAGTCAGGACCTGTAAAAATGCAGGTTACATTGCGGACTGATCCTAATGACTCCCCTCTTCTTACGAGCGTATTCTACCTATACAGTATCAGGTAACCGTGAAAATTAACCTCATTTCTTACTGTATATAAAGCAAAATCTCAGAAAAAGAAGGGCTGCTTTTAAGGTGTGCATTTTAGGCCACCTTGTTCCTGCCCTGGGTGTACACAATTTCACTTCAAATGGATGTTTAGGAATTTGGGCAATGCAAAAGTGTGCTTATAACGATGATGACAATTTTTCAATAGTGTCTATACACTCCCTTGGTATTGATTAGGTGGTTGTTCCCTTGAGGAATTGTCATTTAATTTCACTGCAATCTATTTAGAGGAGAAAGCACCGTAAATTATAAATACTGCATCACTCCCACAGTGAAAGTTATAAGTTTTGGATGTCTTCTCATTTGTGAAGCATTCTGTGAAAGGTAATCAACTTTAATGCTAGATTTAAAATCAATTTAGTCAATTCCTTAGTCTTCTATTTTCCTTAATTAGGATGGGAGCTGGTTTGTTTTTCTTTATGAAAATGATAACTAAATGTATCTTTGCATTCAATTAAACAGACTCTTAAGTCTCTCATGATAGATGCATTTCTCTTTTGTTTAAATGAGTGAAGAACTCAGTAATTGCATTTAGGAAAAAATACTTAAAGTATCAACAATGACCAAAATATTTCCTGTGGAGTGTGTAGTACACGTTTATATTTAGTGTGTCTTTTAAGACCTTGCCAAGTAACATCATTCAAGTAGGGCTGCTTTAAACTAGTTTGTGTACATTGTAAAAAAAAAGCTCTTAATTGTGCTGGCGTAACAGTAAGTACATAAAAGTGCAACAATTAGGTTGAAAATAAATGAACAGAATAGTGAGGTTATGAAGTGACTTTTCAGTGACCTCATTAATGTTTATAAATATATAAAGGGTGAGTGTCATGAGGATGGAGCCAGCCTCTTCTCGGTGACAACCAACAGTAAGACAAGGGGTAATGGGTTCAAGCTGGAACACAAGAGGTTCCACTTAAATTTGAGAAGAAACTTCTTCTCAGTGAGGGTGACAGAACACTGGAACAGGCTGCCCAGGGAGGTTGTGGATTCTCCTTCTCTGGAGACATTCAAAACCCGCCTGGACGCCTTCCTGTGTAACCTCACCTAGGTGTTCCTGCTCCAGCAGGGGGATTGGACTGGATGATCTTTTGAGGTCCCTTCCAATCCCTGACATTCTGTGATTCTGTGATTCAGTGCAGGGAAGAGGAAGCATAAATATTTTCAAGTTAGTTTATCAGTATTTGGAATAGCAGTTTTGGTGATATGTAGCTGCTCTTCTGCTATGTGAGCAACAAATATGTATGAAAGAAATTACAAATAATTCATAAGAGAATTGATTGCCTGTTATAGTTTGCAATTAACTTTATATGCTTTTATTTCAAATCAGCTATCATTTCAGGAATGACTTTGCCAAGTTCCAATTCCTATTAGAAAAAAGCAGAAGCAGTTCAAAGAATGTTTTCCTCTATTTCTACGTAATTTCTGTGATGCAAAATAACACTTTATTTTTAAAAAGTTATTAGAGATTTGGTTTTTTTTCTGAATTTCAATTTACAACTTGTATCATGTTAAAAATATCTGTACTACTGCTGCTGCTCTCTTTCTTCAAAACTGGCAAAGAAAAATAGCAGTTCTATCTTGTGATCATTTTGTCAGAGTAACATTTTCAAATCTGCTGGTATTTTGTTAAATACTGAAATAAAATAGCTTACATAAATGAAACAGAATATCCAACATGGGGAATAATACCCTATCTGAGTTTCTTCCTAAGCATTTCTGGTTAGATGGGGGGAAACTTGCTTCCCTGTAGATATTCTTCACGTTACATGCTATGAACATAACATGATCATTCTCGCAATTTGTAAAACTATAAAGTTTAGTTTTTTTCAGAACTCTCATGTTACTGAATTATAAAGAGGTGCCAGTGCCATGCTGGAAATTTCTGAAGCTTTTTTAGAGATAATAAGTAATTTGGTTTATTTGTATTTAGTTAATTAGATACAGCTATAACTCCTTATCTGTCAGTCCAGTTTGCTGTTATTCTGTATGATCAATGGAAAGTTTAAGCCCTTGTACTTGATACCTGATATGATAAAAGCACATGTGCCCTTAACTGACATGACAGTAATTTGTAAAGAGTTGTTCAGTTTCACAAGCCAACAACAGAGGGTTATAAATTTGCATCTGTTAATAGTACCTTGGATTTTCTTATCTTATGCTTTCCTTTTTGTGTTTGGCTATTTGCACGGTGTTTGTCCTTTCTCAGCCTTTGCCACATGTGCTGAAATGACTTTCCTGCCATACCGGTTGTTGACTGTGCTCTTCTTTTAGTGCTTAACGTGTGGTCGCGGAGACACTGGGGAATCAGCAATTGCTTTAGCACTTCAGAAGGCAACAGACACCAAGTGATGTCATTGTCATGCTTTATTTGTTAAAATACAAATATAGGACAGAATGCCTTTCCCCCTTGTCAGGAACTGAGAAACCGCAGTATCATTTCTATGCAGTACCAGTCTGTCATTACTTTGCTCCTGCTTTTTCCTTCTCAAGTTGATTGATTTTGGTGTCTTTAATTATTCCAGACACGTTAGTCTTCACATAAATTTTTAATGAAAAAGGTAGGTAGAAAATACCTTCAGAAATTCCAAGTTTGATTCTTTTTGTAGTATTTCACTGACCCTTTACACTTCTGGGTTTTTTTTAAAGCCATTTCTGCTTCTCCTGAGAGTGAAGCTAAAGCTTAAGTCCTCTGAGTCCCAGATCATTTTCCATTAAACAGGACTAGGTTGCATCCCCTGTTCTCACTTCAGTATCAAAAAGACGATAGAATTTGACAGCATCTTTAAACTGTGGGTGGATAACTTTATATGTATAAAAGATTAAACACCTGGTTCGTTTAAAAAAAAATGGTTCACATTTTTAAAAAATCTAGTTTTGGCATGCCTCAGTTCTAAGCAGATACATCCAGATTTAAAATAAACTTTTCTAGCTTCCTGTCGTCATTTAAAATGAGCTTGCTAACTAAATATAAATATGTACATAAAGGCATTTGCTGGAATTCATGCTCAAGATCAAATGTAATACTATTAAGACATAAAATTCAGATCCTCTTTTACTTCCAAAATATTAAAAAAAATATTTTGTCTGTAGTTTATCAAAGATAGTACCTCATATATGTGATGCTCAAGAGCAAAATAGATAAACCATGCTGGTCTCAAAATGTTACTTTACTGACAGATTTTCTTCTCTAAAAGGTATATTCACATATGGAACTCTTGAGTAATAACGTAGAACTATTTATTTGCAAAATACAGTCCTAAAACATCTTAATCTGCTATTCTCTGACATCAAAATGTTTCCAAAAAATATTACACATGGTGATTATCCAAAATCCATCAGTGATCTAACCAGGAGCAGAAAATGCAAGCAGTGAATTGGAAGCTGAAGCTTCATTTTAAGCGCACAATTAATAATATTTTGTATGATTGATAACTTCACATATAAGAGAATATTTTCTAGCTGAAACTGCCATTACTAGTTGTTTTAATTATACTCTTTTTTAGGCAATAATAATAAATTTGTGTATTGCGGTGTTTATTGTGAGCCCTTCATTGGTCTACTTAATAAAAATCCACTAATATATTAAAATTGAAAATAATAATAAATTCGAGGTGACTTTTCTCTCTCTTGAGTTTATAAGTAGCGCAAGCTATAGTCTTGTTTGGGAAATACAAAGAGAATTCTATCTAAAACTGCTTTCCTCATTCTTCTTGCTTGTATTGCTGTTTTTTGCAGGCCTTGTAAGGGTTTATTTGAGGACTTAGTTTAAAATAATACTGGCAGACTGAAATAGGTCAAAACTATATGTATGAACAATGCAATTACACACCCTTTACATTTTTGCAATGTGTAAGGGGCTGCAGAACATTGGCAGCAATTGGCTTCTGCTTTTGAGGGATACATTTGCTGTCAAAATTATCTTGTTGCTTGGTTATTAGTATCACTATGAACATTTTTCTGTGGCTGTTCTAAATCTAACCAAATGGCCAAATCAACACCAATCTAATTTAGTTGCTTTTTCTATCAGTTCATAAACTGTATGGGAAAACCAAAATTTCTTTCTGAAGCTATAAAACAAGCTGTTAAAAGCAAGGAGATCACAGTTGGAAATGAAAAAAAAAAAAAAAAGAAAACTCAGTTGTAGTCACAGTCTGACAATGTTCAAGAAGAGACTGGACGATGCCCTCAGACACATGGTGTGAACTGTGGGGTTGTCCTGCGCAGGGACAGGAGTTGGACTTGATGATCCTTGTGGGTCCCTTCCAACTCAGGACATTCTATGATGCTAATGTAATGTAAAATGTATTGTGAAAATTGAACATCAAACTGTCAATCTTCTGCACACTTTTCCCCTCAGGGCATTGTAACTATTTAGATTTCAGTTTTTTTAGCACATTCAGTAAATAATAAACTGCTTAGTGATTTTTTTTTTTTTCTACTTCTGGGCTGTTGTTTTTATGTATGCTAGTCTTGCTAAAACTTTGAAGTTAGTCTCTAAAATATCTGTATTGGCCAATGCAGAAATGTTCTGCAATAGCAGCTCTCACTTTTTTCATTTCCTGAGTGGATTTGTCAAGGATGTACTATATCAAAGTATGAGTTTCCTTAGAGTAGTTCGCCTTCACAGCTGTGCTTCCATATGCCACGGGAAATGTTGGCATGGGACGTTGCTTTTATCTCTCACTCCATTGCATGTACAGCTGAAGTTTCCATTACTTTTACATGTGTGCTGTTTACTTTTCATCTGTTTTAGTGGTTTGGCAATACATTAATCGCTGGTCGTCTTTGCATTTGATCTTGATTAAATGAAGACAATCTGATTTTCATTTTGTTGTTTGCCTATGATGACATTGCTCAAGTTTGTATCGCAATAAGGCTTTGGATGCTGCTCCTACATATAAATCCAGCCCCCAAAGCTCAGTCCATCCCTGGGAGTGGTGTTTCACACAACACCATTTATTTTTATTTATTTATACTGTCGGTGTTACTTAGAGCAGCCTGGGTAGCTGTACACACAGCTTTCATGTGGCTAGCACTTACATGCAGTTTGCACCCTCAGTTTTTATAGTAGACTGAACAGTAAATTACTGCAGGTCACAGAGGAACCTCTGGTGAGATAAGAGAGATTTTTAATCTATTTTGGGCTTGGCTGAAGTTTCTCAGGCATGCCTTGAAGGTTTCCTCTTCGAGCAACATGTGTAAGGCAGGGAAGTAAGTTGTGACAACTGCATGACTCCAAAGTTAGCCAAATCCAGGAATATTCAGGAAAATAAAAGAGAGAATGATAAAATAGGAGAAAAGCAGACTTGAAAGGCAACAGGAAACGATATTGGGAGAAACAGACCCCAAAGGAATGGTGTCCTTCTGATCGCCATAAGTATTGGTAAAGTAGTTGTATCTAAATGTATTCTTATCATGGCAATGTTGCAAAATACCTCCTTTTTTACATGGAGCCTTAAAGATACTGATTCATTAGACTTTTTTTTTAAAGTTCTTAAAGTGTGACTCAGACACATAGGCCACCTGCATCTATTACCCTCATTAAAAAGCTTTAACACACTCATGAGAAAACCCCAAGATAGATGTTGGAACTGCACGCATATTTCAGAAAACAGTTTTGGAATGTGGTTAGGCATATCACTTGATTCATGTTTCCATTAAGACTGCCAAGTGAGAAAATGCATGTGTTTTTTCTTTGCCTATCTGCTGCTTTTTCAATTTTATAATATTCTGTATTCAGTTCAGTGAGCACTTCTTCGTGAGGGTTTAAAACTCTACTATGTTTGTAATGTTAAAACAAAAAATTTGAAATTGCCTATGTCAGATTTCATGTTACTGAAAAAGTACTAAATGAACCGAAGATGTAGCAGTTAATGGATTAAACTGTTAATGCTTATGCAGTATTTTATGAATTAGTCAATTAATATATCCTTAGTAGTCTCAAATCTCAGGTAGCTTGTAATCAGTGGTTTTGTAACTAACTGCATGATTTCCAATTCAAGGTCACTCACAGTTCCCTGTAACATTCACTGCAGTTATCCACTATGGCCATCCTGTATATTACCGACTTGAAGATTCTAAGAAAGAAAAACGTTTTTTAATTCATTAAGATATTTATGTGATTCCTATGGGGGTATGACACAGAGATTGCAATCAATGTCTTGACACACCTAGTAAAACCAAATAATTTTGAAATTATTTCTTCATTAACAAAAACTCATTCATGCTCCATTTTCCAGTGTGCTGCAGCCAGATGGTGCATCTTCAGCATCATGCTGAGTAGGATGAGTCAAAAGTAAATCCTTTGACAGGGACATAATAACATCTAACTGTAACAGAGATGAAATCCACTGAACTAGTATGTTGATTTCATTAAGAGTGATTTCATATTGTTTTCTTGTGTTGATGAAATGGGGCCCAAACTGGAAAATAGTATATCAACATGGCCAGTACTACATGTTCAGTATTACACAGTGGGAAGGTCAGGCAAAATACAATTGCCATATAAAATGGCAATTTAATATATTTTTAGTATATTTTCTTCCTTTACAATTTGGTGTAAGACTCTAGTATTTACTAGTGCAAACTCATTATTGACAAGACACATTCCCAAAACTGTGATATGAAGCTCGACACCCTATATGGTGAGAAATGTCCTAAGATCATTGCTTATCAGATAAATAGGAAAAAGAACCTGACTGCTTAGTGTTCACAAAAAGTACACAAATAGTGTATGAAACCTTTCATTGCTTGAGTTTGATATATGTTCATCATCCTTTCAGTTTTGCTGCTTTGTATCCTATATTCATTTTCCTGGTTTCTGTATGTTTTTTCATGTGATATTCACACTTTCTTATGGAAATTACTCATCCTCTGCTGTTTTGCATTTCGGGGAAATATTTTTGCTTTCTTAATTTGATTATATTTAGTATCTTCCAGTGTTTACTATTGTTAGATCTATTTTTTCCATATATATGTATAGCAGTAAGTATTACATGGTAGTAATCACACAGTTGCATTGCAGGTCTTCTACTTGTAGGCTAGTGATGCTCTTGGAATAATAATCAAAATTCTATGCCTTGTAGATTTTTGCTGTCATTTTTATTGATTACCATTCCAAACCCTCTGTTTCCAGCTTGACAACAGATGAATTATTTGCGATTGCGATAAAAACTTTTTTTTTTTTTTCCAAATTTTGAATAGAGTTTTGTGGTGTTTGTTGATGTTGTCTTAAGTATGGCATTGTTACTAAATTTGGATACCTGTACCCTTACCTGGCTTATTTGTAAAGACTCAGTTTAAAAGGATTTGGAACGTTTTGTTTTCTACGTAACTCTAAAAAAATGGTTCAAAATAATTGATTAAATCCTGCTCTACTGAAGTTATTCCAACCTATAATGAAAGAATCATGTCGTATCAATTGTGTAACATTCTATGAGGAAAGTAAAAGCAGACTTCAAAATTTTCTCTGCATGTATTTACCGCTGCTTCAGCTGGGGCAAGTCAAGGGTTTTTTAGGCAAGATACCAACAGCACAGATCCAATTCTTGCGTACTCTGTGTATAGACTCTTGGCTCTAGCCAAGAACTGTTTGCATTCGCGTTCCGTCCCTTCTGTTAAGGTTCAGAGATTAATCTGTCCTCTAAAGCCTTATTTTAACTCTCCAAAGCTGTTCTCCTCAGATTTTGAGGCAGGAATTACAACTTGGCCCCAACAGAAAGATTGCATGGGCATGTTTCTTAAATATTTGAAGACATTTCCTTTTTGCTTTTCTTTCCAGGATCAGTCCTGATGGCTGTTTGTTTCTAATTTCATCTAGACAAGATCCATTTCAGGATTACGGATATTTCCCATTCAGGCAAATAATTTAGGGGTTTTCTTTTTTAAGTGGACAAAACCCTCAGCTTCACTCTCAAATGTAAAGAATCTTGCTGGAATATGCAGTTAAATACTCCCCAGTCATATGAAGCAGCTAGCCTCAGGTGCTTGTCTGCCTCATTCACACCAAAACCTTGCAGTTACCGCTTTGTCATCTGAGGTGAACGCTTTTACCATTTGTATTCTAGTGTAGATGTTTCTCATCTGCCTCTGCTCAATGCTGTTCTGTGGATTTGTTAAGAAAGCCAGAGTATCTTACAGTCCTCACCATTTTTGTTTTCCCAGCAGAGGAGTTTTGTTCTGTCCTGCATCCCGTGCTGCTGTTGTAGGGACATGAGGATTCCTTTGCTTTGCAACAACAAGTCTCAGCTTTTGAGATACCTACTGAAAATACCAGTAGGTGTTCATCCACACAGAAAAGTTGGCAGAAGGTTATTATTGTCCATAAAAGTTTAGGTTCTCAAATTCCGTCGATAGGGATATGAAATAAAGCCTAGTATTAATGTGAACATTAAAATTTGTATAATGTGAACTGTTGCTGTAAGAAGGTTTTGGTTAAATAATTACATTTTTTCTAAATATTGGTGGGATATAAATGGTAGCTGTTTCCTGGTTTGGAGAAAGAAAATTCTCACCTGTGCTTTAACCACCTGGGTAACTCTTCTCCCCAGATATGTACTTACTGCTAGTTTACATGTGCAGAGGTGAGATGTTGCTGATATGTCGGTGGATTTAAACATTTGTCAGTGCATCCAGCACACCCATTTTTGGAAGGATGCCTGTCTTCATTTTGTTTGGTGTAATTATGAACAAGCAAGTCATCTTCATTCCAGTTGGTACTGGGCTCCCTCTTACTATGGTATTTTTTTAGATTTTCTTTTAAAATATTTTCAAGTTCTGTATCTTGTAACTATAGCATGGAAGAACAAGTTGCTGACAAACTTTTTTTGAAGTAAGAAATGTGGGGGTTTTTTCTTCTTTCCCTGATGTTACCATGTTCTGTTCCTCAGAATGTTTTCTTTTTCTGTGATTCCTTTCCAGCTGCTGCACATAAAGTGTGATAATGATGAACATATGTTTCAAAGACCCTCTACTTTTTTCTGGTGTAACAATGAGGATTCGCCTCCTTGTTTAGATATCTCTTCCATTACACTTACTCCTAGGAGTTCTCCTGACTCTAGACTATCATCTGGATTGTTAATACCACCACCTTCAAAAAGTGGTCTTCCAAAGCCAACCAGTGAATACAGCTGCCCAAGACCTCGTGTAATCCTGCTGTGCAAAAGTTTTTTTGGTTTTTTTTTTTGGCTTTCCTTTGTCCTCTGTTGTGTATTAACTTGTATTAAAAATGTGCATTTTGTACAGTGGTTTAAGGGCAGAACAGATATATTTTAGATTCTCTAGGGGTACTCTTAAAATATGGAATTTGTGAAGATTTAATCTTCTTTCTACATAGCTCTTTCTCTCCCACTCCCAAAACACAAATTCTTATTTTCCCAGAATGTTTAGATTACTTTATTAATTAATTACCTCTGTGTTATTTGTCAATGTTTTGTTAAAATTCTTTATATTACGAATAGTTATTCAAAACAAACAATTATAAAGGTCCAACTTCAAGGGCTTTTTCCCCCCACAATGAATTAATAGAAAAGCAATCAGCCATTAAAAAACTTTCAGCATACTTTATAAAAACTCTGTGCAAAATGAAGGTTGAAAATTATTCTTAAATATGAAATGGGCATATTGCCTGCTTTGTCATAGCAATATGCTTGGACTCTAAACTTTTCTTCCATTTGCAAGTAACATTTGGCTGTATTTGGCAAACATCATGGCTTTCTGCATGTGTTCACTAAATAAAATCTGCTTCTTGTGCTCATATGTACTCAAAATACACATTTCTTAAAAGAACTAAATTATAGTTTTACTTAAACTAGCTGTATCAATAGTACCAAAAAGGCCAGTAACAACAAAATGGCATATAGATGGGAAATAACAGTGTAAAGTTTTGCTGGTTTTGCCTAAAAGACTTATTTAAGTCTAAACATAAATACTGTTTATTTATCTAGCTTCTATGTAGCCATAAGCACTTAGCAAATAAGGAGAATCTCCATTAGCATTTACTATGTCTAAGACATTCTAGGGTTATCCATCCACGTTGGTGGGAAATTTAGGTTAATACACGGCGAGTACCTATGCATTAAACCTGACCGCCTTCTTGATGCAGACAGAACGTATCTACACGAGAGGTTTGTTTGCTTGAAGAATGGAATAGGAGATAAATGGTACGTTTACTTTGAGTCAACTACACCCATTGCCCTGCTTTGAATGGCAGCAGATGACATGACATTGTACTGGTGCTCTGGCCATGTTCAAAGGTGCCAGGGGGTTAATGCAGGGTCCGTGAACACAGTAATGAGAGCCTATTGCATCTAAATTACAGGCTCTGATGAGATCTTTTTACAAGAGACTAGCTTTGAAATTGCTATGCTAACTCATGTTGAGGTCAGTAAGTGGTCTGTATGTGTAAAAATCTTTAAATTAGTTATTTTATGCAGTTAATTCAGTTCTGGTTTTGCCAGGGAATAACATGACTCTATATTATTTTTAAATAGAACAACAACAAAAAAAGCAGTATGTTAAATTAGGATTTTTTTTTTTAAACTTTTTTTCAGTATACTTGAGTAGAAATACCACAGGTTTTTGGAGCTCTTGAACAGTTCTAGATCTCTCCTAATCCAAATTTAAAACATTAATTCAAAGCTCCTAAGAAATAGGACTTAAGAGTCTACTTTTCTCTTCAAGCAGTGTATTCAGTGGAATACCATAGATAAATGTTCTCTCCTTGTCAGCAGCCACTGCAGCATCCGGAGAGAAAGAAATTGAGGTAGTTCAGGACTACCTATAGACTTAGCTTAGAAATCTGTGGCTTGTGCTGTCAGAGGGCAGCTTCAGTTGCTGCAGCAGAGGCACTAGAGAAAGTAACATTCCAAAAGAAGGTTTAGGTCCGTGAAACTCGCCTGGACCAGCGGTGCTAAACACTACCTGCTTGCCACATAGTCAGGTACTCTGAATAAAAGGATCCGGGTGACTAATTTAACTGGTGCTTAAAAATTTTCATGTAAATATTTTGGTCAAATTGAATCTTATTTAAAAAGAGCAGGCTTTCCCTGTGCCTGGCTGTATAGTCTTTCTAATACACAGAATGTAGGTTTTTTGAATTGTCTAAGTAATAACGTTAACATGCAAACCAGTTTTGCAAACATATTTTGCCTTCGGCTTGTCAGTCTCAGTTTTAATGTATTTTATCATCTGTTTTTAGTGTTCCATTTATTCTGACTTGACTGTGTCTCATTTGTGTTCCGAAGTAACGGTCTGATGGCAGGAGGAATTAATCATCAAAAAATACCTAGGGCTATAAAATGATAGTAATTGTTGGGTTTGAGGTTTCTTTTCCTATCCAGTATTTTTTTGAACCCTTCCAAATTCCTGCTTCTTACTAATGAAATCTCAATGGTTACACATTCAAGGATGAGAGCTTTATTTTGGAGATTAATATTCAGCGTATTGCATATCTAGGTTGTTACTTACCAAAAAGTACATTTGAAGCTTTGATCACAGCAGATTTTTTAGGCTGTCAAATAAGTTATCATGTAAAGAAGAATCAGTAAACAAGAAATTTTAGCTACTTGTTCTGTGCACTCTGGAGTGTAGCATATATGGGTCTTGCGAACGTTATCTGTATTCATCCATCTGCAATAGAGACCTGCTTGTCACCAGCTTCTTCAGGTTTAACTGTGACATTTCTGGCTGTATCAGTTGGACTGAAAATGGGAAAATTACAATGCTGCTTATGTATAAGAGAGTTTTAGCATGTCTCCAACTCTGAACTGCAAATGCCATTCGCTTGGTGTCAGGAGCTGTTCTTTGCATGCTGATGGTTATTTTTAACTGTTTTAAAAATGTGCCTCTTATCTGCATGCTCAAGAATTCAGTATTGTGATCTTTCATGTGAAATATTGCCCTAATATTTATTGTCCTTATTGTAGGCAGGCAGTGTGACACCTAAATCACCCTCCACTGACATCTTTGATATGGTTCCCTTTTCTCCCATATCCCCTCAGTCATCAACTCCTACTCGCAATGGTACACAGCCTCCTCCAGTACCCAGTAGATCTACAGAGATCAGTAAGTTTTGTAACAATTGACCTAATTTTTGCTTACATTATATTTTTTTTAATGAAGCATCTTTAAAGATTTATTACATTTTGCATGAAAAGCCATATACAGTTTTTGTAAATCACATTTGATAATGCCATTTAATTTTTCTACCATCTTCCCAAAGTCATTCATGTTGCTGCCAAGTTACATTTCTGAGGAAGACAGCAGGTGGAGTAAGTATGGTGATGATGATGCAGAAGGGAGAGCTGAAGAAATCCCTCAAGATCTAGACTGTCTTGGAATACTATTTTTAATACTACTTTTCATATCATCTACAGCTTTGTTTTTCAGTTACAGTTGATGAGCCTCACCAGATCAGTGAACCACTCCTAAAAGATCTTAAAAAGATGGTTTACAATAGCAATTTTATTTTCCAAAGGCTTGAAAGCAGCTAGGGTAAGGTTCTTGGCTTCACTGGAAATCTTTTAGGAGTTCACAAAGTATTTTTAAAAGCTTTGGAAATCCCTGAGGGGAGAGGAGAGTGGAGCATACACAAGCAATGTTTGAGGTTGTAGAAATTTCAGTCTATGTGTAGTATCTTCTATTTCTGATGCCTGTTTTAGTATGGATCAGGAATATTAATGTTGCAGCCTGCCACCATATAAAACCACATTTAAAGAATTTCTGCCTGTTTGGGGGAATGCTTCTAGTATGTAGAAGTTTCAGGTGTGAATGAGAGCTGTGCAAAAATATAAAAATGCATTGTAAAACTTAAGTCAGTGAACATCTTCCCTAATACCATATGCTATGCACCTTTCAGTTCCGTTGCTCAGGATGACGGTCACCCTCTAAAGAGAAAGTAGATGGCAAGGCT
Organism: Caloenas nicobarica; assembly: GCF_036013445.1. Classification (NCBI taxonomy): domain Eukaryota; kingdom Metazoa; phylum Chordata; class Aves; order Columbiformes; family Columbidae; genus Caloenas; species Caloenas nicobarica. The sequence goes on along the minus strand of NC_088250.1, from coordinate 15,341,354 downwards.
ATTGATTCAATTAAAAATCATGTTCTTTTTTAATTAAGATTTTAAATTAATTTAGATGAATTTCTATGAGTTTCTCAAATTATTGACATAATTTAAAACTGTTCCATCAAGAATAGTTAATATTAACTATTCTTAATAACTTAGGAGAATATTAGACTATTCTAATAGAATATTAGAATAATTATTAGAATAACAGTTCTATTCTGATATTACAATAGAACTGTTTCTTTAAGAGAATTTGGATGGCTTTGTAAGGAACAACAAAAAAATAATTGGAAGACACTCCCTCCAAGAACTCCTTTTGTGTTTTCAAATTTGTTCCTCTAAGACTACAGACAATGCTACAAAATCATTCTCAGTGTGCATATCCAGATTCAACAATAATAACTTGAATTGATTGACAGAATGAGATTCTTTTTGTTTTTTAGCTATTGTCCTACCTTGTTTTGTTGAAATTGGTGCTAGAAATCTTGTGGGAGTCAATGCTCAATGCTGAGCGCTCTAGAGAATTCCAGTTACGTAGGATTTGTAATTCTTTAATCAGTGAGTTTTGTAAGATAGAAAATACTATAAATGAGTTGCTTATTCAGCAATTTGTACTGTTTCAAATGGTTGTTTCTTCTGTGCTTTATTAATTTGCATTAAATTAAGATGATGTAGTTCATATTTGCGGCAGTCAGTGTCTGTAATCCTCTGTGCTCCTCAGTGTGCTGTGCTTTAGAGAGGGGTTGCAGAAATACATCATAGTCTTTATACTTTTGATCCCTGCTCTTTCAGTCTACGTCATAGTACTTTATAAGTTGAAAATTGCTGCGTTCATCAGCTATTTTAACACACTTTGGCATATTTCAAAAATGCAGTTTGAAAGAAAAGAGGAATATTTTATAATCAAACAAGGACTTACTGTCTTAGATGAGAAAGTTCAAATCCTATTAGAATCTCATTCAAGCTGTGCAATGTTACATTACTATAATAATGTACAATAATACATTGTTTTATATGTTTTTATTGCTGCTAGTACGAGCAAGCTGGCATTTTTTTCTCCAATACAAATCAGATAGATAGCAACCCAGAAGAGCCAAAGTTTGGAGTCCCATTTTGTGAGGTCTTCTGAACATCATTTCATGTTCTTATCTATACTTTGTCCCTGCACTTGAGTGTTTTTTCCCATCACTTTGGGTGAAATTATAGGGTGATTTTCTTGGATTTTATCATTCTTTAACTTCCACCTTTACCACATTCAGTAGTAAACAAGAAGAAAGATAAAGATGAGACATCTATTTGCTAGTGTCAACCTCAGTGGCTCCATTTGTCTAAGTGAGGTTCACCTAGCTGTTACCAGATTTGCTTTCAAAGTCAAAGTTCATCTTACTCAGCAACTGGCCAGTTTTCCCAGCAAGAACTGGGGAGTTCTAAATGATATTTTTTGCTTTGACTAGCTTGCAGTATGTAGGTCGAGAAACCCAGCATTCTACTACTGGAATGGTGCAACAGTGACTGTTGCTCAGAAAGGCGGTTATCCCCAAAGCATTTTGGCTTTAAAAAAGGGAGAATGTTTTGAATGTTGAGTTCTTATTCAGCATTATGCCAATATGGCTTCTCAGTAAATGTCTGCTCACTGCTAGGTATATCAGTGATAGCAAATAGATTGGTTTTACCTATTTAAAGGAGAAAATTGCATTATTTTGGGGCAGGAAGTTGCAGATGGGACAAATATGTGGTGTCTCTTTAAGTAATAATTGCAAAAAAGCGATTATTTAAAAAAAACCAAAAGCCCTTTCCACAATTGTATTTCTAGTCAAAATGTTGCTGGGAAGTACCTCTTTTCAGGCTAAGTTTGTGGTAACCAGCTCGCATGCTAAACATAAACATTGCAGCCCAGTATGGTAATTGCTTAATTGAGCAATTGACGAACGCATAGTTAGTGCAACCAAAATTCAGTGTTAAACACCATACTACTGCTTCCTTATGAAGTAAGGGATTGCATACTTCTTTGTGAGTTACCGTAAAGGAATTAATAAATTAATTTTAATCAATTAAAGGAGGAAATTATTTCTGTGTTTCTTGCTGGCACAGCATTTTTGTCATATCTCCGAAAAAAAGTGGAGAGGAACATTATCAAGTTGTTCAACATTTATTTCACTCAAATACATTTTGAGCAATCCAAGGTCACAACTGGCAGATATAGAAATCTGCTCCAGGACATTGACTTTCCAGAGATATTTAAGATTCTGTTGTCAGAATAATGATGGAACTATTTTGTATGCTGTAATAATTCCAAAAGAAAAAAATATGGAGTAGCCTGCAGCTAAGGGAAATGCTTCCTGGACTTCACCACCTCAGCTTATTCCAAATATTTACCTGGGTGCTTGTCTTCAGTGATTAGTTTTTATTTGTCATCCCAGCTGCTCCAGGACATCTGGGGAAAGCATACATCAGCATAACTCTGTGACTGGCTGATAGCTAAGGTAAAGAAGTTTGGGATGCAGAATGCAGCAGAAGAGCCAAATATTTGTAGGATTTTTTGGTAATTGGTAATTTTGAGCTTATTGCAGAGTGCAGGTTGCTACTCTCCAGTATTACGTGTTTCTGGTCCTGAATGTCAGATAGGCCACAGAAACAAGAATTTATTACCTGTTCATGTCTTCTGTGGCTTGAGTTGTGGATATAAAACATCAGCCTTTCATGGTTTTGAATCCCAAGCTGTGAATTTATTTCCATCCAGAAACGAATGGGAAAGGGAAAGGAAATTATATGTGCTGTTTGAAAGGATTGTTTTCAAAGGCTTACTGGTTGCTGTGTATTGGAGAAAGAAATGCCTGTCCATGCTACAATTATTCTGAGGAGTGTGCCAGGCAAGATATTCTTGTTAATCTTCATGCAAATGCTCTAGCCTGAAATGAAAAATTATAGTCCATCTCTGCTAAAAGGGAAGCCCCCTGTGAACAGTGAACACCAGCAGATAAGCTTATGGAGATCCCATGCAATAGAGCAGCTGTGCACTGAATTCATTTTAGTATTCATCAAGTTTCCACTTGTTCTTCAGCTTCTGTTCAAAAAAGAAATACTGAAGATGGATGCTATTCAAAGTATTTCATGGAACTTTATCCCTCCCTGACTCTTAGCAGTGCAATCTCTCATATGATACACAAATTTTAAATGCAGAAAAGCGGTTGTACTATGAAATTTTTCAGCTGGTTTACTGAAATGGTTAGCAAGTTATAATAGAGATAGTTCCCAAAATAGTTTTTCATAGAAACTCAGCTAGGAAATACTTATCTATTTTGAATTTGATTCCATACAGGGTTTCCACTCTAGTTAATTTTAACGTCTGCCTTGAATTACAATATAAATGAAGCAATCCTTCACCTGAAGGCAGAGGAGCTAAAGCTTCTGCCATCATCCTGGTAATGAGCTCAGAAGTGCTGTCATTAATAAAAGCCCAATAAAAAGGCATGAATGAGAAAATATCCATAATAGTGTACAAAATATATGTTTTCAAAGGTAGTGATAAGTCATATTTCAGTACTTAGAAATCCGGGAGTTGTGTTCTCTACTGTTTTTTTTTTCCTAAATACATTCCTTGAATGTTTGCTAAGGGCTGGTGTTGAAACTGGCTGCCTTTAGCCATCTGACCACACAGAAAACTGTCAGCTCCTTTTAAGGGTAAAAAGAACCTATGGAGATGGGGGCGGGGGCGGGGAGAAGACTTACAAAGTGAACAAATAGACTTAGAAGGCACATAAAGCATAATTACGTTCTGTGCAACAGAGGTTAGATTGAAAGCCAAAGCTGCTACACGTCTGAAGGTTACTGGGCAGGAGCATCAGAACATGTAAGGACACTGATTATACTGGAGCAGACCCATTTTGGCTGTGAAAGAGGCAAGGGACAAGATAGATCTTATGTTTTACATTAGATTATCCTAGTTAAAGGCTCTCCATGTTGGTGGTCTGCCTCTGCCAGGAAAGACTAGATTCTTTGTTGGCTTAAGTGTGCTTTTGGAATCAGACTCTCCAATCTGGACCATCTCCTGGTCCCATGTGACAGTTTGTAGCTGTTTAGCCACGGTTTTTGAAATATGTGATTAATCAATTTTGTTCTTGTTTCTACATTTATTATGGGAATGAATGCTAGTAACTGCTAATTATTTTAAATGCCTATTGTGCAGCCTAATAACACCTAAATGAGTAGCTCAAACCCTTTGTGACATGCAAAATAAAATGTTGCAGAGCCTAGACAAGTACAGGTCTGAAACTCCGACTCCAAGGAAGCTGAAGGACATTTATTTAGCTATAGGTACAATCTTCAGCATTGATGACTGGTAACAGTGCAACATGGATTTTGTATCAAGTAGTCAGTTTTCAGCTTTCGTATCTGGGATGATAAGGGTAAAATTTTGTGCTTAACTAGAAAACTAGCTAGTCATTTTGAAGATACCAATGGCCCCTTTTACTCTCATGCTCTTAAGCTAACATTGTTGTAAGGTAGTTGTAAGGTATGCTTACCACGTTTCTGGCTGGACAACCACGAAAGTGAGGAGATAGGATGTGGTTTTCATTTTCTCTCTACCAATGACAAGACTGGATCTGTACATTTTACAATCAGTTGGGAGTGGGGTGGGGTTGGTAAAATGATTTTCTTACTGGTTTAGTTCAACCCAACATGGGATAGAAAAAGTCTGTATAGATGGCACCATTACATGTAGAGAAAAAACAAATCCCATTACTGAGAAGGAAAAAAAAACCAAACAAAAAAAACCCCAACCCAAAACCTGTCAGATGTGAAAAGCTAGCATTACACTGTTCTAATAAGGGGGGGAAAAAAAAAAGTATCAGTGGTGTTTCTTCTTGTCCAGACCAAAAGAAAAAAAAAAAAAAGAAAAAAAAAAGGAAAAAAGAAGAAACAAAAAGAACCCCTTACTGCTGCTAGAAAGCATACTATAGTTAAGAAAAAGTGAGAAACAACACAGTATTGACAGAAATTTGCAATCATTCTATTTACAGATCCAGATTTAGTGGAATTTTAGGGTCACCTTTCATGGTCCTATGCTTTTTTCATTCTTTCTTTCTTGACTTGATCCTATCCAAGATTTTAAAACCCTGACAATTAGTTACTGTCAGCTGTGCATTGAGAAACTCTATGAAATGTGGGCCTTACCTTCCATGAGTGCGGGCAGTTGTTCAAAGATGTCCTTACCCAGGTGGTAAGAAGTGGCAGACAGGGGACATGAGGGTAGGTTGTTTGCAAGAACATGTTTCTGACATAATGTTAAGATGAAATTTGACACGTGATGTCCAAATTGGAACTACTTCTTATCAGATCCCTAAAGTTCCTGTAGAAGGCACAAGTATTAATGAAAGCTAAACAGAGGCTTAAACAGAGGTTGATGGTGCTCTTGAAAAAAATTCAAGTTTTAAACTTTGGAAAACTAATCAAGACAAGGCTTTGACACTTGGATGTTAAAAGTTGTGGTTAATCAGTTGTGTATCTAGAGGTGCTAATATTCAGCTTGTAAGGAGATATATGCTGAGTTTTTCAAAGAGCTATTGTCATAGCTTGTACATTTTCTCTCAGTGACTCCATTTTCTGTTGTTTCAGAGAGAGACCTTTTTGGAGCAGAACCTTTTGACCCTTTTAGCTGCGGAGCAGGAGATTTCCCTCCAGACATTCAGTCCAAACTAGATGAGATGCAGGTAACTACTGGCTTCTCAGTTATGCGCTTTTCTGTGTCTGCGTAAGTGTTCACCATATCAACAGTCTTCTGAGAATGTATTGCAGTCTGCACACACAAATACGTAGCAGGGGGGAAAAAACCCAAACCAAACACAGAAGGAATAATCAGAAAGAGGTCCTGTAAGTATTTCTCATGATCTTTGAGTTGGAGTTTGAATTTGTCTACCTGAAGATCCTTACAAAGGTTAGCCCATGGTATTAATACAGACAGCTGCACTGATTTAGGGTTTATCTGCAACGTAATCAGAGTGGATGCTGCCACTTTTGCCTGGGAAGGAACTGAGCCAGCTAAAAAAGTGAGCAGAGAGCCCTACACATACACTGATGCGGCTACTCTTCAGTTCCAGCAGTCCCCACCACCCCGCTATACCCCACTCTTTCCCTCAGTGGCATTGATCTGGTTTTTTTCATAGCATTGGCATAGGCAAAGTACATGCTAAAGGGGCCATGGCAATTTTCTGCTTCCTTTAAAAATAGCTGTATTTCACTATGGCACTGTGGAACAATTAAACTATTGAGAATTGATTCAGGAATTCTGAACTGATGTGTTTTTATCAGAAAATGTTTGTTGATCCTGAAACACTCAACAGTGTTCAGTTATTGACCCAATTTTGAAGCAATTCTAGGAGAAAGCCTTCAAGTTTTGGAATAAACCACTTCAGTCAGACTTTCCAAACTGCAAGTTCCTTTCCAGCTTGCTTATCTGTATCTTTTCAGCAGTCTGCCAGCAAAACGGAAGGCTGAAAATACTGGGAACTTGAATTTCTAGGATTCTGGCTCCTCAGCAGAAAGTGTTCCCAGGGGTTCCAGCCCTCTTGTATCTCAGGCTCCTTCAGTTCCTTTATTCTGCCTGGAGAGCAGCAGAAGCATTTTAAAATGGCTGAAATAAGATTTAAATACTGTTTAATTTACCTAAGTAATTTTTTTTAATTTCCTGTTCATTGTGAAATTTCATTTTCCATGTCAGTTTAGGATGGTGCCACTGACAAACTCCACTTTCTGTGGACTAAGAAATTTAGATTCTTGCTCACCTGTACTCTGGCCTGTTTAATTGCAGATAGCAGCTAAAAGCCAAAACTGGCTTCTTTGCAATTCCGGTAAAAACATTTGTGTTTTGTGAATGCTATAATGTCATTACCAAGCCCTTTAGCACAAAATACTCCAAATCTTTTAGCATGTCACGTTGATACATATCCATGTTTCCATTGTGTATAGCCAATTTTAGGAAAAAGTATAATGTAATATCTGTGGGTACTAGGAAGAATCCTGTGACTTTAGCTAAATGTCACACACTACGAGTTCTTATTACAGGTAATATTTTGGCAAAATTTTATATTGTTAGCATATAAGGCTGGTGCAAAATACAGATTGAAATGTGTTTTTCCTAATCTCTCTTTTGTCTTCTTGTGCTTTCCTGGGTGCCTAGCGTCAGCGATGGTTGGTATATCATATTTTAATAATGGTATTTAAAGCATTTGCAATTGAAGTGTACATGTGTTCATGTCTGGTGTTTTTATTTTTTGCATATGTGCCTACATATGTAAATATAAAAACTTTTAAGATTTTTATTTTATATATGCAACTCTGTAAGTCAGGGCAATTTTAATTTTTAGGGGCCTACAATTTTTAACGTAGGGACAGCTGATTTTAGTTTTCTTTAGTCTGTCTTACCAGCTGCTAATTCTAAGCTTTCATTTTAATTGGTATTTGTTTTCCATGTCTACTAGTGAAATCTCCAGTTTTCATCATGAGATGGTCGTTAATGAAACAGTTTAAGCAAAACCTTAGACATAGATTTTTGTGTTAGTCCTGTCACATTTGCGAATGTGTTTTTTTATTTGGAAATTATTTAAAAACTTGCAAAGGGTGAAGCGTAGCTGTGCTGGAAGTCAGTAGTTGTTAGATAGCCAGCCTGTAAGAGGAAAGTGAAACAGACCTACAAAAGGTAAAACCACATAACATGTGGTGTGCTCTGGGAAATCTAACATTAAGAAACAGGAAAGAAATATGTAGGTTTCTTTCCTTCTCTGGAATACGAAGTGAAGGGATCTGTTAGCTTCACATTATGCTAGCACTGCCTGAGTTCCATAAAATGTGCAAAGGTAGGTTGTTTACGAACACATCTAACAGTTCACAATATGAACTTATTCGGAGAGGGTATTAAATGCAGTTTAGCCTCCACGGTGAGCGGCAGGTAAGCTGCCTGGGCACCGGCAGCGACAGCCTGGCTGGAGCAGCTCACTCCGGGCTCTCTGCTCCCATTTCCCAAGCAGAACCGTGTCAGATGCCCCAGCAAATGTGCCCTGGTCTGCAGAAAAGCTGTCTCGGCATATGTGTGTGCTGAAAGGTGATGTTTAAGCCAAGTGGGAGAGAAAAGCACAGCAGAAGAGGCTTTGGAGAATAAACTCTGAAGCAGTGGGTTCTTTTCCTTTTCATCCAATATTCTGAACTTAACGAGATCAGATAAAGTTCCCTGACCTCTGGGGAACATTTTTATGTTTAAACTTCAGTGAGGATCCAAATTTCACACTTAAGCTCTTTCTATTCTGTTTCTCAGTCCAATCTCTGTTGATCTTTTTTTGGAGAGCTCAAAACTTGAACATGTGCTGAGATGTGACTTTTACAGCTCAGGCCTCTCTCTGATGACTACTCAACCTCCTGTTCCCCCACCCTGCCACCCTTATGCCAAAACATATTTTCATTCTATTTTGACTGTATCCAGACATTAATAAAATGAATTGGTCTATTTTCCCAGAAATCTTGCAGTGAGAAGTTTCCCTGGGTCATGAATCATACCAGCAACAGCTGCTGTAATTTATTAAAAGCTCAAGGTAGTTAATATCATAAAGCTTCCAGGAGCTGCAGGCCATTCTTCCTGCATGGCCTGAAGCAGTCAGTACGCTTGTCATCTTTCCATCTGAAAGAAGTTATGCTCAGCCCTCTAAATTATCTTCAGAGATGTGTAAATTTATCATTGATTGATTTGGTTTGTGCTGACTTAAGCTCATTAAGTGAAGTCACTGTGAAGTGATGAGTGATTTAACCTAAGAGCCAACAGGCTGACTTGGGCAAATTTATCTTCTGATAAAATGGAAGGTCTTTCTCTTTTACCGTTTACCATTTTTAACCAGAATAGCTCATGTATTATTATGATAGATACAAAAAAAAAAAAAAAAAGGGAGTTATGGAAGAGGGATTGTTTTTCGTTTACTTCTCCTAGTGAAAACAAGCTTTGTTCCTCTCTTTAAGAGATCAATCATACCCTTCAGTACAATACCATTATTTTTCTGGTTAACTGTGATATTCAGTCCTTATGTTAAATCACCTTGAAGGTAAAAAAGTTACTTCATACTTTATCGTGGGGATATGAACACAGAAGCAAGACACGATATACATGCACACTTCATAGCTATTCCAGTTTCCACTCCTGTCCAGTACCAGGGGATGGCCTTTTTCTGCATTCCCTGAAAATCAGCACATTTGAGAGATTTTCTGACCATATGAGGAGTTACTTTTTTCCTGAACCTTTAAAGTACAGGAAGCCATAGCTCATGTGTGTTTTAACAGGCAGTGTGTTATGGTAAGAACACGTTATTAGAAGCTGAAATGTCTGAATTTTGCAAGGCAAAATATTTATTATAGGCATATGCTGTATGATGGATACTCTAATAATCCTACAGCAGCTTCAAGTGGGAGCTCTAAGACCTGAGAGACGTATGCAGTTCAGGTGTATATATAAATTGTATTCCCGAAAGTGGATATGAAGCTCAGTGTTCTACATTGCTGTGAAAACTGCAGCATAGGATACTTATTCTATTATCGGAATTAATCACAGCTCAACTGTGTCTGGACATAAAGCACACTCTTCCTATGGCTTGCTTGACTACAGCTGATTGGATTTTTTTTTTTTTTTAATTATATCTTATATTTGCCAAAGTATAGTTCTGGAGGTTCAAAAATTATTTAAGAATTTGGATTTATTTTGCAAAACTTGAGTTATTAGGAATGGAGATGCCTGTGGGAGATCTGAAGTCTGTGCTTTCCTGATCTCTGGAAAATTGATTACGGTCACTTTTCCAAGGTGTCTGTTGGATGAGGATGTTCTGATTTTTTTTTTTTTTTTTCCTTTTGAGGGATGCATTTAATTTAATGGGAATATTGGTTGAGACAATAGAGCTTTATTTGGTTTATACGCCTATGAACTTCTTGTCCTCTACTTAAATAATCATGAAGAAAAAATCCAGATTTTACATTCTTTTAAAATCTGAAAAATGCCCCAATGGCTAGCTGGATTGCCTTGGTGTCCTCTTTACATTGTTAAGCCCAATAACTTTTAACCCTGTGGTTGGTGAGGAAGTGTGACCCTACTAGTTAGTATCTGATAGTGGTTTTTGTGTGACTTAACAGGTGAACATTGAAATGCTACATCCCTGCTATAGACAGCTATGTCCATGAGCCATTTTTAAGTACACTGTGTCAACACTGCAGTTCCTGGCACTGCAGTAGTGGGTTTTACTTCATCAATTCTGCCTGTAATATTATAGAAGCTGCTTCTCAGGTATGCAACTGGTAACAGCACCTGGCAGCCACATCACAATTTTCTTTTAGAATAGACAATAGTTCATTAAGGTAATAAGTTAAAAGGCTTTTTAAATAATTATGATACATACAGTGCAGCAATCTCTTAATGGATTAACATGGATCACATTACTAATACAAGAATGTGATTGTTTTAAATGCAAAGTGTCATATCTTGAAAGAGCAGGGAGGACTCAATGAGAGGGAAAGTGGTCTGGAGTGAAGTTGCAGAAGAAAAGATGAAGGAGACCACTGTTCTTCAAGAAAGTAGAAATAGTTCGAAGGAAGGTCATAGTAAACACAAGTGATAAGTGACAAGTGACAAAATATCACTTTGTATGGAATAAAACAAAACCAGAAAAGCCCCGCCACATGATCAACACAAGAGCAGTGAGGGGTGTGCCCTTCCAAAATGCATAATCTGCTTTGCTCTTAGCTAGCCAGAAAAAGGGCATTGGAAGTGCAGCTATGTAAGACACCATCAAACAATGCTTAAACATATAGAAGAAAGATAAGAGTGTGCAGGACATGAATGGGATGTGTGTTGGGTGAAACGGCTGTCCGGACAGCGAAGAATGAAGCTGGTTGTCCTCCTTAAACCAGTTGCTGTAGCTGTTGTACTGTTGCAGCCGTATCAAACATCCTCTGGTTGAAACACAACCTTAAAACTGAGAACAGCCTTTAAATACTTTAAAAGCTTAGCATTTCAGACACATAGTAGCTGAGGGGTTTACAATTGGCTGACTGTAGGGCTAATGCTCTGAATTCTGCTCCTGTGTAAGGAGTCCTCCTTTGATTGCAGTTACAACAATTAACAGTATCCTTTGGGTAAATGGACCATGTCTGTTTATAACAGGATGTATTTGACTTGGAACTTCAGTTACTGTTTGCTTGAAATATCTCTTGTATTGAATGCTCTTCCTGTTAGCCCTTAAAAAAAACACAGGCAGGGAAAAAAAAGAAAAAAAGTAATCACCTACAGCAATTAGATTTGACAGCACCAGGTAAGGCAAACTGGGTAGCACAGTTGGAGGAGGTTTACACCGCAGTACTGCTACTGGCTCAACATCTCACAGTACGCATCTGCTTTCAGGAAAAAAATCAAATTTTACCTGGAAAATCTCAGATCTTTTAGTAACCATTGTCAGGAAGTTTATTTCGCAGCACTACTCTTCTGATGGCAGTAGCTGGTGGGGTTATTAAATATTCATAAACTTTTAAAGTTCTAGCCTGTGGTTTAAATTTGTTTGAAATTAAGCTGATTTGACTTGGAATTTCTCTTTTAAATCCAAAAGGTATGCTCTTGAGCTACTGCTGCACATTATGAGAAAAGGCTTGAGTATATGCTTAATCCCTATACAGATTGCTTTACAAAAAGATTTATTTTGTTTATAAGATGCTTGCTTAATGAAAGCACATATTATTGCTATTTATAGCATACAATGAGCATTCTCTAAGTGAATTGTAACTGAATATTGTGACAGCTGCCACTGGAATGGATGTTCCCATGGCATTTCTATTCAGAGCCCTTGTTTCCAGTTGCTTACAGCTTTACACTACTTACACCTAACAGACGGAAATCTTCTTGACTCAAAGGTGACTCTTCTCTTGAAGGTCGAGCCACAATTATTCAGCTTCTTTTAAAGCAAAAAGAGAAATGAAAACAAGAGCACTTTCCCTGTGTTAAAAGTCCTGCTGTTCTTTTCGAACTGGTGCAAGCTAAGTACATTTTGTAAACCAAACGCAGGTACTTGTAGAATGAATTTATTTCCAGTAGAAGGGGTGGTAGCCTCTGGGTTATAACCAGTTTTGCGTTTCTACTAATCAAACTAGTGTAAGGAAAAAGAGGAATTTTGGTCTGAACTTTTAAATAAATTCTTTTCACTTTCTAAAGACCATTGTATTTTATTCCACTGAATCACATGCCTTTTAAATGCACGTTTTGTTCATTTGCAGTAGAGCAAGTATGATTTTGTTTTTCTAGCAAGCCATGTATATGAATATTCAATATTTATATTCAATAATATTTTCTTCAATTTCTATATATACTGTATTTCTTTTGTTGTACAGGATTCATCCTTTTATAAGTTAACCACTAAATTAAAGATCAGCTGACCAAATAATGTAAATGTCTGTGAATTCACTCTGAAGTATCCTTATAGTTTATCTCCCTAAAGATAAGCCCAAATTTAGATATTTTTAGAAAGAGAGCTTAATCCTCCAGAAATCACTTCCTTTTTAATTAACTCTGTCTTGTTTCATTGCAGGAGGGGTTCAAAATGGGATTAACTCTTGAAGGCACAGTATTTTGTCTTGACCCACTAGACAGCAGGTGCTGATGCCAAGAAACTAAATATGAAATTTCTACACGGTGGTGGTTTTTCTGGTTTGTTTTGGTTTTTTTTTTTCTGAACACGTATTCACAGATATTATCCATATGCCAAAAATTGCTTTTTTCAACATGTAAACTCTTGTGAGATTTGCTTCTGTAAAAATCCCACTTAGTTCCAGTCTTTCCGTGTACAAATGTAAAAAGTTATTTGTTTATGAAATATGAATTAAATTTCGTTCTCGTGTTTCCTTCTCTCACGCTTTGGCCCGCAGTTGCTATGCTTTATGACTATTAGCCTGGAGAAGTTCTTCAGAAAGCTCACACATACCTCTCTCTGTTTGCAGATGTGCAAGCATGATTTTTACATAATACTTTACTTGGCAGCATTTTGAAATTGAGTTTTTAAGCCATTATTTAATAATCAAGCAGTAAAATGATTACTATCTACTACAAAAAGTTCAAATTGCAGTAAAAAGTACTAACCATTAATATATGCTTAAAAGCTAAATCTGGATGCCGTGTAATTGATTTCTATTCCTGTGTATGGTTATTATGCTGTATATATGTTATTAGTTTATAAAATCCGAAGATTTTTATGTCCTTAATTCATGTTTTAGATACTAACAAATTGTTAATATGCTAATTGGTGTTTAATGAGCATAGAACTACTGCTAAATTGCAGAATGGACAAAGTAACTGCCCTTTGGTTTGATATTTTATAGCTGAACTGTAAAGTATGTAACTTGGAATTCATGACATGATCACCATAACTTAAAAAGAAGATTATGGTTTTGCATTTACTTAGGAATTGACGTGATTTTGTGTATAAGCAGGTACTCTGTGTTTACCGGGCTCAATTCTCTAAGTGACTTCCAACACCTGAGTGTTTATAGTCAGGCTCTATTTTTTTCACTGTCTGCTTTGATGTTATCTGTCTTACTATAATTTTAAAGCTTGCTGCAAGAATTCAGTGTAAGTCCTTCCTAGCCACTAGTTGTTCATGTCACACCAAAACTTCCAGCTGCGAGTTTATTGCTGACCTATCTATGCATACTCTTCATTAGATTTTCGCATAAGCAATAAAATAACATCTTAAACTTATCTCAGAAACGTATTATCATTAGTATTTTGATGCCTAAACTCCACATTAGTTCAATTAAAAAACTTAAAATCTTATATTTTGTCTTCAAAACACAGAGGTGTGGAAAAAGAAAAATCAGGGTTTTTTTTTTTAATATTTTCATTCCTTTTTCATGAGAGGTTTTTTTGTTGTACTTATGGTTTTGTCCTTGGCGGTTATGGTTTGCACCAAAAATGTGTTTGGAAATTTGCTATCGCATGTATATCCTTATGCCTTCTTCAACAAAGTACTTCTGCATATACCTTTGCTGTCCACTGAAATGAATGGGATTATTCCTTTGCTGAGTTTGACGTGTGCTCCGGTACCTTGCTGAATGGAGGCCTTCATGTCCTACATTACATTAGTCTTCCTCTCTCTTTGTTCAACATTCATATAGAGTATTATATATAAATATATATTATATAAAATATATAAAATCACTAACAAATAGAATAGTATATGTTTCATAAAGAAAAGTCTTTATAATTTTGTTTGTCATATAGTATTTTGGAATTTGTATAATGAGGATGTTTAGTAGCCATAGCAATGGCCTTTTTTAACAAATAGAATTTGTATTTTTATTGTACTTTAAAAAGCTTTACATAATAAGCATCTATTTAGTGGTCATTTATTATCAATGGTAACACTAAGATAATATTTGCACATTTTAAGAAACCTTTTTCGTTACTGATTTTTATGATAGTTGACTGCAAATGGCATGGTTAAATATTACATACTTGGTCAATCCACACAAAAATACTTAATGCAACAGTGCATTTTTAATGAAAAGGTTATGTGATCCAGTTGGAAACTGTATTTCTATGTAATCTCAAATGTCTGTTTAATTTTGCCTAAAATAAATGTTTTTAAATAAATTGCATCGTAGAACACAATGTTCATTCCGTATAATGCCCAGTGGAAGGGAGGGCAGGGAAGTGCTTAAATGTGGGCAGGACCTGCCACCAAGAATGGTTTAGTGCTGGAATGTGTCCAAGTCACTTTATATACTGGAAGTAATCTGATCTCGGCCGGTGTAAAATAACTCCAATGTTTGACCTTTGTTGTTGCGTTTGGTCTAATCTGTGATCAGCAGAAAAAAATCTTGCTCTGTGTGCATCTACCTAATACTAGTTATTAGGGAGTAACTCTCCACAGTGCTTCATGGATTTAATGGATTCTTTTTTATTAATTTTGTTTTAGTACTTAGCTGCTCAATCTACTTAGCTACTGAATGATGCTAATGGTTATTTAAGGAGTAAAGGATGTACTTGTCTTTCTGAACCCTAGAGAGCAACCTCCGTAAACCAGCTGTGTTAATGGGACAGGCTGCAGCATAGAGTGTTCATGCTTTTGAGAAAAGAAAACTAGTCTTAAGCCATCTGATAATTAATTCCATTGCAAATTTTCTCTTCAGGCTAGTACCCAAACCCTGTCTAACCTTGGCTTTTGGCAGAGATGGGCTTTGGGCAGTTGATGGGAATGAAAGCTGTCAGGGGTAGCAAATAAGGGCTATGTGTAATCTGTGAGTTAGAAACAGGAGCTGTTCTTTCTCAGAACATGTCTCTGTGTTCCCACTACTGTCAGTGCAATAACATTGTCTGCTAAATCTTCAGACTGTTAATTGAAAAATATACATTTGAGAGCAGTACAAGGGGTCTAGGTGACTTCTCCTGCTCTGTTCAGAGTAAGCGGGAGTGCGCCTGTTGCTCAGAATAGAATTTTGTCTGTGGAAGCTGTCTGGTTACAAATTCTCACTCTTTCAATTATCTATTAAAAGCACAGTTTCTAAGTGCCCTAAAAAATAAAAAAGAAAAATTAAAAAATCCTGATAGCTGGTTCGAACTGAGAATGTGAAGTGTATCTGCTATTTGTGTGACTGTAGGCATTTCACTTGACATAAGCCTGTAAAAAGGGAGTAACATCATCTACTAGGTTAGAGATATGGTGTTAAATGAGTTGTGAACAAGACTTTTTTTTGGACTTGTAAATGCCCTCCAACAAAATTAAAGTATCAGTGCAACTGGGTGCTGCCAGATTGGTCCACACTTTTTTTCTTTCTTTTGGATAGCTTTTCTTTCCTCTTTTTTTTTTTTTTCCTTAAACTTCTTTAAACTGTAATCACACTGCTGATTGTGCTAACTGTGACTGTATCACTTTGTGGACGTGCAGTACTAGATTTCTGTTCTGCTTGTCAGCTGCCTGGCTACTGGGCTGGTGTGTCTTACCAAGCTGTATTAACACCTAGAAGCAAGAGTCCTCGCTTTCTATTCCTTTTTTTGTATTGCATAGATTATTTTTCTCTTCCTACCTGCCTATTCCACCATGCCTGAGTAACTGAGGTGCTTAAGTTAGAATTCTTCTTAAGTCAAATAAGCTGATACATGGTGAGTTTGAGTGTTTTCTCTTTTTAACCTTTGATAAATTACTGAGCATCTTTGCAGGATGTTCTTGGCTTAACCTATTGTCTTTACTTCAGATGGGTTTTAAAATCTTTTGTCCTTCCATGTGACTGATGTGATTTGCGCTAAACATGTAATTGATGAAATTGTTCAAATTGGCAGACATCAAATCATTCATGTGGCAAAAGGAATTGCATTTCATTTTGGCTTCGCATATGGAAAGGAAGGAAGGAAGGAAAGAGAAAATTCTCACACTTGCAGAAGTGTGGTTGTGTAATCCCAGAGGTGATTGCACTTGCCAATGAATGGGGCTGGCTCTGACACTTCATTATGATGATTATTTTTCAATTTGTGGAACTAAACACGGTCTCATTCTCACTGAGCAATTCTGCTTCACAAAAAGAGTCTCTTCTGCAAAGGAGTCTCCCTGCCTAAGAAATCTCTAGTCAAACATCCAGAGCTCCTATTTTCATTATATCACATCAGTCACTAGAGATTGCCATCCTTTGGACACCCTTTTGGTAAGAAATATGTTAATAATTGCAGGCAAGCTCTCAGCCTTCTTGACACTGGGGTTCTGTTGCTGCTTTTAAAATTGGAAGATGAGGAAGTCACACTTAAAAAATCTGAATAACTGGCCATATGTTTTCAAAGGAACCCAAAATGCCTGATAGCAGGTGTTCTGTAAGCTTCATCTGAAAGACACAAGTAAGCTTTGGTATGTAATTAGCCAGCATTTCCCCTCTTTTTTAAGATATATTCTTAATGAGAGACTGAGATGTATGTTGCATTGTCAGCTGGTGAAAAGTACATAGCAGTTCTCTTCAATGAAATCGAGAACAGGATTTCAAATATATCACTTTGCTCGGTTATTTCAGAATGGCAGGCAACATTTTGTCAAATTGAAAGTCTGATATTGTTAATATATGCAGCCTTCTTGAGATGCTTCAACATTGAGTGAGCACCGGTTCATAGATTAAAGAAACTGCACATTTATTTATTCATCAGACTAAAGCACTTCCTGGAACTACAAGACTCTTTCAGTAGATTTCATGGACTGCATACATAATATTTCTGTGTGATGGGGTAAAGGTTTCTGAATGTATGAATATGCAATTTACCTTTTGTGTTTAAGAAATATCTTGAGAGTCTAATTTATATATAGTGTGGGATAATAAACCCTGCAAATTTAGTCTCTTACAGTGAATTCTGGAATGTATTGAATCTGTTTTAAGGCTCATATGAATGACAACTGCCAAAATCTGTATATTTGAGCTTTATTTTTTTTTTCCCCACCACATTTTCCACTGTTTATTTCAGCAAAGCTTATGCCTTGCAATAAAGAATAAGAAGGAACGGAAATGGATGAGGAAGGAAATCCAGAAGAAAATTAAAAGGGAAAAAAGTCATCTTGTGCCAACATCATGCAATGTAGTAACATTGCAATTTTTTGTGATACTTAACTGATTTGATAATATCTCTTGTTCTGCCCTATCACTTTTTATGCCTATTTCAGGTTTGCACGAGGCTGCCAGGAGGCAGATTTGCCGTATTTGCAGCCCACAAGAACTGCTACTTGAGTTAGCTAGAAACAGGGACTGTTATTCCTACCCCCTGTAGCCTCATAACAGAGTAGGTAACTCACACTCAGCCTCTTCCAAGACACTAGCTTGACACAAGCTCCAGTTTCGCTCCATTTATCCTCATTTCTAGCTGTTCGTATTGTGTTAAAGACCCAGCTAAGTTGTTTATCTGCTGAAGGTTTCTAGAAGGAGAATGTTGTGTACTAAACCATTACAAAGGTGCTTTAGCTAATCGTCCTTATTCCCATATTGATTGGAAAGCATGACAAAGAGAATAATGATAATCCATATTTTTCCAAATGCCTATTAATAAATTGTTTATATAAATTAGTCTCTTTATGAGTCTTGGAACAGACCTTTGAGAATCTTCATCAATTCCATTTCCTTTGCACCTTCATCCTCCACAGAAGCTTTTCTTACTAAAAAGCAACTCAGAAAATCTATTCCACTGAGCATTTGTAAAAGCTGCTTAGGGGTCTACGATGTGTGGCATTTAGATTGTTGCAAGTTTTATTTCTTACATGATCGTATTCTGTAAGCATTTTATTCAGTAAAAGCAAGATGCTTTTTGAAGCTTCTGCACAAAAATCAGAATATTTTGAGCATGTTTTACTCAAAATAATTCAATGAGTTCTCTAGGAATCTGTACTGGTTCACTTTTGAAAACTATTGCACATTTTAAATATTTTGGCGTTTTGTTTTTTCTTTTTCCCAAAGGAACTTCATTGTTTTGCAATAAAGTGATCCTTGACACTGTGGAAAGACTGAGAAAATCCGTAGCCTGTGCGCTGCACTGGGATAAGACTCTAATGAGGATATGGTTCTTGGCATGGGGGGGCGCACGACAGCAAAATGTGTTTGAAGGGCCCTGACACACAGTAACAATCCGGGCCCAGGCAAGCTGCTTCACGTGCAGGTGCCGCGCGCAGCCGGACCCGCGCCGTGGGCAGCGCGAGGCCAGCGCGAGGCCAGCGCGGGAGGCGGCTCCTCACAGCCCTCCCCTGGGGCGGGGACCGGCCGCGGACGCTGCTCCCGTTTGGCGGCCCTCACCTGCCCCTCGGTGAGTGATTTTCTCCTGGAAGTATCCGTGAGCGAGCCCTGGCCCCCCCCGGGCAAGTGGTTACTTGTGCTGGGTGCCCTGGAGTGAGGAGGCCTCTGTTTTCTGTGAGTGTGTGCGTGTGCTCTGGGGATCCTTGTTCTTGTGTGATCCTCTGGTAATAATAACTGGGATATGGAACCTGCAGTTTATTAAATGCTACCTGAGAGCTGAATAATTTTGGATAAACCACTGTTTCTAGTTGGTTTTCTGCTAAACAGTTCTTAGAATAAATTCTGCTTGGAGCTTATTGCCTGACCAAATGGATTTCCAGGGTGCCTCTGTGACACTGCTTCTGAGAAGCAAAAAAACTAAATAATTAAAATACCTGATGCTGTTTCCAGATTATCAATCAAAGCATGTAATGATTAGAAGTTTTTATCTTGACTTTCCAAGTTGTGTGTATGTTTTCTCATCCTTAAGGTTGTGCATCTATACTTAAATCTCCCCTTCAGGGTGTTTACGGCTTGTCAGCATTCACTGTGTGTATTTTGGTAGTACCTGTAGGTTGCCATAGTATTGAACATACGTTGTAAAAAGATTAGACAAGGCTGTGATCAGTGTTATCATGATTGAATGCTGTCATAACATCGCAATAGATTGACGTATGAAACTGAAGTAATAGAATGTTGTAGAAGGTTCCATTATTTAATAGCCATTAAAAATGTAGGTATTTTAAAATACCGAGTGTTATTTAAAAGTCAAAAATATGTGAATAGAGACCTAGTAAGCAAGATAAATTGCATCTTGGCACTATAATAAATAAACCAGTAAGGCTACCAAAGCCACATGAGTCATAGCCATAATGAATTTATTTGAAACTTAGGAAAACAGGGATTTGTTTTCTCAGGACCACAGATTCAGTCTGCCACAGATCATCCTGGTTAAGAACCTGAATGTCAAAGGGGAAAAAAAAAATCCTACATGATACTCTAAACAGTATTTGACTCTGATCCGATGTCTTGCTCTACATAAGTTCATACCAAGGTTGAAATAGAAACATGGTAGTGACAAACAGTAATACAGATTGCATATTGAGAGAGCACAACCATTTAGAAATAATAGTATTACTCTTAAAAGGCATTCTCTGCTGAAAAAGTGTAAGAGAAGATTAACTCTATTATGGTTTCAGCAGTCTTATTTTTAACTTTATGGTCACAAAGGATATTGGGAAGCAATGAGGTAGTGTAGAACGGGAAAGCTAATGTGAGTTTATTAACAGGAGAACCTGAATTTGTGCGATAACACAGACCACAGAAAACACCCACGTGATGTTTACCTGCTCTGAAAAGATAATATTTTGAGCATCTGTGCACTTCTGATTCAGGAAATGCTACTAAGCAATAGCTTATCAAGTGTCTAAATACTGCTATATCACTGTGTTACTGATAGGTTTATTTTTTCAGATAACTGTGCACAAACTGTTTATGATACCTGAAGTGACACTTGCTTATTGGTCTATTCGCATTAGAACTGGAAAGCCAATATTTATTACTGTACATGTGGTATTGTGCAGTGCGTAGACAGTCATGTGCAAACGAGTATGCTGAATGCTTTTTCTGCAGAGACTGATGCTTCAAAACGTAGCTCTGGAGTCGGGAGGGGAGTTTGTGGTGATTAAATGTGGAGGTGCTTCATACACCACAATTTCTGGATGAGAATACAGATTGCCAGAGCTGACTGACTTTGTGGAAATGTCAAGTTGATCTCTATCAGGATTTCAAGCGCAGTGCAAATGAGGGCAGGCATATGTCAAAGGCATGCCAGACACTGGCCCCTCTCTCAGCTGTTGTAAAGCAGAGAACATTCAAAACTTTCTTACTCTCAGCTGAGAGTAAACCCGTGGGAAATGGTACCTTCAGATACATTCAGGCAGAATTTAAATTAAGTAGGGACACACACTGGTGGTTTTTTTTTTTTGCTTTTTAATTAAATATGGGAGTCAGAGAGAAAGGGTTTAATGGTATATGTAAAAAATGCATTACCTTTATGTTTTATAAATGCAAACTTTTGAAACTTGGAGTAGTTATTCTATATAGAGCATTCTAGCTTCTATTTGCATGAATACTGTTTCTTTTTATTACAATTGATTGGAATTTATGAATTAATTTTTTTTTTTATGATTTCAGTTCTCCTAGAGAACCTATTCAGACATATCTGCCTAGAAATAATAGCAAGACACCTTTCTTTCTTAAGAACTAAAATCCAGTAATTTCATAGGAATCACAAATTGCATGTTGATGTTTTGAAGCAAGCCTACCAAGGAAAGTTGAAAAAAAATATTGTGATTGGTCCCAAGAAGCATGCCGTCTTCCAGGACGATGTATTAGTTTGTAATGTACAGCTCTGTGTGTCCTTATGGTTGTACTTTTTTTTCCACACCTTATGCAACAGCATCACACGGCTTGAGCACTGACTGAGAATGATTCAGAGTTAACATGCTTGGAAAGTAGCACTTGTGGCTGCTTTCCAGGAGAACACTGTTTTAGCATGAGCTAATGGGGAGTTTGTACCCATTTTGGTGCGAGCCTTCAGAGAAGCAAGTTCTGCGTGTACTGAGACGTGCTGGAAGGCAGGGGCAATTCAAGGTTTTTGAAGTTTTGCAAACTGCCTGAAGAGCCCTGCTCCACTTTTTCTGACCCGAGCTACCAGGAGCAATGACTTGCGGCACTGAGACCACCTGTGTGGGTTGCATTTGGCTGTATTTCCAGTTGGGAGACTGGGACAGGATGGTAAAAACTGGCAGATAAGATGGTGTCACTGTGAAACCCACACCTTGATGCAGCCACCTTGCAAACTGTGTAGTATGTTTGAATTCTGCACAATATGCTAAGACCTCTTCTTTTTTTTTCTTTTTTTTTTAAAAATTTCCCCCCCTCTCTTTTCTGTAGCCCAAGTAATGTCTCCAACTCACTTTTTAGGGCAGCTTCTTGGGACAATGTTCCTGCCACCATGTAGTCTGTGTTTTTTTTTTTTTTTATCCAGCCAGCTGTTTTATTCTGGTGTCATAGTTTATGTCCTAACAATGCATAATGAATATATGCTAGAAAAGTATTGCCAAATTTATGGAGCAGGAAAAGAGAACAGTGCCATATCTTTTGGTTTTTAAAAACAATTTCTGACAAAAATTCTCATGTGCTGCTCTGGGATTGTCTTCTATGTATTAGCTATGTATTCCAGTCTGGTTATTCAGAGAAGTGCATATATACAGTGGAACAAACAAGTCTGTTGCAGCTGTCAACTCTTCGCAAGGCCATATGTCCCCTGCTGTACCTCGAGCAAGTCAGGTGGGTGGGTAAAGCCACCTCCTGCAAGGCAGTGCAAGGTAGAGATCGCTGTTGCTATAGAGGTTCATCAGACCCAAATCTGCAGGAAGGATTGCATGGCCCAGCAAGCTCATCTTGCATGAGCTCCCCGGAGATGGCGACTGGTGTAGTTGAAGCTGTTGGGGGCAGCGAGGAGTCATTCCTGTCATAGTAGGAACAGGAGGACGAGGCAGCCCAGGAATCCCAACACTGTCTGGCCTTCTTGGTTGTGAAATACCTTATGTTGCATAGACTAGTGGGGGGTCTGTACCCTGCTCTGAACTTAAAATGAGCTTTTGATGTTTCGGCTCTGGATTGCTTTGTACTCTTCCATCTCCCCTCTTCCTCACCCCAGCAATCCCTGTGCAGGCACTAGAATTGTGGTGGCACAGTTACAGTCACACCCATTGGTCTGGTCTCTTGACTAGTTTATACAGGACTTCCCTTTTTGCTCTTGAAAAGAGATCCTATATTGAACTTCACTTGATAGGCCTTAATTGTTTGTTCTCCACAAGCTCTAATTACTTCCTGTGGAGTGTCTGTCTCTGCAGGCTTCCAAGCACCACTGCTATAGGACCCATTTGAAGCTTAAGTATTTAAACCTCATGAAAGGCAGACTAGATACTTCTTATGAATCAGTCCCAGCTTCCCTTTAAAGTCTGTCTGGAACTACTTTCTTTGTGTGGCTGCCATCGTGATCCTCAGCAATTCATTTGGTGAGGAGATGCTGGTTGAGGCCAAGCCCAATGTGCTCTTGATTTCCACACTGCTCTCAGGACCAGTCTTTGGCTATGGCAGATTAAATGCACATGGAAAAGATAATTGCTGCCCCACAGGCTTGGCTGCCTTGACTGTCCAAACTCTGCCACCCATACAATTCTCTGTGACCAATATTCCTTTTAATATTTTCATTCTCCTGTATATTGGCTGAAGGCCCATGTGCTGTTTGCTAGGAATACAAAAAAGGGACCAAAGGCACTGCATCTTCCAAACTTGTACATTAACTCAGGGTAAGACCACACATCCAAGCAGACTGTAAAGCTTCCAGTTGCATCTCCACCACTAATTGATGGATTAATTCCCAAATGTGCCACTGCCTCTGTCTGTCACAGTTGGCTGTCTGCAACTCAGGGCATGGTGCAAAGGATTTCCTTGGTGGTTGGAGGAAACGTCAACCAGCAGTGAAAAGGCAGACTCTTAGAAGGTTCTTACGGTCAAAGTCCTCCCACAAACTTGTTTCCTCTTCAACTGCATTAGATCTAAGTAGCTTTTCTTCTGAGTCTTTGCCAGTGTGGCCAGGGGCTTTCCTGACTTCTGCTGCGGGTAGAATACTCTTTAGTCAGGGGTGGTTCTGGTGGAGAAAAGGGTAGTGTGTGCTGCACCCCAGCCTGTGGGAGCTGTAGGATGCAGTCTGTCCATGGGCTGCCAAGCCTTTGCCTGGCCAGGCCAGGTTGTGGCAACTTTATCGTTTTCCTTTGGAAGCTGTGGCTGGAGCTGCTGTCTGGGCAGTCTGGCTGGGCAAACAAGCATAAGCACAAGGGTTAGTGGGAAAGAAGATTTGGGTTGGGGACAAAAATGATGAGCTTTCACATTAGCAGCCTGTTAGTGTAATTAAAAGGGACAGGCACAGAAAGACTTGCAGCTGAGGGCAGAGCACAGAAGGGCAAGAGAGAGCTGCATGTTGTTCATTCGCTTTCTATCTTGTGTCACCATTTTTAGCAGCTGCTAGAGAAGAAATGAACCACATTTGTGTCAGTATATGTGTGGACAGCACATACATGTTACACCTTCTGTGATGCCTAAGGCATCCTCTTTGGCTTCCCAAGTACTTGCTGCCTGACTTCATATCCAGTGGTTGATGCACATGAAGCCTGTGACAACGCGTGGAGGAAGCAGCCCTTCTCCAGTCACTGTGTGTTTTTAAATGGTGGAACTTGTTAACTGCTGACAGCAAGGAATTCCTCAGTCAGAGGGATGTATATTTATGTTGGTGAATGGGAATGCATTTCTTTGTGATTCTTTCGTGGATTATTATGCACTTAATTTCATTGGTACTCTTTCATAATAGCCTTCATTGAGAGATTATAATCAGTTACTTCAAGGTGATAGTGATTGTCCCATAGGTACCTTTAGGTACTTGCCAGGTGACATAGGCACTTATTGCCTGTGGTGTTGGCAGACCTTGTTTCTCCACTACAATAATTAGCATGATGTAGTTCTAACCCTGTCTCTAATGAATCTGGTTAATTCTTGTTTGTTCCTCTCTGGAATAAGGAAAAATATTTAAGTGAAGTCCGTAGTAACATAATGACCTAGATTTATATGAAGTCAACCTGCAGCTTGGAAAATAATACGAACCTTCTGCATCTTAAGAGTATGGCAAAAGTGGGTTATCAACAAACACATTAAATTCCAGCTCTTGGCTTCAGTCGTGCAAATACATACATACGTATGTGCCTAAATGCAAATACATACATACGTATGTGTCTAAATGCAAATACATATAAGTAAAAGTATATATGTAATTTAAAGAACCCACAAGCCAACCAAACAAAAATAACAAAAATACAAACAAAAGCCACAAACAAAGGTCTTTTGGAAAAGTCCACAATAGCATGCTAAGTAGCCAGATGACTTAGGTTTAAGTGCTGTGGTCTTCATTATTTCCAGATTAATGCTGCTATGAATCTCACAAAATATTATCGTCCACCCAGACTTTTACTGCAATCTACAAGCTTACATACTCCAAGCAATCTCACTTTATATGATATATAGTTTATACCCATTTTACTTAAGGGATCTGAAAAGAGTAGGAGAAAATAGGAATATTTTTATTTACTCTAGCATTTTTGGTGAAAAAGGAAGGGGAGTTTCAAAGAAACTGATCAAGAATGGAAAGTTCTTGTTAAATTAAAAAGATGTTGCTTTGCTACAGTTCAAGAGCTCTCATAATGCCAGAGGTGTGTGACATATCCTGTTATTCTAAAATGGCTAAGAGAGCCGTATGTAGAAACAAAAAGTATATTACAACATGTCAGAGAGTCAAAGTGGAAGGGCAGTTTTGTCAAAATAACTTATTTTGAAAAAGTTTTGTTACAAGAGTAAGTAGCACATTTCACAATTTAAGCAAAGATAGCTATAATTATTTGCAGTATGTGTTCTCTCTTCTTTATGTCTCTGTTTCCAGGTATGAATGTGCTAGTACTTGGTTTTTATTAAACAATTTGTTAGCATTATAAAAAGTTACTTAGTTGATTTTCTCTTTTGCTGGAATCATCCCGTGGGTTGGATGTTCCAACTACCCTATATTGTGGTAAAGCAATGGGGTGCAAGGGAGACGTGGCTGTGCCCTTCAGGAGTCCAGTCTTATTCCTTCCCCACATCTGCTGATCCTCCATAGTTCAACACCATCTTCTCTGTGGAAGATGTTTACCCAGCACAACTTTCAAGAATTGAATTTTAAATTTGCCAGAACCAGCTTCTAAATGTACTGTGTTGTAAGCAGTAGAACTCCTCAAATGAGCTTTTTCTTACTCTATCACACAGACATGCCACCAAAAGGACAGGATTATAGATCAACCTTTGAGGTGGAAAAGGGAGGAAGGGGTGTTTCTGGGAAATGGGATGAAACCTGGGAAATAACATGATAAATGTTACCCTTTCTTCAAACATACAGAACAACATCACCCAAAGCCACCATGCAAAGGGTTAAAAATTGCTCAGAACATTTTTATTTTTAATCTAAGGACATTAACATAACTTTTATTTTATCTTTTCTGTGCTTACCAATACTTTTGCTTTATCTACAAAGCCCAGAGCTTTGCTCCTAACAAGAAAGTAAAGAGGGATAACGTATAGTAAGAGACATTCTGATATTACTACATTTCCAATATATGAAGCTTTGAATCGGTCTGTGGTTGTCCATTCTGTACTAGATAAAACTGTCTCTAGCTGAGAGGTTAGGCCTTAATGACTCAGTAAGATTTTTATCTTAGATGCTCAATCAAGTTTCACAGGAATGGCTGCAGGCTTTTGAAGTAACGTGCCATACTTCTGAGGATGGATAATCCATAATCCTTGATGCCGCCTTTAGACAATTTTCCGGCCTTCAGTTTATTATCAAAATGAACAGATTATAAAGAAAGTTTTGATGTGTTTAACAAATGCCATGGTAGCATACATTAAAGTGGAAATAGAAAGTTCTGTTTATTTCATAAGGAAAAACAAGTAAAAATATTTATTAATAAATTTTGTTGTCCTTCACAAATATTATGTTTCTTAATCAACAAAATTTTGCACTTAGAACAGTAGAATGGAATTAGTTACATGAATATGCAGCCCACACTGCCAAGGCAAAAAAGAACCCAAACCATTAAAAGCAATGGAGGAGTTTCTTGGTGGTTTTTCTGTTGACCTGAATTACTTTGTTCTCTGAGTTGATGTTTTAGCTGTCTTTAGCTATCTATTTAGAAAGCTGTAACTAAAGTTAATTTTGTAGTACTGGGCTGCAGTGTCTGTAAGTCAAATATTAGTGAGTTGTTTTTACTTCGCGTGATATCTTTACTCATCTATGAGTAAAGCTTTTAGTGCAGTCACTAGTAACCTGACCTTCTTTCACATGACGTGACCACACGCTGAACTCGGCAACGAAGATTTTACTTCTTTTGTTCTGTCCCTGATCTGAAGCGATACTGAGTTTCCGTTGTTTCTGGAACAGCTCAAATCCAAGCTAAACTCCAACATGCTCTGTGGTTTTGAACTAAGTCTGAACATGCAGTTGGCAAATCTCAGGCTGCTCTGCTAGGAAAACTGTGACAACCATCTGCTTCATTTTACTTACCAAAATCTTAGATTAATTTTAGTCGCTGGCCTAGCTTCACTGCTGTTGGCACAACAGGGGTTCGAAATATTGCCTGTCCCATTTTTGTCCTCTGTTAGTGGCTTGGCAGGGAGAGAAGCTCCTATTGAATCAGTAACCATTTACTCTACGGCCATACCTTAACAGCAGTGATTTATTGCCATTCAGGATGTCCCACCCTATCTATGCACATGGCAAGAGGCTAAAGAGGGCTGAGATACCTCTGAGAGAGCAGTCCACAGAAACCTTTCCAAACCACATAGGTGCCACAGTGTCTCTGCCTTCAAATGTCTGCAAGACAGAAGTAAACTTGCCTGAGCCGAGGAAGAAGAGTTTCATCTTGCCTCCATGTGGCCTTCCGGGGCTGAGACAGGGTGGAAAACCTCCCAGGACCTGACCACGGCAAGTACATAAACCCAGGCATTTGTATTAGTCCAGAGCACAGCAACAGTGGTCAAATACACCAAGGGAATTTAGGGGAAGTGAAGGAGGATGAGTAAAGATGTTGGCTTTAGTGGCTTCAGCCTTTGCATGCTAGTATCAAGTGTGTCACTCGGGAAGTGGCTTTAACATCCCATGGTTCAGCATGACTGCTGTGAGCATCTCGTGGTATCTTGGGAAGCGGTGATGCTCTGTCATTCAGGTTGGCTAATGTTGCAGGGTTTTTTGTTTGCTTGGTGGGTTTGGGGTTTTCTATTTGTTTGTTTTCACAGATGAAGAAGTAGTACTTGCCATAGGATTAGAAGTGAAGCAGTCTGAATGGAGGCTGGTCAGGATGGAACGTTTCCTTTACAGGGAGGGAGGACAGACATGTTGACAGGCAGATGAGAGTTGGAGAAGATAGCTAGGAGAGAGCTCTGGGAAAACCAGCATTGCCACTCATCTATACCTCTCACTAGAACTGTAAACAAGATAATTTAAACCACCTTGATATTATGTTATTAGATCCTTCTAAATATTTACAAGAGTTAGAAATTTTTAAAAGAGTTAAAATATTTTTTAAAAGAAAAAGTGTAATAATAAAATATTTTCTTATGCAGTTTCAAAATCCTTGTGCTTGCTCTCACTATCTTACTACAGGTTGAACAGGAATTAGTAAGAAGTATCTCCTGTAAGAAGAGTCCAGTATATATTTGTGACTCTTTCAAAACATAGGCCGCTTTGTCCTGTCACTTTAAACTGGAGTTATAAAATCCATGTAATATGTGAGGTGAGTACAGCTTATTGTCACACTGACACTATTGCAGGCTCAGTAACAGGCTGTACACAGTTACAGGTGATAGCAGGGAAAGAAGTGGAAGGAGTAGTTATCAGACTGCTGGCAGGATTGCTTGCTAAATCCTAAAGAGAACAAGGATCTTAATTTTGATTGTTACTGTTTATTACTTTGGATATTTTGCACATTTAATTCCATTGCTGTACTTTTCTTCAATAAAGCATATCACACAGCTATGATTTTAAACAATTACACGGGCCACATATTTATAGAAACCCAATCCCAGCAGGAGCCTGCAATGTTTCATAACAGCCTTTCTAAATGATTGCCTGGTGAAATGCTGACCACAGTGTAGTCAATTTAATTTCTATTACATGCAGATGGCTCTCTTTGTGTGGTTTACTTTGCTGCAACAGCATTCTGTGTCAAGGTGACACTGTACCAAATTACAGCAGAAATTAGCAAAAAACTTAGTGATGTGCTTATTAGGCTATTTTTTGGGGGAGTTAGTTGATTTTGGTTTTATTGATGTTCTTGGGCAAAATCCAACATGTTGTCTTCTAAAAGTGTTTTGGTTCTAAAATGAATATGGCCAGAGATTATTAAATTATCTAGGCTTGTCTGTTGTTTCCATCTGTTAATAGAAAGTGCAACTACACACTTTTATTCTTGATAATTGACATTATGTGTTTTACTTTGGAAATTTTCTATTTGCAGGAGTCCTCATGTTATACACCTGAGACATTTTAAAATTGAATATCATCAAAACTACATTAAAAGATACTCCATGTAAGTGTAACCTCACTTTAGATATCCCCACTTACACGCAGGTTGATTTTTCCAACATTTTTAAGTGGTTTTCTCAGGATCCAGGGGGAATTCAGCATCCAAATTCAGAAGTTCAGTGGAAAACACCAGCTGATGTAAATCACTGTAAGTTTAGATAGCAGCAGTGGAGAGACACAGGTGTGATTCAGAGGTCTGCCAAGAAGGACCTGAGTACTGGGTACTTTGAGCCCCTTGAAACCTATTAGTCCTTGCCTGAACCCTGGATTTAATTTGACTGACCCAAAGACCCCCTTGTGCAGCCTCCCATCGTGCTCAGCCTTTTCCCTCAGTGGTCTGTACTGGGGATTTAACCACCATCCTCATCTCCAGTGCTGACCACAAGTGCACACCCTGTGCCAGACCTTCTGATAAAATGCTTGCAATTAAGCTTTTTGGCAGTCTCGCCCCATGACTGAACAGAAGGGCTTCTCCTTTGGTTTGTACGAAAGCTTTGAGGGTCACTATATAATATTCAGGATCTGTAGACTCTCCTAAAACTGCTGGAGGTGGTGTAAACTCGCCTGTATCCTATACATGTTTTCCCATTGGAAAAAAAAAAAAATAGTTCCCGGGTAAAGAATGCAACTGGGGGAAGATAAGACTGGACACTCAGATATTTTATTTTGAGTGGAAACTTCAGAAAAGATAGGCATCTGCAGTAAGGAGTCTTCTGAGACACATCTGTGGGCAAGCCTTACTGGGTGTCATGGTGCCAAGTGTTGAATTTTCCTGATTCTACCAAAAGAGGGTCTATTTATTTATTTATTTATTTGCTTTTAAGCCATGCCAAGTAAAGGGTCTTTTTCCATCTGTTGCAGACAATAGTTGATTTCCCCTCTGTCATGAGGCAGAGATGGAATATTACACCACCACCACCAAAAAAAAAAAAAGTAATAATAAATTACTTATGCTGAGAGAGACTTAACCAGGGATTTCTCGGTTTGGAGTTCTGTAGAAGAAAAATCCACCATGATAATTCTCAATTGCTTTTCTGAATCATTATTCAGCAACTTCAAGCAATTCTGTCTTTTCTGTATATTGTGAATCTCAGTGTAAACTACTGTCTTAATGAACTTTGCACTTTTTTATATCAATGCCTGATTCTACCAGTACCCGACATAGCTATTAAATAATAATTTTGCTTGGGTGCTAAGATTCAAAGTTTCTCTTATTATTTTCCATGTATCTTGTTTCCTGTTTCCTAGCTTGAATCAGTATACATCACCTGAAGTGTCCAACTCTTCTTCTTAATTTTTCTCTGAACCTCCTTTGAATCTATTACGAATATCCTTTTTTCTTCTCAGCCTCTTAGACTTCGTGCCAAACATTACTGGGTGTCTGCAACACGGGGCTCACTCCCCTCTCTACGCCTAGCCTGTACTGTAAGCCTGACTTAGTTCAAATGTAAAGATTTCTTCATTGTTTGTGAGGAAGTATCCACATAAAAGCTGTTGCAAGAATAAAGGTGTAGATGAGGCAGAGGCCGAGGCAGTGTAGCTGATGTTTCTTTTTAAAGGACAATAGGAATCAGGTTGTGTGTGGACTTTGACTCTTGCATTTCCATCTAGCAGTCAGTTTGCTAACCCGATACATTCTCATGAACCATTATGTATTAAAGCTCTCTGCTGCATCACTGTACTTTGTTTTACAGTCTGAAAACTGTAAGTAATGTGATTTGATGTCCCATTAATTCACCTTAAAGTTCTACAACTGCAGTACTGTGTGTGAGTGACTCTGTGGTGGCAGGAGTATACGTACTGGGAGAAATGTGAACAGAAAACATTTGCAATGATGAGCAATATCTAGAAGGTAGCAAAAAACAGATGATACAAAAGTAGGTAAGTAAATACAATGATTGTGGTCGTAAGTTGAGGGCAGATGCAACTCTAAGTACTGCAAATAAATATTGTAAGTAAATAAAATCACAAATAAGAGAGAATTAATATAGTTATTCCAAGGAACTTTACACTTCCATGCTTGTGGAAAACTGTTTTGTACTTGTTATACTATATTTTATGGGCTAATATCCTATAACTAAAACAGGAACTCTGCATAATTTTGCATTTAAATGTCAGTAGAAATATGTAAGAACGAAATCCTCTAGGACTACCTAAATTAAATTCTGTAGTCTCTCGTAACATTTCTGTTGAACCTTTTTTTTTTGTTTTGTTTAATAAAACTGCAGAAAGTTCCCATAGGGGATAAATTCTAGAAAAACTCCATAGTATTGTATAGATTACTGTAGATATCCACAGATATCATATCCATCCTATGTAATCTTTCATCATCATCCAGATCTCCATTTAGAGATTGAATATATGGGAAAGTTTTATACAGCTATAAAGAAAATCAGCAGTTTCTGGGTCATAGATTTTCTTTTCTGGTTATCATGGTTCAATTTAAATAATTTATTTTCTAGTTTTGTCTCTTAAAAAGATTATATTCATGAAAATCATGAAGTTAATTCCTTATGAAAGCAATTATCTTCTTCCAGAAGTGGGAATTCCTTACTGAACAGATGAATCTGGCCCGTTTTTCTTTTTGAATAACTGTATATTTAGAGACTGTGCTAAGTATGTTGGTATTCTGCTTTTTGTGTCTTGTGCAAGAATTAAGTGATGTTGATCAGGGGAGGGAAAGAAGATGATGAAAGTTATGAAATACAGTCAGAGATTTCTGAACAGCATGTGAAAAGAGGGTGCTGAAAATCTAATAAAAGACAGGAACTGGGATCTAGGACAACATTTTCTTGGAGACTACTGCAGGACCAGAACAAAACCGTGATATAATAATTAGAGATTGGCTAGTTGGTGCAATTCAGATGGAAGATGCAGAAAGCAAATTATCTTCTCACATCCAGGAGGTGACAGAGAATCTAAACCAGTTCAGTCGAAGAACCTCATAAGAAAAAGCATATTGTGTTGTCGTGTTTGTCACAGCATATACAAACCAGAACAGCGGTCAGCCCCTGCAGGAGGCGTGAGCTGGTTTGAAAGTGCCAGAAGAGTGATCAGCACATTGGCAGATGGGGTGACAGGAGCACTGTTAATTTAGGAAGTATGACAGGATCCCAAGCCAGCCAAGATTTTGAGATCTCTCTACACCCTTTAACAAACAAACATTAAAAAAAAAAAAAAAAAAATCAGGTTTCTTTGCATAATATCTGGAACAAGGTAACTTACAAAACAGAGAAAACTCAAAAGAAAGCAGATGAAAATAGAAGGATCTGAACCTTTGCCAGCCCTCTTTGTCTTTGAAAGATGCTCCACTCCCTTAATCATCGTCTTGGCCCTGCGCTGGCCTCTCTCCAGCAGTTCCCTGTCCTTCTGGAACTGAGGGGCCCAGAACTGGACACAATATTCCAGATGAGGTCTCACCAGGGCAGAGTAGAGGGGAAGGAGAACCTCTCTGGACCTACTAACCACCCCCCTTCTAATACACCCCAGAATGCCATTGGCCTTCTTGGCCACAAGGGCACAGTGCTGGCTCATGGTCATCCTGCTGTCTACCAGGATCCCCAGGTCCCTTTCCCCTACACTGCTCTCCCACAGGTCGTTCTCCAACTTATACTGGAACCTGGGGTTGTTCCTGCCCAAATGCAAGACTCTACATTTGCCCTTGTTATATTTCATTAAATTTTTCCCTGCCCAATTCTCCAGCCTGTCCAGGTCTCTGGATGGCAGCACAGCCCTCTGGTGTGTCAGCCACTCCTCCCAGCTTGGTGTCATCAGCAAACTTGCTGACAGTGCACTCTATTCCCTCATCCAAGTCACTGATGAATATATTGAATAGTACTGGTCCCAATACCGACCCTTGAGGGACTCTGCTAGATACAGGTCTCCAACCAGACTCTGTCCCATTGACTGCAACTCTCTGGCTTCTTTCCTTCAGCTAGTTCACAGTCCACCTCACTAACCGATCATCCAGTCCACACTTCCTCAGTTTAGCAGCGAGGATACTGTGGGAGACTGTGTCAAATGCTTTAGTGAAGTCAAGATAGACCACATCCACTGCTTTGCCATCATCTATCTACTGGATTATGTCCTCATAAAAGTCTATGAGGTTGTTTAAGCATGACTTCCCTTTGGTGAAGCCATGTTGACTGCCCCTAATGACCCTCTTATCCTTGATATGCCTTGAGATGGCACCAAGGATAAGGTGTTCCATCACCTTTCCAGGGATGGAGATGAGGCTGATCAGTCTATAGTTACCTGGGTCCTCCTTCTTGCCCTTTTTGAAGACTGGAGTGACATTTGCTTTCCTCCAGTCCTCAGGCACCTCTCCCATTCCCCACGACTTAGCAAAGATGATGGAGAGTGGCCTAGCAATGACTTCAGCCAGCTCCCTCAGCACCCGCGGGTGCATCCCATCTGGACCCTGGATTTATGGATGTCTGGATTGTTTAATTGGTCCTTAACCCAGTCCTCATCAACTGAGGCAAACTCCTTCATTGTCCTGACTTTGCAGCAAATTTTACATAGTGAGCAGGCTGCACCCACCTCCATACCTCAGGAGGGGATCACTGGGTGCAAGAGCTCCAGAGCGTGGTGGAATTGTTCTTCCAGAAGAAAAATGAAAGTTTCTTAATTTTAAATTCAGCAGGGGCTTGCAACCTGAAGTAGCGTTAGTGATGCAGAGAATAGTGAAAAGCGAGACGACAACAATCAGAAAATAATCAGATACAGGAGGGTTTTCCAGCAGTGGAACAGGTCCTTTAAATAGGACCTGGTGAGCAATGGGCACCTGGCAAACAATTCTTAAAAAGATTGGTTCTTAGTGACAATTGTGAAAATTTCAAGTTGTATGCAAATACGTGATATCTGATGCCTGAAGAAACACTGTTCTGGGTGTGTGGCAAAACGGCACTGATGTGAAGAGCAAGAAAAGACATATTTCAACTTTGTACAAAAAATATAAACCTGTCTAGACTCCAGATCAGTATAATCTGCAATTTCTGAAACTCCTGTGGAGGACAAGACCCAGTGAAATAGATTTAACTTATTAGAATAGCGTGGTCATTACGGCTCAGTATTAGTCCTTAGCTATCCTAGACTGATTTTTTTTTACCATCAGTGGTATTCATTCTGAGAAAAATGTGTTTAAATTGACATTTAAGGGTCATTCGGGGATTGGGATGTATAATAGATGGTTTCCATTGGCCCAAAATAAACAGAAAACATCAAGGAAATTGTTAAGGCTTTTGCTTGTGCCAAAGATTATACAAAAATCTCAAAGGAGACCATGTCAGTAAAACAGAAAAATCAGCTCCTTGGAATAAGTATAGATAAGCAAGAGGTATTTGGCTTAGTTTCAGATGGTAAGTATACATTTGTTGAGATCTCATTTAATCAAATCCACTTTTGCTATATGCAGTGCACTTTAAATGAGTGTCTGGCAGATGGCAATAGTTCAGTGAACACCTCAACAGTTTTTTGTGTACTTTGGGGTAATTTCGAAGGATTTATCTTCAATCTAGCAGGTTGGTAAGAAAAAAGTGTTGAAATAATTGTTTACCAAAAAAAAAAAGATGGCAGAGCAATGTGGATATTTTGGTTAGTACTGAGTCACAGTCTCGGCACTATTAAAAAATTCTGTGCAATCCCAAGAGAGTGTAGCAGTGAGAGACGGATCAGGCAGAAGAAAACAGAGGAGACTGAGGTCCAGAAGCTTTTTTCTGTTTTATGAAAGCCATTGTCTGTGTTAGCCCAGTGGGACGCCGTTGTGTTTTGTCCCAAGGGCTGCCAGCTCTCAGGCTGCCACCAGCGTGGGCCTGTGACATGGTGATGCATCTGAAGGGCTTCTGGGGCTGGGACACAAAGTGACCTGCAGAGGCTGCCTGGAGCCAAGACAGAGGCACAGGGTGCTGGGGGTGGTGGGACCACAGCATGTGGCTCTCGAGGAGCTGTCTGTCAACAATGGTTGTTGGAGGTCTTGTGGGAAAGGCATCGGGTAGTACTTCATGCTGTAGAATATTCGTAATTAATAGTGTATAAGTATTTGGGTTGTTTACTGTGGTAAGTATGGTACACTGGTAACTCAAATATTTATGATGATGTTTGGCAAGGACCAGGACATGTGGGATCTGGGCCTTTTGAATGGCACTTGGAAGAACCAAATGGAAACGTCTTCTGTGAGGTTTTGCAGGGTGACTGGGTGTGTGGCAAAGTGCTGCAGGCTTCCCTGTGCAGGTGGCTGTCAGTGGAACCAGAGAGGTTAGAGGTGATGAAAGGGGAAGAGAGTGAAAGAGCAATGGCAACAGAAAGCACTCAAGGATCTGGCAAACTTCAGGAAAACTTTCTCCAGACAAAACAAACAAACAAAATCCAAACCCAACCCAACCAAACAAAAAGCAACAACAAAACCAACCAAACACACACATTCTTTTAAGGTCTAATTTTTGTTACCTACAAAGCGTGTTGCTTCTACATCTGACCATTTTTCTTGTCTTTTAGTGCTTTCATGTCTCTCTCTCCTTGCCTGGCTCACCGTTGTCCCAAATGGTTATGTTCTCACCTTCCTTTTTTCTCCCCTCTCAAACTGTCTTCACTTCTCCAGGCACTGGTCATTTCCTCAAAGCCTTCAGCTTTGCACTATGGTAGTGATTTCTAGTTCAATGGTCACTGTTTAGTGTTACTAACCCCTTTTAAATAGGGCAGAGGAGAATGATATACCATTTAGGCCATTTTTCTTCTTTTGTTTCTGGGAAGAAAAATTCTATGTTCACTCACAATGGTATGTAAAGTTCATGGATGCAGTGCAGAATCAAACAGCTTAATGATTTCCCTGGCTAAATAACTCTGGGATCATTTTTTTGGGATATCACCAGCTGATGCATTGAACATCCCTCTGTCCAAATGGAAAACAACATAGTCACAGGTGAGATTTGCAGCTGATTTAAATTGGCATGGTTTTATTTTATTCAACTGACTTTTGAGCAGGGTCTAGCCATGTGTCTAGAACTTCATGTCTCTACATCCTGCTTCCTGCTATCAAAACAGTAATCTGTAAAAATATAGATATATATAATTGTGTATTTTCCAATTAATAGACCAAATAAGGTTAAGATAAGAGATTGTGTCATCTTTAATTCTGCCATTTTTAATCTTCGTTTTTATTGCTCATTATCAAAATCGAATATAACACTTTAATAGTTCAAATCTTATTTAATAATCATATTGAAAGCACATATAATAAATTAATGCAAAACACTTCAAGAAATTCAGTTTTCAGAATTTTGGAACAAGTGATCTCTGCAATTGGGAGGAAAAAAAAAAGGAATATAATTCTATCATGTTGAAATAGATTCTACACTCATACAATTTGCTTAGCCAGCATCTAGATAGATAACGTGTTATACAGGGTTGTAGGAGAGTGTTGTGCCGTGAGTGTAACTGCCGGCTGGATCATCAAAACTTCGAAATATCATGCAGTTTCCTCCTCCTTCTCAGGGAGGTGCTGATGCCTCAAAGAAGTATCAGACAAAATTATGTTGTTATATTTTGTCTGGAGGCGGTTCTGTCCTTTTCAAATGCTCTGCAACCCTAATTTTTGTGTAATGCGTTTTCAATTTTTCTGCAACTGCATGTTAAAATGTCAATGTCTGAGCAAGAAGTGGGGCCAGTAGGACTGGAAGGCAAGTATTTAAATAACAGGGACAGAACTCTCTTTATGTAGTGTTTTTAGAGCTTCTTATTAGCTTTAGACAATTCTATAAAACCGAGAAGATGGATTCCAAACTGTAGTGAACACAAATGAGAAGCCTTGGAACAGCCTTCCCTCTTACTTGTTTTTACAGGCTAAGTTATGTCTTCGACGAAACACAAGCACATTTCATAGCCATAGGAGCTAGGCATGCAGAAAGAGGAGGGGAAAAAAATCCTGGTTTACTGACTGCAGCTTTCCCTGCAGGACAGCCCCCACAAAATAAAAGCAGTGTTTTATCTGTTCAGATGCGGGGGCTGGGGGGGGAAAAAAAAATCATTATTTTCCATTAGAAAGTCAATATGCCCTGGAGAGAAACTAAGCTAGGAAAGATTGTCTGCTGTCCTTTCCCACCACCATGGGAAAGCCATCATTAACAATCGGATTTTGTTACTGTCCAATCAGGGAATCAAAGCATATACCCTCATGTTCATCTCGGGTAGCACTAGCCTCTTAGTGGACATCATGCAGTTCAGGTCCTGTTTCCAACCATGCTTACTTAGGAAAAAAATCACAGTAAAGATGTGGACTATCTTGTACATGTCAGTACTTTAAGGGTCATTACATAAGCTGGCACCACTGTCTTGGCTTTTTTGTCTCCAAGAATTGTGGTGACCATCTGTAAGATCTGAATTTTGCAGCTGTATTCAATAAGACACTGTTGGACTAAATCTTGGAAAAAAGGAGCTAATGCCAAACCGTCTATCACTGTCAATTTGGCTGTGCTTTAAACTTACAAATATAAATGTCTCTGAACAGTTGGGAAACAATAATAAAGTTGAATGTCTCATTAAGCAATACATGCTTCATCCTAATTAATGTAGCACATATGTGATAGAGGATGAAGCATAATTAATGACATGCACGATAGTGCAGAGAATGTCTGGACCATACTGGCCTATCTTTCAACTTTAACTCTTACAAGAAAGTAATTGCTTTACATGAAAAGGACGAGTTCATCTGGGGCTTGTTCAGCTCAGCATTGCCAAATAAACTGAATTAAGACGGTGGTGTCATGCAGATAGCAACTGACTGTAAACTGGCCTTATGTAAGGTCATTAGACATGAGAAAGTTTCTGATTTGCTTTGCAAGGCAGATAAGGGAACTACGGTCAAAGTCAAATGCAGCAACTAAGTGCCTTCAAATAATTCAGGCTTTAATCAGTTCTTGACTCCGTGAAAAAAGAGCATATAGATAACAAATCTTGGAAGTAGTCCTACTCAAGATCAGTGATATGCAAGGCTGTCAGTTGTCTACAAGAAGCTATGAATGGCACTGATCCTAAATCATTCAATACCAATGACACTTTTTCTGTTTACTTTATGGCCTTATATTTAGATGCATCAGTTTTTGCTTTCTGATGGTTAAAGCTAAAACAATCAATTATGACACAAAAACATAATCTAGTAAAATTAAGCAGGGGAAGAAGCCTGAGTGAAATGGTCTTGATTAATATAAAAATTTGTGTTGGCAAATATTTGCTATTGCACCATTTAAGTTGCAAATAATACTTAAAATAGGGGGAAAATTAACATCAGTAGATGGGAACATAGCAGCTAATGCCATTGATGTTATTATTTCCATTCAATAGGTTTTTAAATTATGTAGCATTTTTCTGGAAAGTGTTATTACTATTGGAACTTAATAGCAAGCTTAGCCTATAGTGTAATGTTAAATAAAATGCAGAAATGCAAAGTAATTCACATTATATGTATTGTCAGCATTAGGTTTATTTATTCCATTACTGAAGCATCCTATTCTCACTATAAAACTGTTATAAAATGCTTTCTTTGTAAATGTTGTAAGTTCAAACAAAGCAAGAAGTCTAACTTTTAAAAAACAGAAATACAAGCTTTTCTAGGAGGGACTGCAGATTGCACTAACCTGTGCTTTTGTTCAGGTTATTGCAAAAGATGCAACTTGAGGAGCAGTTCTAACATTTTATAGTTTCATTTTATAGAAAAGGTCAGACAAAAAACATTTTAAAACCATTTTTTTATTATATATAATTGTGCCTCAAATATGTAATGAGTGGAGATTGTTTCTAACTGAGCCAAGCCCAAACCTGGTATTAATGAGAGTAAAAGTTGCACTACAGGCATTCTGACTGTGACTAATGCAATGAAAAAATATTAAATTATTCTCCAGTTTTCTCATGACAGTCTTCATCTCCCTGGAGTTTTGATTCTAACCAGCAGCCCAATAGTCCCTCCAAGCCAACCTGTGATTTCCTCTCCTTTCTATGTAAGATCTACTAACTGTTAATATAAAGAAGTAGTTTGCTGGGGCTTTGATATATTCTCCCTCTGTCCCCTTTTTTCCTTCGAGGCGTGTGTAGCCCAGAGCACCCTTCCAGGCAGAGACGTGACAGAGAAGCAGAAACAGTCTGTTCGGAGCATCTGTTTGGGAGCCTTCCGAAAGGCAGATCCCTGCTGACCGCTGATGGAAATCATCTGCGGGGAAGTGGAGGGCGTGAGTTGTGTGACCTCTTGGGGCTTAATTACTGAGAAGAAAATTGCCTGGGTCCCTCTCGCTGCTTTTAGAAAACAACAGGCGAAACATGAACAAGGGAGGCAGTTCTCAAATACCCAAATAGGAACAAGCAGCTTCTGCTTCAATAGTGTGAATCTCTAGTTTGTATGGACCCGTATAATGGCATACTTATCTCTGTGAACAAAGAGTATTTATTAAAAAAAGTGAACATCTGTGTTTCTACATAACATGAAAGCAGATAGTACAAAGGAGAATATTCACAGTTAACAAACTAGAGCATAGGTATTGGGTATAGTTGATAAACAAAAGTAGCTTTGATGCATCAGATCTTGTGGAGGAAGCCAGCAAGATTGTCTGTCCAAGAGTTTATCCCCAAATCATAGTTATAAATAAGCATGGCTGTTTTCTAAATAAACCAAAACCCTGGTGCCAGCACTGTATCAAAATAACTGTAAAGCCTGGTAAAGACATAAAACCATGAGTACATGCTCATCCCATGCAGGACAAAATGAAAGTTCATCAGGTAGTAGGCTAACCTTTCTGTCCATAGCCTAAAGGTGTATGTAGGTATTGCTTCTGTTACATTAATGCTAACAAGAAAATGGCAATTATCTTGCATAGCTGTACTTCTGCATTTAGAAGCAGCAAGTTTTAAGTAATAAGGAAACATGCCTTTCTGGTGGAGCAGGAAGGTTTTTGTTCAGATCTCAGTATCAACAGTAAGGATGCATTACAAAAAGATTGCATTTCTCTGCAGTTACTACACAACTGAGATGTACTTTGTGCATAGTAATACCTGAATACATTTAATCTGTTTCTGTTGCAAGACTTTTCTGAAGCAACATCACATATGAGCACAGTATATATTTTCTGTCACTTTCCTAAGGTCCTCTGTATTGACAAGAAAACATGTACCAGACTAAGGGATTTTCTGTAGTTTGCTGCCAGGATGAATACAGCAACTTGGTGACTGACCAAATATATAGAAAATTAGGACCTTGGAAGAGTCTTGTATGGCAATATTCGAGATACCACAGCATTTCCTGTTCCTAATGCAGGGGGACTGGGTGGTAGCTGTTGACGAACAGTCTTTTTGTAATGGAAACCCCTGCATTATGTCTATATTTTGTACTAAGTTCTTCCATGCTTTAGGACAAAGATGTACCATGTGGCCATAAAGCC
The DNA here is from genome assembly GCF_036013445.1 of Caloenas nicobarica. Classification (NCBI taxonomy): domain Eukaryota; kingdom Metazoa; phylum Chordata; class Aves; order Columbiformes; family Columbidae; genus Caloenas; species Caloenas nicobarica. The sequence continues at coordinate 15,300,926 of NC_088250.1, read as the reverse complement.
AGAACATCAGTAATTTATTGTTTCTGGGCTACACAGCACAGCTATGAAGCATGTGATGGGGCTGGGACCCTGTTAAGCAGATGGAAGCTAAAA